>NW_028261391.1:12961392-13311392 GCF_051295495.1 Thamnophis sirtalis
AGATTAAGATTAAGATTAAGATTAAGATTAAGATTAAGATTAAGATTAAGATTAAGATTAAGATTAAGATTAAGATTAAGATTAAGATTAAGATTAAGATTAAGATTAAGATTAAGATTAAGATTTAGTTTATTTGTATGCCTTCTCCGGGAGGGACTCAGGGTGGCGAACAACTCAAAAGGGGAAGAAGGGATACAAACACAATACACGTAATTAAAATACACAAGAGTCATACAACCATACAAGTCGAGAGGGGAGGGGAACTCATCAACCCCAGGCCTGCTGGCACAGCCAGGTTTTGACGGCTTTCCGGAAGGCCTGGAGAGAGGTGAGGGTCCGAATCTCCGCGGGGAGTTCATTCCAAAGGGCTGGAGCTGCTACAGAGAAGGCCCTCCCCCGGGTGGTAGCCAGATGGCATTGGCTGGTAGACGGAACCCGGAGGAGGCTGACCCTGTGCGATCTAACGGGTCTATGGGAGGATATGATTATTGGTATTCTATCTCTGTAGTAAAAGGATATCAAGAATATGGAGATAGGCATAAAAATAATGTACTGAAATATTGACTAATTAAGGAAAGATTATAATTCAACACAATCTGTGTATTACTTCTAAAAGTCTGAAAAAGTCTGTTGTGTTAAATATGAAGAGTTTTGTTTTATTTGTACTAAAATGGAACTCTGGTTCTACACTGTTCACACAACAATATGTTTGTAGAAAAATAAAAAAATAAATTTAAATAAAGAAAGGAAAAGAAACTAGCAACATTAATTATGTTCTGCACGTTTCCAAGAGATGTTCAAGTGCAAAGTGATTGGGACACAAAGGGCAGGTATACCTATGTGTTGTTGTCTGCATGTCACGACAATCGCAGAACAGAAACCGAATAGTCCCATTCATTCACAGTATGCCTGGATTTTGTTGTACCTGTGTGCAGTATATTCAATTATTTTCATACTTCCCAGCTTTTCTCAGATGCAGTGGCCATCTCCTCCATTGGTCCTATCCAGTCTTGGCTCCTTATAGCTTTCAATAAATCCACTATTATTATCCACTATTAATATCTACTACTTTAAAATAAATAAGGATGGAGGTTTGTTCTCTAAACTTGTGGGTTGGTTTCTGAACATTTCATTAACAGCTAGGTAACATCTTCAGCAGAATTTAGGCAATGTTAATGTTGGTCTTCTTCGGCTTCTGTTCTTCTGTATACTGCACGAGTCGAAAAGAGGGCTGTAAAAATATTTACAGACCCCTCACATCCTGGACATAAATTGTTTCAATTCCTACTCTCAAAATGACACTATAGAGCACTGCACACCAGAATAATTAGACACAAAGACAGTTTTTTTCCCCAAACACCATTCTCTCACACTGTCAAACTATTTGCTAAGTCTGCACTACTATTACTATTAATCTTCTCATTGTTCCTACCGCCCGTCTCCTTCCCCTTATGACTGTAACTTTGTTGCTTGTATCCTTACGATCTATATTGATTGTTTCCTAGTATGATTTGTTTGCTTATTTGTACCCTATGACTATCATTAAGTGTTGTATGTTATGATTCGTGACAAGTGTATCTCTTTTATGTGCATTGAGAGCATATGCACCAAAGACAAATTCCTTGTATGTCCAATCACACTTGCCCAATAAAGAATTTTATTCTGCTCTGTTCTGTTCTATCCTATTCTATTCTTATAAGGGCTTTGTGTGGTCAATAGGTTATGATGTCAGGTGAGGGTCTTGTGATTGGTCAGGTCAGATGAGGGTCACAAGACCCACTTAATTAACAGAAATTAAGGAAGTGTGTTTCTAAACATTTGATCTGGAAAGATAAAACCATGCCAATTATTTTGTCTTTTTTTTTTAGCTAGGCTTTACTTTATACGAAAGGTTGCGGAATCCAAATGCAATGTCAAGATTGAACAGAAGCTGAATGTATGTATGTATGTATGTATGTGTGTGTGTGTGTGTGTGTATGTATGTATGTATGTATGTATGTATGTATGTATGTATGTATGTATGTGTATATATATATAAGATTTTTACAACCCCTGGTAAGCCTCAATTTATTTATCAGCACAAATAAAAACACACACACACGTATATGTATATATATATATATATACATATAGATCTTAGCCATTAGGCCACAGGCTCTTATCCGTTTATCAGCAAATAATGGCTAAGATCTCTGCCTAGTATGCCTAGTGTGCAATATAGCCCAGGTTCAAATCCCAGTAAGGGTATGGCTAGCTGATGAGAGCTAAATAGCTTGAAATAGATCTATACTAGTCTCCCTTTATTTATTTATCAGCACAAATAAAAAAACACAAATATAACAAAGGCAACAGTAAAAATATTGGGTTTCTGTCGTGATGGACTCTTGTGACGAGCCGAAGGACAGATGATGGAAGCAGTTAGCTTCCTCCCATAATTGGGGCTTACCAGGGGTTGTAAAAAAAAATCTAATATACATATACATACATACATACATACATACATACATACATACATACATACATAGATAGATAGATAGATAGATAGATAGATAGATAGATAGATAGATAGATAGATAGATAGATAGATAGATAGATATATATATATATATATATATATATATATATATATATATATATATATATATATATATATATATATATATATATATATATATATTCGCCTTGTTCTTTTGCGTCCTGGAAGGTTACTTTAAAAACAAAACATGTGAAAATGTGAATGAACACAAAGATGCTTTTTCAAAGATGAAGTGGTTCTTTAAGAAATAGCGAGCAGGGAATTAAAATTTGGTTTTGTGATAACAGCACTAGCAAATATTGGCTATTTTGTCAAAGGGGAATAATACTGCATACTCTTAAGCAGGGTGTGCGTTACGTATCAGAGTAGTGGATTTATATTTTCATAAGTATGGAGGGGCAGGGGGGAAACGTGCTTGAGCAAGACAAAACTTAAAACTCCATGAAAAAAAAATGTGCTCTCTATTTTGTCTCCTTATGTAGCTTACTTTATTAACTTGCCTATCTTTTATATGCAGGACAGCATCTTCCTAACAGGAATCCCAGAAGAACTAACATCAAAATAGAGACATAGAGAGGATCATATGAGCCATTTGCAATACTAGAATAAAGAAAGCGTGCACAAAATCAATATGCATTAGGAGGAAAAAAATAAACCTCTTACTTTTTGCTAAAGTTTCTCGAATATAAAAAATAAATAGAATTTTGACTAGAGAAAGAGAATTATCCTTTTTTAAACAGTTCACATTTCAAAGCTAGATTGGGGATTCTGACAGGTGCTGAATGTTAGAATAATGTATCAGCGGAACAACTTGCCTCCAGAAGTTGTGAATGCTCCAACACTGGAAGTTTTTAAGTAGAAGTTAGACAAGCACTTGTCTGAAATGTTATTGGGGGGGGGGGGGGTAGAACTAGACTAGAGGACTAGAAGACCTCCAAAATCTCTTCCAAGTCTGTTATTCTGTTATTCCAAATCTTGAAAAGAGATTCATTTATTCTTTCCTTTCTGGAATTTTTCTTTGGATTCCAGAATTCCCTGCTCCTTTGTCTTTTCATTTCATATCTTATGCAGAAATATGTCTTATGGCTTTTCATTCTTTTTAGATTTACCTAAGGAAAATTCAATAAAGCAGTCTTGATGAGATAATATTTAAATGATATAGTACTCGTACAATAAAACCCTGCACAAAACGAATTCCTATGTAAGCTCGTAGTTCTTCATGAAAGATGAAGGAATGATTCTGTTTATTATGTCAAGATTGAACATCTATAATGCTGAGGGAAATAAGGTAAATGAACGGCAAGCTAACTCAAAGAGTATATATTCCCATTCCATAAATAATTAAATATAATCAGATAGATCATATTCTGAAGTTGTTCTTGCAAAAACACTTTTTTGATCACGGGATAGAAAGAATGCTCTAAATGATAGCCATGACTAAAGTAATAATTCTCCACAGTGATCACCTCATGAGGTGAACTTCTGGGGCCACAAGAGGTGTAGACTTTTAGATTGTGTCCCTTTTGTGGAAGGTTCTTGCTAAAAAACCTTGACTGTGTTTTACAATATGATTTTATTTATTTATACACTGACTGATTATTGGGTAAAAAAACAAAGAGACACAACGTAGAAACATTCTTATGAAAGACTAATTTTAAAAATAGGTAAAACAATTAGAATTTGCAATAACCCATTTCACTGTACAGGAGTGCAGCACCATAATTGCTTTTCCCAGATCTGCTTTGAATTTCTCCTCAACCTTCAAATTCCTCTTCTTTTTTAATTAATTTTTTTGTTAATTATATTTCTTAGTGCTTAATATATATCATGTTGTCTGGGTTTTTAATTTGCTTAGCAATGCATGTTACATTCTTAATCTCCAGCCCTTTTCCCTCAACATGCAGATAACATTCTGCATCTTCTTTCTGTTTCATTTTTAATGTCAGTCTATCCATTTCTGCACACTCTAGTATCTTCTTAATTATTTCTTCATCTCATGGTGTTTCATCATTTTTCCAGCATTGCACAAATACAATCCTTACTGCTGTCAAGATGTGCAATATGAAATACATACTTTTCTTATTAGGTTTACCTGATATTATACCTAATAAAAATAGTTCAGGTTTCTATAAGCACTGAAATTGACCAGTCCTGTATGGTCTTATTTTTATTTTTCTTATTAGTTCTTATTTTTGGAGAAGAGAAATCATTAGGGTCCTTGTTTTCATTAAATGTGTGGTATTTCTGTAAATGTTGGGATGCTGTCCTTTCTGCCACACAGCAGTGAATATAGCCTGAAAACTCTCCATAGACAGAATTATTGCGATGGAATCTAGTTATTCCAAGGAGGAAGGGGGTGCTTTCAAGAGTAAGTAAGGGGCAACTCAGCCCAGATAGTGTGTGTGAGAGAAAGAGAATGACGACAGCTCTTCCCTAATAGTTCACAGACTGTAGATGCAGGAAGAAGAGACTACAGAAATTTATATATTTGTTGTTGTTAGTTGCGAAGTCGTGTCCGACCCATCGCAACCCCATGGACAACGTTCCTTCCTGTCCTTTACCATCCTCTGGAGTCCATTTATGCTTGCGCCTACTGCTTCAGTGACTCCATCCAGCCACCTCATTCTCTGCCTTCTTCTTTTGCCCTCAGTTGTTCCTAGCATTAGGCTCTTCTCCAGTGAGTCTTTCTTTCTCATTAGGTAGCCAAGTATTTGAGTTTCATCTTCAGGATCTGGCCTTCTAAAAAAGCAGTCAGGGTTCATCTAGGACTGACCAGTTTGATTGTCTTGCAGTCCAAGGGACTCACAGGAGGCTTCTTCATCACCACAATTCGAAGGCCTCAATTCCTTGGTGCTTAGCCTTTCTTATGGTCCAACTTTCACAGCCATACATGGCAGTTGGGAAAACCATAGCCTTGACTACACACACTTTTGTTTGCAGGGTGATGTATCTGCTTTTCAGTATGCTGTCTAGATTTGCCATAGCTTTCATCCCCAGGAAAATAAAATCTGTCACTACCTCCATTTCTTCCCCATCTATTTGCCAGGAATTAAGAGGACTGGATGCCATGATCTTAGTTTTCTTAATGTTGAGGTTCAACCCAACTTCTTCACCTGCATCAAGAGGCTCTTTAGTTCCTCTTCACTTTCTGCATTAGAGTGCATATAAACAGAATAAGAAATTATTCTCATTTCATATTAGCCTTAAGTACGTCAATGCTAAATAAAATCTTAAGCAATTGTCATTTAGCTTTCTGAAAATACAGCCTAATTCTGTCATAGGTCATTTCACATATATTCAAATCAGTGGGCTACAAAACCCAAGAGAACCAATACACATATAAGCACTCAAAGTCTAGTATTCACTGTTCATCTTTTATAGCCAACAATTGCTGTGCTGGCTAGGGACAGGACTTAAAGGGACAAGAATACAATACAATACAATAGCAGAGTTGGAAGGGACCTTGGAGATTTTCTAGTCCAACCCTCTGTCTAGGCAGGGAACCCTATACCATTCCAGACAAATGGCTATCCAACATCTTCTTAAAGACTTCCAGTGTTGGGGCATTCACAACTTCTGGAGGCAAGCTGTTCCACTGATTAATTGTTTTAACTGTCAGGAAATTTCTCCTCAGTTCTAAGTTGCTTCTCTCCTTGATTAATTTCCATCCATTGCTTCTTGTTCTACTCTCAGGTACCTTAGAGAATAGTTTGACTCCCTCTTCTTTGTGGCAACCCCTGAGATATTGGAACACTGCTATCATGTATCCCCTAGTCGTTCTTTTCATTAAATTAAGACATACCCAGTTCCTACAACCATTCTTCATATGTTTTAGTCTCCAGTCCCCTAATCAACTTTGTTGCTCTTCTCTGCACTCTTTCTAGAGTCTCCACATCTTTTCTACATCGTGGTGACCAAAACTGAATACCGTATTCCAAGTGTGGCCTTATCAAGGCCTTTTAAAGTTGTATTAAGATTTCACGTGATCTTGATTCTATCCCTCTGTTTATGTAGCCTAGAACTGTGTTGGCTTTTTTGGCAGCTGCTGCACACTGCTGGCTCATATTTAAATGGTTGTTCACTAGGACTCCAAGATCCCTCTCACTGTTACTACTATTGAGCAAGGAACCACCTATATTGTACCTGTGCATTTCGTTTTTCTTGCCTAAATATAGAATCTTACTCTTGTCACCATTGAATTTCATTTTATTAGATAGTGCCCAATGTTCAAGTTTGTCAAGATCCTTCTGTATCTTAAGCCTGTCATCTGGAGTGTTGGCTATTCCTGACAACTTGGTGTCATCTGCAAATTTGATGAGTTCCCCATTTATTTCCTCATCCAAATCATTGATGAAGATGTTGAAGAGTACTGGGCCTAAAACAGAACCTTGGGGTACTCCACTGCATACTTCCCTCCATGTAGATGCAGTTCCATAGAGGACTACACGTTGAGTGTGGTTGGTCAGCCAGTTACAAATCCATCTGGTGGCGATGCTGTCCAATCCACATTCTTCTACTTTATCTAGTAGTAGGTTATGGTCTACTTTATCAAATGCCTTACTGAAGTCCAAGTAAACTATATCGAAGGCATTCCTCTGGTCCACTAATTTTGTCACATTATCAAAGAATACAATAAGATTAGTCTGGCATGATCTGTTTTTGACAAACCCATGTTGGCTTTTGGCTATTACTTTGTTTACTTCTAAGTGTTCGCAAATTCGTTGCTTGATTATCTTTTCCAGAATCTTTCCTGGTATTGAGGTCAGGCTGATAGGTCTATAGTTTCGTGGATCTATAGCTGTTCTCTCACAGGTTCCTACTTGCTTGAGATTTCAAGCTTAATTTGCATAACAGTCTTAGTCCTTGTATAATTTTGCTGAAAAGATGGATGTAGGCATTTCTTAAAGATAAAGGTTTCCCTTGCATATATATGTTAGTCATTCCCGACTCTAGTGGGTGGTGCGCATCTCCATTTCAAAGCCAAAGAGCCAGCACTGTCCGAAGACGTCTCTGTGGTCATATGGCCAGCATGATTAAATGCTGAAGGTGCATGGAACGCTGTTACCTTGCCACTAAAAATGGTTCCTATTTTTCTACTTGCATTTTTACATGCTTTTGAACTGCTAGATTGGCAGAAGCTGGGACAACTAATGGGAGCTCACTCTATTATGTGGCACTAGGGATTCCAACCTCTGAACTGCCGATCTGTCTTAGCCACTGAGCCACTGCATCACTTCAGGCATTTCTTAGGTCTATCTAAAAGCATCTTTTGGGAGAAAGTACCTCTTCTTTAGTATTTGATGTTCTCTAAAAACATGCTTGTCAAATCTCCCTCCCTCCCTCCCTCCCTCCCTCCCTTCCTTCCTTCCTTCCTTCCTTCCCTCCTTCCTTCCTTCCTTGCAATAAGATGATCACCTAGTAATACCATTTTCTCAGCACTAAAAAGCCCAAACCAAAGAGGAAGGATAGCTTCTGAAGTCTCTTTTTATCTTTTAATTCCAGGTCCTGTACAAAGTTATCTAGTGCTTTGAACTTTCCATGGTTTATCAATAATTGGAAGAGATATTCTGCTTGTCTTCATAGATGTTCTTCTTTTTACCTCTTGTTTCTTGGAAACGTTTTCATTAAAGCACCTAGTTCCCAGACACATCAGTATTTTAAAATCACTCATCAAAGCATCATTTTATTTATCCTCTTCTAGACTTTGAAATATAATTTAGTAATTTATGATCCTTTACACGGGACACCAGGAAATCCCAAGGTTGCAGGCTAAACAAGGAAGTCAGAAAATCCAGAAGGTAGTAGCAAACCACTTCCAATAAGATTGAACTTGGTTTGAAAGAATATTTATTTCTTTTAAGTATAACAGAAATTTAATGCATGTTTAATTCTTTAGGGAAAATGCAATCTAAATTGGTGACTTCCAACCAATGGCAATGTAAGTGTAGATGTTCTAGGGGTCACCAAAATATATAGACACAGAAGTTGGGAACCTGCGGTGTGTGATAGCTTCCAGAATTTCCATCTCAAGTAAAAGGTTATTTAGCAATGAAGAATCAATCTTAGGTGTGATATTGAAATATGGCCAGATATCTCTTCAAAACTCAGTTCCCTGTGAATGTGCAGATGGATGAGAGGATAACTGTTCCATGCTAAATCTTAGCAGTTTGCATTAATCACATCACAAAATGTCTGCATACCTAGGACATTTTATTTATGCTTCTTTTATCATTTTATTTACTAACTGTTTGTAGTGGTTGTAGGAACAGCAGCCAAGATATATCTAGTCTCACCAGCATTTTTAGTAGCAATTGCTTGTGAATTTTAGAATAGTTCCTCTACCATCAGTGAGCACTTTGAAACATAAATAATATTTTACATGCATAGACACTTTGATTTCCACATTGAGTAAATGGCTGCAAAAGTTGATGGAGTTAGCAGAGATGGCTAAATTGACTGCTCTGATTAAAGAAAAGAAGACAATTAATTTTGTTTCTATTTGGAAACCACTGCTGGACTTTGTGCTTGAGGTGCAAAAAAATGAAACTTTGATTTTTGGATTTTCTGATTAGATAGGTTTGTTGTTATAGAAATGTAATGCTATCTGGATGGAAAATAATGAAATTGCAGGCACCAGAAGATAAGTCTCCAATGAAATCCATAAAATCAATCCAAATAATTTATTCATTCACTCATTCCCTATGTTAATGTTCAGCTCCCAGTGGTTCATTAAAATTAAGGTTAAAAAAAGCATATGGTTTGTAA
The DNA here is from genome assembly GCF_051295495.1 of Thamnophis sirtalis. Classification (NCBI taxonomy): domain Eukaryota; kingdom Metazoa; phylum Chordata; class Lepidosauria; order Squamata; family Natricidae; genus Thamnophis; species Thamnophis sirtalis. Next base: position 12,970,694 of record NW_028261391.1, read on the forward strand.
AATAGACAATGAAAAATTAAAGAATATTTTCCTCATTTTGCTCCCAAAGTTCATTTTTGAAAGCACAAGGCTAAGGACTCTTCTCAGCGAAATTATCAAACCAAATCAGATCAAAATATTAGAAGTCTCATCAGCCTTTTAAATTAGGTGTTTTTATGTCTTGCAACATACCTAAAATTGAGTTCCTTTCATCTTGTTGCCATGTGTATATATGAGCATCAGCAGAGGGATAAAAATCCACAAAAATATTAACACTCTGATCTTTAATGCTCTTAAATAAAGCTGGTTTCAATAATAAAAAAAAAAGTCAGGAAATCCAGATTCACCACTGGTTTTTTTCTGCAAATAGCAGTAAGACTAAGGTGAGAAATTGCAAATGAAAAATAGAAAATAAAACTGTTTGCCATGTAAATTAGCCTTGTTATTATAGAAACTATTTCTCCAAGCCAACCTTTAGGTTTCTGGCAGCTGAGTTTTGTTGCAGTGATGCTCCCAGGTTTTGTTCATAGACTCTGTGTGTGTGTGTGTGTGTGTGTGTGTGTGTGTGTGTGTGTGTGTGTGTTTGTGTTTGTGTGTGTGTGTATCTGTATCTATATCTATATCTATCTATCTATCTATCTATCTATCTATCTATCTATCTATCTATCTATCTATCATCTATCTATCTATCTATCTTCTTAAACATTTCTCTTGATAGTGTCTCAATAGCTTCTGAAGCCTATTCCATAGTAAGTTGAAATGATTCTCTGGTTATTTGTAGTCATCTTTTTAATGGGAGTCCTCTCACTGATCCTCATCGTTTCAGGGTTTTGAATTTAATCAAGAGGCTGAGTAAATTCAGACTCTCATACTCAAAGACAGTTCTACTCTACAGCGGAACCTTCCCGGTTGCAAATGCGTCTCATTGATGATCTGTTCAAATAGAAAAGTAATAGGCTAACTGCTCTGTAAGAACAAAGATTAATAATGCAATAACATAGTAAGGAGGATGGTAATGTAAGATGAAAATCATAGTTTGATTTGAAACTTCAAGAGAGCCTGCCTAGTGAGAAGCAAGTTTCAAGGTAGGTTTCGGTATTATAACTGATCTCTTGTCTTAGGTGCAGAGAGTGTAATTTTCAGTGGCATCAGAGGGCAATCAAACTGAATGTTATGTTGATGTCACTAATGAGAATCCTACTTAAGGCATATTTGTAGAAGGAAAAAGAAATCCTGTAATCCTATCCAGTAAGGAAGATTTGGGATATCGGTAGCAGTGAAATGACTTTTCTGCTGATTCTCCTGCATTTAGGATACGTTGTTCCATTCCAATGAATTAATCATAATCTGCTAAATAAACTTCAGATCTATGGCTAGTTAAAAAGGTTAGGAAGAGGAAAAAATAAAAGGTTGAGTAAGAGAAGAGATCGGAAAGACCAATTATGGCCTGGGCATGAGTGCTGAAGTTTCTATAGAAGTCTGCTGGACTTGCAATTTTCTAGATTAGTGTCTCAAGAAATTAAATACTGTAGAGGGAATAATAAAATGCTGACTCAGAAACTGTCAACAGATTTTTTTTTTTAAAAGCAAACAAAATGCAGAATCTCCATGCACTAAGTACTCTTGCAACTCCTATTGGTTGAATTGGGAATATTCAACCTCTCTGCGACATTTGCAAACTGGTAAGGAAGGTAAGTGAATCCCACCTCTGATTTGTTCCCATTCATGAAACTGGTTATTTAGTCCAGTATTGCAACTGAAATTCAGTGAGGTTTTTTTAGGCAAATTCGTTGGGGCTACAATTACAGGTAGTCCTCAACTTACAGCCACAATTGAGCACAACATTTCTTTTTTTCTAAGAAAGACATTGGTTCAATGAATTTTGCCCCATTTTGCATCTTTTCCTGCCACAAATGTTAAGTGCATCGTCGCAGTTGTTCACTTAACAACACAGTTCTTAAATGAATCTGGCTTCCTTTAGTGACTTTGCTGGTCAGAAGGTTGAAAAAGGAGATCGCAGGATTCCAGGACATGACCACTGTCATAAAGATGAGTCAGTTACCAAGGGTCTGAATTTGGTTCATGTGACCATGGGGATGTTGTAAGGGTCGTAAGTGTGAAAAATGGTCGTAAGTCACTTTTCTTCATTGTAACTTAGAATAGTTACTAAAGGAAGTGTTGTAAGTCAAGGACTACCTATATTATTCCACCTAGTACCATGTCATACATTTCCATAAAGTTATAATATTGGCCCACCAATAAGCCACATGCTGGAGCAAAAATATTCATTGGGCTTTTCCACCATAACCCAAGGATCACATTTCTAGTCACTGACCTCTAGTCAGTATAGATTAGCATATATGAGAGGTTAGGTGTTTCTACCCCACTCTGCATTATTTTTACACAAATGTAAATTGAAACCTCATTTATTATGAATAGCAATAGCACTTAGACTTATATACCACTTCACCAGTGGTGGATTTCTATTATTTTTTATTACCGATTTGCCTATACGCACACACTTGTGAGTCACACTTTTGTGCATACGCAGAAGCATCCAGGTGGGTGGGTGGAGTCTGCTGACACCACCACTACCAGTTCGCCCGATCCGGGCTGAACTGGGAGCAACCCCCCTTTGCACTTCACAGACCTTAATAGCCCATTCTAAGCAGTTTACAGGGACAGCATATTGCCCCCAACCATCTGGGTCCTCATTTTACCAATCTCAGAAGGATGGACGGATGGATCAACCTTGAGCTGATCAGAATTGAACTCCTGACAGTGGAATGCAGAGTTAGCCTGCAATACTGTATTCTAACAGTGTACCACTATGGCTTTGTAGGATGCTGGGATATTGATCTGGTTAGTTTTTCTCCTGTAGACAGCCCAGGGGTGGGTTCCTGCCAGTTCTAACCTCTACTATAGAAGAGGTTCCACAAATCTACAGAGCTGTTTAGAACCGGTTACAGCTCCTTCCCCTCGCCGGTCCGCACATTATCAAGATGAAGAACAAGAGGAGGAATTCTGGGAGTTGAAGTCCACAAGTCTTAAAGCTGCCAGGTTTGAACACCCCTGGTTTTTTTTTCTAAAGGGTTAGGGGTGCAAGGGTCTTGTAACTTGACAGCTTTAAGACTTGCACACTTCAGTGCCAGAGTTCCTGAGCCAACATGATTGGAGGAGAAATTCTGGGAGTTGAAGTCCACAAGTCTTAAAGCTGTCAAGTTTGAACAGCCCTGGGGTTTTTTCCTAAAGGGTTAGGGGTGCAAGGGTCTTGTAACTTGACAGCTTTAAGACTTGCGTGCTTCAAATGCCAGTGTTTCTGAGCCCACATTTTGGTTACTAAGCAAGAGCATTGTTACTGCATTCACCACATTTTTGCCTACCAAACCACACCCAACAAGCCACGCCCAGAGAACCAGTAGTAAAAAAAATTGAATCCCACCACTGGGTAGTAATTCACTTTTTTTCAGTATTGCAGTGTATGGCCCACTTTGCTCTATTATGCATGCCCAGGCCGTGAGAACTTTAAAACTCTACAACTCTAAATTCTCAGTTGTGAAACTACACCGTTATCAGTACTAACCTTGCAAAGTAGAAATGACTGAGAGCACCATATTCTTGCAAAACCTTTTAATTCTTACCAAAAATAAAATTCTACATTTGATTAACCTCACAGTACATATAATTCCAGCCTTTAAAGCCCATGATTTATTGTTTGTATGTGCATTTTATGTTATCATACACTATAAATTAACGAAGCCACGTCTCTATCAGTTAGGATAGTACATAAATGTCAGCAGAAATTAGGACTCCTTACGCCAACAAACCTACTTGCGGTCAATTTGTTTATAACTCAGACTGGAGGTGAGGGTGTGACAGATGATGATATAGAGGCTGTTCCCATGCAGTGATTAATACAGCATTTGGAGACAGTGCTAGGAGTGAAGAATGCATGTACGAAGACTCAAGAAATGGTAAAAATTAATAAAGATAACTGGCTGTCTCCTCTTGTTGTTGTTTTTTTAATAAATGGGGAGCTGTGTATATGGATCAATTTGCTTTGGTCGCCACATTCTTCAAAAAGTAGAACATAGATTTGCAACAACTTGCTGCTAAATACACCAACACAGTTCTAGTCTGCATTAAGAGAGGGATAGAATGAAGCTCACGTGAAGTATTAGTACCACTTTATAGTGCCTTGGTAAGGCCACACTTGGAAGACTACATTCAGTTTTGTCGGCATGATGTAGAAAAGATGTGGACACTCTAGGAAGAGTGCAGAGAAGAGCAACAAAGATGATTAGGGGACTGGAGGCTAAAACATATGAAGAACGGTTGCAGGAACTGGGTATGTCTAGTTTAATGAAAAGAAGGACTAGGGGTGACATGATAGCAGTGTCCCAATATTTCAGGGCCTGCCACAAAGAAGAGGGGGTCAAACTATTCTCCAAAGCACCTGAAGGCAAGTCAAAAAGCAATGAAAGGAATGAAGCAACCTAGAACTAAGAAGAAATCTCCTGAAGTTAGAACAATTAATCAGTGGAGCAACTTGCCTCCAGAAGTTGTGGGAGCTCCAGATTTTTAAGAAGAGATTGGACAACCATTTGTCTCAAATGCTATAGGGTTTCTTATACCATTTGCCTGTAGGAAGTTGGACTAGAAAACCTCCAAGATCCCTTCCAACACTTCTGTTCTGTTTTGTTCTGTTCTGTTCTATTCTTGTCTATTGCATAGAATACGGACTAGTGCAATGTGCTCTACATGGGGATACCTTGGAAGCTACAGTGGGTGTAGAATGTGATGATGTAGGCAGTTCTGAAAACACTTCTACTGCCTGAACTCCAACTTCATTTTCTACTTTTATAGCGGTGGACACCAATTTATAAATTCAGTATCTTCTTGTTGTCTTTGCATGACAAAAAAAATATCTGGTCTCTAGATTTGTATACTGTTTTTCCTTCATTTGGACATAACGAGCTGGATTTTTAAAAAATAATGAGATCTTTTCTGTTCTCATCTTAGTTAGTAGAATCCCAACAGAATTTAAGGATTTCAAACAATGCTTTTGCCCTCTACATTCCTCACAATGTTAAAGTGAATGAAATGTCATAAATCAATGTAAATAATATACCTTAGGATTCTAAGAATGGAAATGTTGCAAATTCATGGTGACAGAACAAATTATTCACATAAAACAGTCCTTTTAGTAACTCTTTTATTAAATTAGAGGTGGAAGAGAGGCAGAATCGTAAAATGCGAAACTTTTATATTGCATTTTAATCTCTTGGTGGCTTTCAGGAGTTGGACTGTGATTGCTCATAACAAAAGTAACTCTGTTAGGTCCTATGGAAACTTTCATTTTCATTGTTTCAGAAGAATATACCAAAAAGATGAAATATAAAATGTAAGGATGAAAAATGTTCTTTGTCTCGGCTGTACTTATTCTAATAAATGAAGACATAAGGAACAAAAGTGGTATTTGGCAAAGATGGTATTCTGGAGAACCAGTAGCAGAAATTTTGAGTAGTTCAGAGAACATCTATTCTCTGCCTCCTAAGTCCCAGCTGATTGGGAGGGAATGGGGATTTTGCAGTATCCTTCCCCTGCAATGCCCACCAAGCCACACCCACCAAACCACATCCACCAAGCCATGCAACACCCACCAAACCACGTCCACATAACCTGTAGTAAAAAAAAATTGAATCCCATCACTGATAATGAGGCAGGATAATATAGATGCTTCATACCATTCAAGGGATAATTTCTGCAACCAATTGCCAGAGCAAAAGGTACTTACAAAATTCTGTCAATGTAACCTTAGGATAAAGTAGAATATGCCATCTGGACATGCTTCAAAACATGATTGCCTGAAATGGCTAACACCAATTTTACAGTTCTGTAAATACAACCGTCCTCTATTGCCTTTACAGCTCAATAAACTAGGGACAGTCCCTTTTGAGATGTTAGAATAGAATAACAGAGTTGGAAGGGACCTTGGAGGTCTTCTAGTCCAACCCCTTGCTTAGGGAGGAAACCCTACACCACTTCAGACAAATGATTATCCAACATCTTCTTAAAAACTTCCAGTGTTGGAGCATTCACAACTTCTGCAGGCAAGTTTTTCCACTGATTAATTGTTTTAACTGTCAGGAAATTTCTCTTTAGTTCTAAGTTGATTCTCTCCTTGATTAGTTTCCACCCATTGCTTCTTGTCCTGCCCTCAGGTGCCTTGGAGAATAGTTTGACTCCCTCTTCTTTGTGGCAATCCCTGAGATATTGGAACACTGCTATCATGTCTCCCCTAGTCCTTCTTTTCACTAAATTAGATATACCCAGTTTCTGCAACTGTTCTTCATATGTTTTAGTCTCCAGTTCCCTAATCATCTTTGCTTATCTTCTCTGCACTCTTTCTAGAGTCTCCACATCTTTTTTTACACCACTATGACCAAAACTGGATGCAGTATTCCAAATGTGGCCTTACCAATGAATTATAAAGTGGTATTAGCACTATGAACACATTAGCATGTTGCCATGTCTACATTGAGCTAATCTATTTATCTGATCATTCTCCTGGTTTTGGCTCTTCTCCCTGTCTCTCAAGGTCATTGTCACATGCCATTGTCCCATGCCCTTATGGAGCAATATGGTGATAAAGGTAAAGATTCCCCTTGCACATATGTGCTAGTTGTTCCTGACTCTAGGGGGTGGTGCTTATCTCAATTTCAAAGTCGAAGAGCCAGCGTTGTCCGAAGATGTCTCCATGATCATGTGGCTGGCATGACTAAACACTGAAGGTGCATGGAACAATGTTACCTTTCCACCAAAGTGATTCCTATTTTTCTACTTGCATTTTTAGGTGCTTTGGAACTAAGTTGGCAGAAGCTGGGACAAGTAACAGGAGCTCACTCTGCTACACAGCACTAGGGATTTGAACCACTGAACTGTCAACCTTTCTGATCGACAAGCTCAGCATCTTAGCCGCTGAGCCACCTCATCCCATAATATGATGATAGCCTCCAACAACCTAGAATGGTTAGAATGAGTTGGAAGCAGATCAAGAAATCTGTGCATAGGGCATATGTAACTATTTGTAACCCTAGAAATAGTTCCTGAGGACTTTCTCCATAAAGCAAGAATCAAACCTGAACCTAAATAGACTGACAGAGATGCACATGGGACAACTAGTTAGGATCCCATTGGAAAGGAGAACAGGAACCTAATATTCATAAGAGTGAGGGACATGTTTTGTTTTTCTTTTTGTTGCTTTCACAAAATGAGTCCCTCTCTCATTTTGGTAGGATATGAGGTACGGGGAAAAATGGAAAACCTGGTGATACAGTAAGTCTGTAATCCAGTGTTTCTTAACCTCAGCAACTTCCAGATGTGTGGACCTCAATGCTGAATGGGGAATTCTGGGAGTTGAAGTCTACATAGTGAAAAGTTGCTGAAGTTGAGAGACACTGTTTAGACATTGTAGTTGAACCTGCCTTGTTAGTAGACAATACTTTACACACACACACACACACACACACACACACACACACACACACACACATATATGTAAAGTATTGTGTGTGTGTGTGTATATATATATATATATATATATATATATATATATATATATATATATATATATATATATATATATATATATATATATATATATATATATATATATATATATATAATATTTATGCTGATAAATAAATAAAGGGAGACTAGTATAGATCTATTTCAAGCTATTTAGCTCTCATCAGCTAGCCATACCCTTGCTGGGAATGGAACCTGTGCTCTATTGCCTCAAAGGCAGATGTGTTAACCATTGAGCTACAGGGCTCGACTCCTTATCAGCCAGGCCAGGGTGAAAGGTATATATTTAAAGTCACAACCCCTGGTATGCCCAAATATGGGAGGAAGGTCACACTTCCATTCTCTGTCCTTCGGCTCGTCACAAGAGACCATCCAGACAGAAACCCAGTATTTTTTACTGTTGCCTTTTTGTTACATTTGTTATATTTATGCTGATAAATAAATAAAGGGAGACTAGTATAGATCTATTTCAAGCTATTTAGCTCTCATCAGCTAGCCATACCCTTGCTGGGAATCGAGCCTGTGCTCTATTGCCTCTAAGGCAGATGTGTTAACCATTGAGCTACAGGGCTCGACTCCTTATCAGCCAGCCAGGGTGAAAGGTATATATTTAAAGTCACAACCCCTGGTATGCCCAAATATGGGAGGAAGGTCACACTTCCATTCTCTGTCCTTCGGCTTGTCACATGTAACACATAGATACACAAGATCATCAAGAATTTTTTTTTAAAAAAAATGAATAAAACATTTTAGAAGGAAAATAAAGAAACGGAGAAGGAATATATTCACATACTTAAAATAAACTTTACAACTGCAGTGAAGATGTAAGTGAAAATTATAAAAAAGGCAGAAAATGAACCAAGAAACCAAACCAAAAAAAAGCATCTAAGTAGCATCACAAAGACATGTTTAAAGTCTTTGGATGGTTTAAAGCCACTGGTCTCTCTTCTTGTTTCCCCAATGTGAGTCTCATTGGATTTGATGCAGTGAATCTTCTTTGGCATGAAGTGATGCGTGATAATGATTTTGTTCTCACCTTTGAATAGAATTCTGAATTTTCCACCTAAAGTGTTCCACTTCAGCCAATCATTCTGCTACTGGTTTCTATTCCCATCTGATTAAGGAGCTCTTTAATTGTTTGCTCAGGTCAGCAGATGGTAGCAGACCCAATTTGCTGCAGCTCTGATATGTCCAAATACTTTGTAAACATCTGGAAAAAACCTATCATAGTAATCCTCAGGGGGTTCCTTTAGATCATTGACTGCACATAATGATTTTGCAGTAGTCTGGTTTTATAGGGTAAAATACCTTGACAGCCTCCAAAAGATGAAGTTTAGAGTCTTGTTCTTCATGAGTAGAAATGGATTTTGGCCATTTCCCCCCCTGCAATCTATGCCCTTGTTTCATGTTACATCATAAAAGTCGATATGCCTGGAACACAATATCCAATTCGCGAGAGAATTTCCCTGATTGACAAGAAAATCTACTGCAACGTGCTCTACATGGGGCAGCCCTTGAAGAGCATTCGGAGACTTCAGCTTGTCCAGAATGCAGCCGCGCGAGCGATTGTGGGTGTACCTCAGTACGCCCACGTTACACCTATCCTCTGCAAGCTGCACTGGCTGCCTATTGGTCTTCGGATAAGCTTCAAGGCGCTAGTCGTCACTTATAAAGCCCTTCATGTTATTGGACCTGGGTACTTGAGAGACCGCCTACTGCCAATTACCTCCAATAGACCGATTAGATCCCACAGATTAGGCCTCCTCCGAATTCCATCCACCAGCCAATGCCGATTGGCGACCACCCGGAGGAGGGCTTTCTCTGTGGCAGCTCTGGCCCTTTGGAACGAACTCCCCCTGGAGATCTGGACCCTTACCACCCTCCAGGCCTTCTGTAAAGCCCTTAAAACCTGGCTGTTCCGGCAGGCCTGGGGCTAACGAGTCTTTTATCCCCTCTCGAATGGTATGGTTGTTGAGTGTTTTAAATTGTGGTATTGTTTTGTTCGTGTTCTTTTTTTTCTTATTGTACTCCCCCCCCTGACTTGGTTGTGAGCCGCCCTGAGTCCCCTCTGGGGAATAGGGCGGCATAGAAATATAATAAACTCAAACTCAACTCAACTCAAAATGGACAGCACCTTAAATTTATCAGCAAGAGTCCAAGGAAAAGATGCACATAAAGCATACTGCATATATTTTATGGGCTTGTACATATTGGCTTTATCTGTAGCATTGTAGTTTTTAATGAATGAGTCTGCCCCAGGTACATCTCTTTTAGGGGAGACACTCTTGTTTTTTTTTCTTTCTTTCAGACTTTCTAGATTCCTAGGCAACCATATCTGCTTGTTGATCCACTGGGCTGTTCCTTCCACTGCTCCAACATTTTCTCTAGCTCTTCTAAAGCATAAGCCGTAGCAGATTGTCATTGGTCCTGGTTGTTTTAAAAGGTGCAGTGTGGATGAAATGGCAGATTAGCATCAAGGTCCAGAATGTCCTTCGATGCTTCTTTAAGTGGCAGACCACAGGACTGAATTGTCAGAGTTTGTTGCAGCAATCAAATCCAGAAAGCACACACAGATGACTGATTCAGCAGGATTCATTAACTTCTCTTTATATACAATATAAGAATCAGAGGTGGGTTCCTACTGGTTCAGACCGGTTTGGCCCAGTAGGGAGTAACTCAGCCCGCCACGCCTCCGGTTCTATCGGCGGTGGGGGCATCTTGATTTTCGGTTCTGCACATGCGCAAAACAGTCTTCATTGCAAAAATGTATTTTTTCCCTTTTGTAACATTGTGCTCATGCGCAGACCTTTTTAGGTGCAAATGCAGATGCGCTCCGAACCAGCAGTAATGCTGGCAGCAACCCAGCCCTGATAAGAATATATGCAATACCTATGAAGTTCTCAGAATCAGAAGCATAGCAGTTAACAGAAGAACCTATTCATAGAAGGACAATAATAGGAGCAGGCAACTTATATTTTTACATATCCATTAAACTAAGCCACGTCCAAACTCTGAACTGTTTTAGCTCCCAAACAGCCCTCTTTGTCTTACTTAGTTGCTAGGCCTATATATTGGCTGACCTTGTTACCATGTCCTATTCCAGCCAGTCCCTAATGCCTGACCTGTTACCATGTGTATCCCAGGTCTTGAACTATATACATTGACAACAAGGTTACTTGTTGTGGCCCAGCAGGAGCTGTTGGAGCTGCCACCAGACTCCGACAGCAAGGGGCCCTATGAGTAGGCTCTGGAGGATGTGGAGGACCCTGGACAGGGTTCCGACTCCGAGCAGGGCGCAGAGAGACTGGTTGGCCACCAGGTGGCGCCTGAGCCTTGGACCAGTGGGGAGGAGACAAGGGAGAGTAATCCAGAAGCCAGCAGTGAGTTGTTCCTGGATGCACGCCATCGAAGAGCTACTAGGCGTCAGGACCAATTACGCAATTACAGGAGGTAATTGCGCTCAGCTGGTGGTCATTAGGCTCCTCTCCAGACTATAAAAAAGACTGCTTGTGCACACGCCCCTTTTGCAGAAGTCAACACATTGACTAAAGAGAACTGTTGTAACTAACTTGGCAGGCTGGATTGCTGCCAAGGTTTGTCTGAGTTGCTGTCAAGGTTTGTCTGAGTTGCTGCCAAGGTCCTTATCTGTTTGTTTGCTTGGCTTTCAGCCACTGAGATTTTGGTCTTGCTATTAAAGGACATTCCAGTTAAGCTTGTCTCGGCATTCGTTACTGGACGGAGGAGGGGGTCAGAACAGTTACTTATCTAAAAGCCATCTAGATATTACCCAGATTGGTTGTTCACTTGGTAAAAGGAAATAACTATTGATCTGGAATATTTTGAACAGCACTGGTCTGCCTTTGTTTGCATCTTCTATTTGGTGTTGCATCCTTAACTGCCTAGTTTGGCACTGCAACCAATCAAGACAAACACAGACTTCAACAGATAATTAGAACTGCAGAAAAAACCAATTGCTACTAATCTGCCTTCTATTGATACTGCATGAGTCAGAAAGAGGGACACGAAAATATCTGCAGACCCCTCGCATCCTGGACATAAACTGTTTCAACTTCTACTCTCAGAACAATGCTATAGGGCATTGCACATCAAAACAACTAGACACAAGTTTTCTCCCCATCACTCTGCTCAAGAACTAATTCCCACAACACTCTCAAACTATCTAGAAATACAGTATTGCCATCATTATTCTCATCTTCCCTATTCCCTATCTCCTTATGTTCTTATGACTATAACTTCGTGGGTTGTATCTTATGATTTATATTGTTTACATAGTATTCTAGAATGATTTATGTTGATTGCTTATGTAGTATCCATGACTATAACTAAGTGTTGTATCTAATGTTTTATGATGAATGTATTTTTACAATGACTATGATAATGATATGCCACTATTGTTGCACTGTATGTACATTGAGAGCTTATGCACTGGAGACAAAATCCTTGTGTGTCCGATCATACCTGGTCAATAAAGAATATCCTATCCTATCCTATCCTATCCTATCCGATCCGATCCTATCCCATCCTATCCTATCCCTTATTTTTACATTTATCTAGACTTCTTTCTTTCTGCCAATCTAGCAGTTCGAAAGCATGTAAAAATGCAAGTAGAAAAATAGGAACCACCTTTGGTGAGAAAGGTAACAACATTCCATGTGCCTTCGTCATTCAGCCATGCTGGCCACATGACGTCTTCGGACAGCCCTGGCTCTTCAGCTTTGAAATGGAGATAAGCACTGCCCCCTAAAGTCAGGAATGACTAGCACGTATGTGCGAGGGGAACCTTTATCTTTTAGGTTTCTTTCTGGGCTAGAGTTTATAACTCATGCTTCTTATTCATGGACATGACCTCACATTTTTTAGTAGCATTGAACATACCACAATTTATCAATTTGAAAACATGGTTCAACTAGTTGTCAACTTATAAACAGAATTTCCATTCCAACTGCAAGGCGGTTGTTAAAGGAGTTGCAGTTGCTTTTTTTAAATCTTTTTTGTCATAATTGTTAAGCAAATCCCTCCCATCGTTAACTAAATCATGCCAGCAGGAAGCAAATTCGGCTTCCCCCCTTGACTTAATTGTTGAAAACTCTCTGAAATGGTCACAAATGGGAATCACATGACCCTGGGATGCTGCAACTGTCATAAATATATGTCGGTTGCCAAGTGTCAAAATTTTGAACACATGATTGTAGAGATGCTACAATGGTTTTGGTGCAAGGACTTTTTGGTGTAAATCACTTTTTTTCAGTGACCATTGTAACTTTGAACATTTGCTAAATGAAGAGTTATAAGTTGAGGACTCTCTGTATGCTTTATTAATCTATAATTCAAGACTTTTCTAAGGTGAATTAATTTCTCCACATCAAAGTCCCGAATTTGCTTTTTCAAGAGGCAACTGGACTTTCTAGCTTTTCTTTGAAGATGTTTCGCTTCTCATCCAAGAAGCTTCTTCAGCTATGACAGGATAGTGGGGAATGGTAGAATTCATACTCTTTGCAGACAGCTGGTCATTTGCATTCTTTTAAAGACTCATTGAGACCATTGGAAGTTTGACTGTGTCCTCAGAGTCACCTGAGTGGTGCAAATGGGTGTGGAACTGTCTAGGAACTGGTGAAAGCACTGTGTTGTAGACCAGAGATAGATGATGTCATATCTTCTGTAAAAGAATGCAAAGCTGTCCGCAAGGAGTATAAAGTCTTCCATTCCTCACCATCCAGTCAGAGCTGGAGAAGCTTCTTGGGTGAGAAGTGAAACATCAGAAAAACCAGGTTGTTTTTATATGTGGCATGTGTAAACAAGGGACAAGGCTTTGATGGCACAATTGCAGCTTCCATTGTGCAACCATGTGTTCCATCTGTTAGGTAAGCTCCCCGTTGGGAGAGCGAGAGTGTTCAGAGAAGCGTTGTAAGAGTTGTGTTGGAGAACACACAAACCAGCATACAGAGACACTGCAGTTTAAATAGGCTTTTACTTTCATGGAAATAGAGGTATCAGAGTCCATCAAACAGTCCAAGTCCTATACGGATAATTCAGTCAGTCATCAATGTCTTTCAGTTAAGGGATAATCCAAATAGCATAGTCCAGTAACATATAATCAGTCCAGTAATCAAAATTTGCTAACAGTTGCAAAACATACAATAGCTCACAGCACTCAGATCAGTCCAGCATCTAACAAAAACAGAGAGCTAACAGTCATTCTGGCTCCCTCTTATGGCCAATTGAGGAAAAACAGCAACCAATCACATTTTACAGTATGGTTTAAAGTATAGCATTGTCACATGATTTATATATTGCCAACCCAACTGTTAGATTTATATTCCTAACACCATCTGTAGAAACCTTTTGAGCTACAAATCACCTTTTCAGTGATTTGGAAAGAGAATAAACTCTAAAGTCCAGTCAGAGCTGAAGAAGCTTCTTGGATGAGAAGCAAAACATCTTCAAAGAAAAACCAAAGAGTCCAGTTGCCTCTTGAAAAAGCACCTTTGGAACAACAGTGACCTGGATGACTGAGAGGATTTTCATTGGAGTACCAATGGGGCTGCGGACTGCACAAACGCCATAACAGAGCAGTATTTAAGATGCTATGTCAATTATCAACAGTCTAATTTGGCAGAGCTACTGCTGTTTGCTGAAGTGGCATATAAAGCAGACTCTGTGGGAAGCAGCAAAAACCTATGAAGCACAAGGTGACCAATGCCAACGACCCCAGAGCCATTTTGGATCAGGAGCAAGGTCTACCTTTCGATGAAAATCTCCCCAGGGCAGTGGTGGGATTCAAATAATTTAACAAATGGTTCTCTGCCCTAATGACCATCTGGGTAGGTGGGGCTCTGTGGTCATGTGACTGGGTGGGTGTGGCCAACTCAAGGTCACTCAGGTCGATGGGTACTTCGCCTTAGCTGTCACAATGTAATAAGGATTAACTGGAGAGGCAGTTTCTGTAAGCAGGTCAATAAAGATTAGGCTAGAAACAACACCAGAATGTTTCCTTCCTGCCTTCCTTACAGGATTAGTCCTGTAAAGTGGAAAAAAACAAAAGGAGATTTCTTCCAACAATTGGTTCTCTGAACTACTTAGAAAGTTACCAAGTGGTTCTCCTGGATAGGTGCGAACTGGTTGAATCCCACCACTGCCCCAGGGATATACTTTAGCTCGAAGTTGAACCGAGGTGGCGCAGTGGTTAGAGTGCAGTACTGCAGGCTACTTCAGCTGACTGCAGTTCTGCAGTTCGGCTGTTCAAATCTCACCGGCTCAAGGTTGACTCAGCCTTCCATCCTTCTGAGGTGGGTGAAATGAGGACCCGGATTGTTGGGGGCAATATGCTGACTCTGTAAACCGCTTAGAGAGGGCTGAAAGCCCTATGAAGCGGTATATAAGTCTAACTGCTAACTGCTATTTGAAGTAGTGCATCCAATGGATTTATTTTGGGTAAAGCCTTAATGGGGTTTTCAGTGCCTCTAGGTTCTTATGGTCAGTCCTCACTCCAAATGGAATGTGACTACTCTCTGAGATGACTGAGGATCTCCAGAGGCATTACGCTCCAGATCAAAGATGTCAACCCTGAAGCTGATGGCTAAACAGTGGTTAACTCAGGGAATTGCAACCTCTTCGGTTGTGGGGGGGGGGGTTTGGTCATCCTCACCACTCTAATTTTTCCACATCTTCTCCATGTTTTTGTAAGATCCTCTAGGAATTCTTTGGAAAGCAAACACATATTTTTTTTCCACCAACCATTTATTCTAGATCTTTCTAAACTGGAGTGCTGGGGGTGGGGGTTGACTTGGAGAGCTTTTACCTGTATGGTCATTAAGCTCTGGACTTTCCCTGAGTATCTTGTGATAAAATTATTTATCTTTTATTATTATTAAAATTATTACAAACTTGATCTCCATTTTATGTGTGAGAACTCTGATGGCTTTTCGGTTTTGTGGTCCGTTTCCAGCACAGATTTCATTAACTGCACAAATTGACCAGAGGTGCTAACAGCTACTTCAAATCAAAGCCTTAGTGACAACCCAACAGTTCATTGCTGTATCTTGCTTTTTCTCTGGCTGGTTGCAAAAGCCAGGAAGACTCGTGTCTTGCAAATGGATGTTGTCACTCTTATCAGAATTGCTAATGGAAGTATTACCATTCTTGTCACTAAAAACCAGCTCATTATCTAATAAGAACTTTCCTTCCGTATGTTTGGCGCAATTTGATTTCTTTATTTTATATTCTTCTCCAGCATTTCTAAGCCCTGATTTTCTGGAAATGGAAGTTTCCCTCCCTCTCCATAAGGAAATTGCCATTCTGCTCAGAATGCAGCTTTCTGTATTAATTTGCGTCTTCCCCGGAATAGTGCTGGATATGGGATATACTGCTGCTATTTAACTATTTAGTCAAAAGTTTTCATTTTAAATGGAGAGAGAGAGAGAGAAAGGAAGATGGTGTTGAAGCAAAACTGCAAGCCCGTGCTTGCATTTATAATAACATCAGGCCACTATCTTAAAGAAACTTTGTTTTAGCTCACTTGGATTATTCGCCTGGCTGCTGAATGTTTAGCATGTATAGGTTGGCCTTAGGATCACTTGTTCAGCAACTTTTTAAACTTATGATTCAACAATGGGTGAAAGAGATGTCCTGTTAAAGAGACATTCAACCTGGAACTAAGGAGAAACTTCTTAACAGTGAGAACAATTAAACATGGAACATATTAGCTTCCAGAGTTGTGGGTGCTCCATCGCTGGAAGCTTTCAAGAAAGGATTGGACAGTTGTTTGCCTGGGATGATATGAGGACTCCTGCCATGGGCAGAGGGTTGGACTAAATGACCTCCAAGGTCCTTACTAGTCCTATGATTCTATTATTCTACTATTCTATAATTTTAAAAGGGACTTAATAAGTGTTCCATCATTTCTGATATTTCCTCCTGCTTCCCAAAAGCAAAACCATAGGGGAAGCCTGCAGGAAGTTGGAAATCATGGTCATGTAAGTCCTCACTTAATGACATCCTCAGTCTTTGCTTAACAGTGGCAACCAGGATCGACGGAATTGTTCTCGTTCAACGGTCATGTGATTTTGCACTTTATGACTACATCACTTTGTGAAAGCAATTCCAACATAACACAAGAGCTACCTGTATTAACTGAGAGAAAGTTATAGTCCATAGTGGTAGCAATGTTTTTTGCTATAATTTTGTCTCACATGGTTGCAGTGTCTATTTGCTTTCACACAACATTCACCTATTTCTAACATAAACCCTATCAATATATAATGTAACAAGAGACTTTGTTTATCAGTTGGCTTGTTGCAAGCTCACGTTCACCTGTCCCCAAGCTTCCATTGTCTAACTTTATTGGACAGCTTTATGTTCCACCTTGATCAAAATTTTAATCTATCCAGTTTCTGTTTGAAAGAAATAATATTCCACACTGTTATTGTGTGTTCTTTCCTCCTTACTTTCCTTTTTTCCCCTCTGAAAGTCAATCAATCCAAAATCTTCCTGAAGCTGAATGAGGTATGCTCCAGAAGACTATTTTAGCCAGAAGAGTTGTGCTAAGGTCACTGTGATTTCTCATACCGTCATTTCCTTCTGACTGAATCAAGTCTTGCTCATAAGTAATTTAGCTGGATAAAAGAAAAGGTCATAGTGCTGGTGCGTAGAAAGAATTCATAACAGCAAATTTTCATGGGCCAGGACTCAGACTCTGAAGATTAAATATGATATGCTGCCCTGAGTTAGTATGTATGCATTGGGCAGCTACATAGTTTTGTTTAATAAAATGAAGAAAGCAAGAATCTGTTCTAACTGAACCTGTGGAATGATAGCCTCAGGAAACAATGAGCTGGGAATCACAGATAACATCAAAACATCTGGAGCAATCAGATGATGAGGTATGGCTCCCAGGCCCTTGATCTTGGTGAGCAGAGTGGACAGCAGGACACAGATGTTCAATCAGGCTCCTTGCCAACTAAGGAAGGAGCAATAGCAATAGCACTTGGACTTCTATTCTGCTTCACAGTGCTTTACATAGCAGTTTACAGCATCAGCTTATTGCCCCCAACAATCTGGGTCCTCCTTTTACTGATCTTGGAAGGCTCAGTCAACCTTGAACTGGTTTGAAATGAACTGCCAAAGGGCTGACAGGTGGCAGTAAGCAGAAGTAGCTTGCAGTACCGCATTCCAATCACTGCGCCCCCATGGCTAACCTAACTAATATAGCTGGCTGCAGTCTAATTTAAGAAAAAGTCCTGACCTATGATTCCCTGTTGGAAACAAACTGCTTGATCTGTTCCAGTAGGTCATTCTTGTGAATCCTGCTCACAAAAGCCTTACCTTGGACAGGTAACATCCTGATTTGATTCTCTGAACTTTGGATTCGATTTCTCTTGCACCCAGGCAAGCTTCTTCTCAAGGGACTATCTTCCTTGCCTGCTGTTAACGACTCAGCCTTAAGTAAATTTCTATTCTCACCTTTTTGTGGATGTGTAAAATGTTTGGAGTCTGAAACAGGACTAAAACTGTAACTAGGGCATCTTCTCTGCAGCAGAATTTATGGAGAGAAAAACCCAGAGAAATGATTGAATTGCACTACTATATGTAATTTTCTGAGTATAAGACGCACCCTTTTCCCTCAAAAAAGAGGGTGAAAATCTGGGTGTGACATACAGTGAATACACATTTTTGGCCTCCCGAAACCCCGCCCCCTCTACCAAAATGGCCGTGCATAGCTTTTAGGAGGCTTTCAGAGAGCTCCTGGGGGCTGGGGAGGGCAGAAATGAGCCAAAATCAGGCCACTTTTTGCTCAATTTTGCCCCCTCAGCCCCCAGGAGCACTCTATAGCCTCTAAAGGTTATCCATGCCCTTTTTTAAAAAAAAAATCAAAACTTTTTCATGAAAAGATTGGGCCGTTTTGGGGAGGTTTGCAGAGTGCAAAAACTTTTTAAAAAAATTTGCCTCTTCAAAATCTTGGTGCGTCACTCTGGTGCATCTTATACTCCGAAAAATATGGTAAGTTTTGAATAGCAAGATGCTTTC
Source organism: Thamnophis sirtalis (assembly GCF_051295495.1). Taxonomy (NCBI): domain Eukaryota; kingdom Metazoa; phylum Chordata; class Lepidosauria; order Squamata; family Natricidae; genus Thamnophis; species Thamnophis sirtalis. Next base: position 12,989,306 of record NW_028261391.1, read on the forward strand.
GGTGAATTTACTCTCTGGGGTTGTCCAAATCTTACTCATTGCTAAAGCCCTTTATTTTTTTTCTCTGACTTAGTGATCAGACCATTCATGTTGTGATCTCTAAGTGAGCAAAACAAATCTGAAATGGATTGCATGTATGTTAAAACCTATGTCAAAAATAGGCTGACTCTTGTTACTTGTTGATTGGCATCGTTCTAAACTTGAATCTAATGTTCTTCTGATGGAATGCTAAACACTCTTCTTTCAATATGTAACACTTCTCTCTTATTTGGACCTGCCAACTCCCAGAATATTTCTGAGCCCAGGTCTAGTGTTCTGGGTACCTGGGTACTTGAGAGACTGCCTGCTGCCAATTACCTCCCATAGACCCGTTAGATCGCACAGGGTCGGCCTCCTCCGGGTTCCGTCTACCAGACTCAGGGCGGCGAACAACTCAAAAGGGGAAAGGGGATACAAACACAATACACGTAATTAAAATACACAAGAGTCATACAGCCATACAAGTCGAGTGGCGTGGGGAACTCATCAACCCCAGGCCTGCCGACACAGCCAGGTTTTAATGGCTTTTCGGAAGGCCTGGAGAGAGGTGAGGGTGCGAATCTCTGTGGGGAGCTCGTTCCAAAGGGCCGGAGCTGCCACAGAGAAGGCCCTCCCCCGGGTAGTAGCCAGATGGCATTGGCTGGTATACGGAACCCGGAGGAGGCCAGCCCTGTGTGATCTAATGGGTCTTTGGGAGGTAATTGGCAGCAGGCAGTCTCTCAACTTGGACTTTTTGTATAAATGAACCTTCTTCAAGCTTCTCAAATTAAAATGTGAACTGGAATATAGTATCCTTCAGTTTTTACCCCATCCACATTTTATACACTATCGACCAGTTTCCAAAAAGCATACTTGGAGGGGGGGAGGATTTGATTAGAAAAATGTGTATGTTCCTACTTGCTCAAGAACATGTCAAAAATTTGTATGGAATTTAAGAAAGCATCTGTGAAGCAGGTTCATGCTTGAAAAAAATGGGATTTACAGAAAGCAAACCAATTCCTCCATTTCTATTCAAATGCTGCAATTTATAGTTTTTAAAATATTTATTGCAATGAAATTGAGCAAAGGAGGTAGTAATAAAAGGCTATGGAGATGATTTGTGCATTAATCAAATAGTTGATTTCCTTTTTTTGCTTAATCTCACTGCCCTACATTAAGTCATAATTGGACAACAATATTAACACAGGGATTTCTGAACATGGCCCAGAAGATTTTTTTTCTTTTTCAACATAACAGCATATCAGGCAATGAAAGTATTTATCTGCTAGAAACTTATAGACAGATCCCACACCCCATTTTAAGTCACTAAAGCTTCTACAAACTCTACCTGGTCTTAGTCAACAGGCTGAGAAAACAATTAGAAAGCAATATAGAGCTGAGGTGGCGCAGTGGTTAGGGTGCAGTACTGCAGGTCACTTTAGCTGACTGTTATCTGCAGTTCAGCGGTTCAAATCTCACCGGCTCAAGGTTGACTCAGCCTTCCATCCTTCTGAGGTGGGTGAAATGAGGACCCAGACTGTGGGGGCGATAAGCTGACTCAATTTGCTAAAAAATCTGTAAACCGCTTAGAGAGGGCTGAAAGTCCTATGAAGCGGTATATAAGTCTAATAAATAAATAAATAAATAAATAAATAAAAACTTCTAGAGAGTTTTTATGTCAAACAGTGCAGCTAACGAAAAAAAAACATTCATGCATAAGTAAGTTTGGATTTCAACCAATAAAAAGCATAGCTAGATTTGTATCATGTTGTAGTCACATGATCACAGGACACTGCAAACAATCATAAATGTAGGATGGTTGGCAAGCACCCAAAATCCAATCACATGACTGTGCAGAAGAGGAATCAGCATTCCACATTATAAGTATCTCTGTGGATGTAAACAAAGTTACATTTCATGACCCAACTAGGTGACAACATCAGTGCTAGAAGGGAGTGGGATTTGCTATCTTTTTATATACTAGTGACTTGCCCTGTCAGTGTTAATGGGAACACCTGACACTGATGTGCAGGCCATGGTATCATAGGGATTTACGCACAAATAATGATATTACTTACTTTACTGTTCTGACCCCACCCTTCATACACCAAAGCACGCCGAGACAAAGATACTTCAAGGATTTATTAACACACAGACTAGACCTTAGCAGCAATCCAGCATAGACTAACTTTGGCAGCAATCCAGCCTGCCAAGCTAGCCATGATAGCTTCTCCAGCTCTAGTAAATACGTTGATTCCTGCGACGAGCTTGTGGAAAGCCATTCCTTTTATAGTCTTGAGAGGAGCCTAATTACCACCAGCTGAGTTCAGTTATCTCCTGTAACTGCGTAACTGTTCTTTACGCCTATTAGCCCTCTGTTGCCGGGCATCCAGGACCAACTCCCTTGTCTCCTCCCCACTGCTCCAAGGCTTGACTTCAGGAGCACACTCCCTTTGGCTCTCACCACTGCTCCAGGCCTCAGGTGCCTCCTGGTGGCCAACCAGCCTCTCTGCACCCTGCTCGGAGTCGCAACCTTGTCCAAGGTCCTCCACATCCTCCAGAGCCAACTCATAGGACCCCTCACTGTCGGAGTCTGGTGGCAGCTCCAACGGCTCCTGCTGGGCCACAACAGTTTACTAATGAAACATCTGTAAAAATGCAACCAGGGGTGGTATTCAGCAGGTTCTGACCAGTTATAGAGAACCTGTAGCAAAAATTTTGAGTAGTTCGGAGAACAGGTAAATACCACCTCTGACTGGTCCCACCCCCATCTATTCTCTGCCTCCTGAGTCCCAGCTGATTGGGAGGGAATGGGGATTTTGCAGTATCCTTCCCCTGGAGTGGGGAGGAATTGGAGATTTTACAATATCCTTTCCTTGCCATACCCACCAAGCCATGCCCACAAAACCAGTAGAACTTTTCTTTTTACTCCCACCACCGAACACAACCAAGCTCAGAGAGCCTCAAGGATCCCACAGATAAAAGTCTGTCATACTATGGCTTGATTCACAGATAATTCAAAGCCATCTTAATCATAATGGCCAAAAGAGCCAAGCAGACTACATTGCATGCATTCTCTGTGAAATAGGCCACATTCACTGGAGTAATTAACGACCTCTCCTTGTTTCTCTGTACTTGTGGAATGCAGGGGGATGGAAAACCACCTGCGCTTCTTTAATTCGTGCTATTTACTGTTATTTCAGTTATTTACTTGCTGTTCCTCCTGCTATTTTCCCAAGCAAATTGTCCATGTTGGAGATCAAAGATTCTTTTGAAAGAAAAATAACAAAACAACAGCCAGACGTCTGTTTTGTTTATATGATTGAACATACCATAGAGGCTACAAACCAAAAATATTAAACACAAGTTCCCAAATAAGACTCCACAAACAAAAATGTCATCTGGGCACCTAGGTCACATAGGAACATTTTCTTTTATTTCTGAGCAGGAATTCATGGCATTTTGATTTCCTCCTTACAATTATAATTATAGGGAGGTCTTCAAGCCATTACCCCGTTGTAGCTTTGACATAGATTGGTTGTCTATGATAGCAATCTGTATTTCTCAGAAGGAAAAATCAAGAAAAAAAACAACAAGAAAAGTCAAGTCATTTAGTTTTGGTCACCAGGTTGTAAAAAAGACGTTGAGAGTCTAGAAAGAGTGCAGAGAAGAGCAACAAAGATGATTAGGGGACTGGAAGCTAAAACATATAAAGAACGGTTGCAGGAACTGGGTATGTCTAGTTTAATGAAAAGAATAGGGGAGACATGACAGCAGTGTTCCAATATTTCAGGGGTTGCCACAAAGAAAAGGGAGTCAAACTATTCTCCAAAGCACCTAAAGGCAAGACAAGAAGAAATGGATGGAAACTAATCAAGGAGAGAAGCAACTTAGAACCGAGGAGAAATTTCCGGACAGTTAGAACAATTAACCAGTGGAACAACTTGCCTCCAGAAGTTGTGAATGCTCCAACACGGGAAGTTTTAAAGAAGATGTTGGATAACCATTTGTCTGAAGTGGTGTAGAGTTTTCTGCCTGAGCAGGGGGTTGGACTAGAAGACCTCCAAGGTCCCTTCCAACTCTTTCATTCTATTCCATTCTGTTTTATTCTAAGTTATGATGAAGTACATGAGCACAGAAGGTGGGATGGAATGTTCACTTAGAGGAGCAGAGGAGGAGACTTTGGCAACACAAAGCTTTCTCACAGAGAGATGTGGATTGGATACTGGGTAGTCCTGTGCTATTTGGGGGAAGAGGGAAGAAGCTCAGGGTAGCTACATCTTAGACATATGTCTGCCTGTGTCTAGTAAGTTAGAAGATTTTAGCTTTAATTTGGCAAGATTCTGTCCGTTGCGTTTAGCAAATAAAGGATTAAACTCAATTGGACTTCATGGTGTTGTTCTGGCCTTGGGCCTGGTGAATAATCCAGCTCCATCTCTTTGACACTGCATCAGGTAGCAGATCTGAATTTTAGAAAGGAGTCCTGCATGATCTTTTTTCCAATCTAGGACCAAAATCTTACATCCTTTGTGAGGGAAGCATTGTGATATATTGAAAAGTATAACTTCCTCTCAAACCTACCCAGAGAATTATTCTGTATGAAACCAGAAGGCCTATGACACCATCCAAAAAGAATTAGTCACAAAACTAAATTACCAGCTGTTGAAACATCTGTCCTGTAAAGGTATTATTCCCAAAATAAAACAAAAAAACAGCATATTGTTACGAATGTATACAGAGCTGCAATAAGATTTCTTGTCCAGAGTTTAGGAATGGCATTATGGTATAGTGGAATAGTTTCCTTCATTAATATTCTTGTTTGGTTTTAAATAAACAGACCAATGAGTATTTGTATGAAACCACCGAAGAGTCTGAAGGCATCACAATAATTTAAGCCAACTCCCCATTTTCTGTAATGAGAAGTGACCTTCCAAACTTTCCTTAAAAATCCCCAGAGATGGAGAACTAATAAACTCCATAAGTAGACACATCCACTATTATTCAAGATTTATCAGGGCTTTCATAAGGTGCTGGAAGGAATCACTTCATGCTAGTTGATAACATCTAATATTACTTTCCCATATGTTACGTCCAGAAAAATAAATCACATTATGGCTTAAATGAGCATCTTCTCTTATAATATTCAAGGTATTCACTTGGCATATTTCTCCTCAGTTTTTAATTTTTAAATATATCGTTTTCTTTTTAATTAGTAAATTGCTCAAAGTAGCCAAGCAGTTGAAAATAGATAAATTGAAAGTATTGTTTGTTTGTTTTTTTAAAAAAGAACAATCCCTAGCAGCAACATACAAATAAGTGCTTCAGGTCATATGTTTTTCAAACCTGAGGAGAAGAAAAGATCATGAGGGCTTTTGAAACAGAAGGCGGTTAATGGGGGTCAATGGAATCTCGGGAGATGTTGTTCCAAAGGATAAGAGCAGCAATAGATAAATAAACTGAGGCAGCTTTACCCAAGCATGATGAAAACAGAAGACGGGCTTCAAAAATTTTAGCAAGAGGTTCTCTGCCTGGTTGCTGGGTGGGTGTGGCCATGGTAGGTGTAACCTAGTCAGCCTCCCCATGTTCCGGAAGCTTTCCTTGAGCCTCCGGGAAGGCAAAAATGGCCTCCCCAGGCTCTGAAGGCCCTTTGGAGGCCAAAAACGGGCCTGTTTCCAGCTTTCCACACTTCCAGTAGGCCCATTTGTCACCCTCCCTGAGCCTCCGTGCATGCCTTGCACATACATGCATCCAAAACGGGCCATGTGGGGACTTCTGGGAAAGGCGGGGTGGGGTGGGCGGGGCCAGCCAGGAGTGGAATTTGGGGGTTCTCTGAACTGCACAGAATCTTAGCTAAAGGTTCTCTTGAAGCCCTGCGAGCCCCCAGCAGCCCACCCCTGGGACTATGTCTTCAGTTCCCACATGTGTAGCATAACATATGAACCTAAAGCTTCTGCAGCAATATTCATCATTTGCCAATGAGAGTTTGTCATTTTCTGAAGAACTCAAGATTACATCAGAAAGATGAGGGATCTTAGAACCTGGCCATGTCATCTGCATGACCATGTCTTTATGCATTTATGGTGGTGGTAGTCGTCATGGTCATGGTCAGTTCATTGCCTATTTGAATCTGCTTTACAATCTGAAAATCGCGAGGGTCCTTGGTCTTGATTGATACCTTGAGTTATATTGGCAGGTTTTCACCATCATGCAATTCCGAGCATCTTTTCTGAATTGATCATTTTGATGTGTTATTTGTCTTCAACTCTTAAAAATGCCTTTAAAATAATAGAAATAAATTAAGTCCAAAGTAGTGTAGGTGGACGTATAATAAGACAGTCCAGATTGTCTTATTTTACGTCTTATTTTGAAGCTACCATCTTTATTTTGTACTATCAGTGGACTTTCCTATGCACTGATCTGTTTGTTAGGCTGTTTCTAGATTCACTGTACTTTTGCATGCTTATGTGGCATAAGAGTGTGTGTGTGTGTGTGTGTGTTTATGTCAAATTCCATATGGTTAGAAGTGAAGATGAATTTGTTGTTTAAGTTTCTTTTTCTGGCGGGCAAGAAACTGAATCATTTTATTTCAACTGACCTTGTCTTGTTGAGAGATGAATCAATGAATCAAGTTATAAATGGTATATCATGAAAAAGTGATTTATGCTGGCTCAGTTCAGTTTTGATGTATTTCCTAGGATCTTCTTTCCTGCTTGAAAGAAGAAGAAAAAATAATCCTTTTCCTTTTTAAGAATATTAAGATACCCTTAGTTGGTAAAACAAACAAAAAAGGATAGTCGCATCATATAAATCAAAATAATGTCCACTGAAAACATTGCACTGATTAATTCTTTCATACTAGAACTGTTTTTGTAATGCAGTGTTATGTGCTGTGTAGTGCTTCAGATTTGAAGATGAACGTGGACTTCAGAGTGTGCAGAAATCTGACTCCAGCTTATTAAAACAGCTGCATCTTTCCCTGAAGATTCTCAGACATCCAGGTCATAGTTGTTCCAAAGCTGCTTTTTCAAAAGGCAACAGAGCTTTCTTTGTTCCTGAAGATGTTTCACTTCTCATCCACTTCTCCAGAACCGAAGCTTCTTGGAGGAGAAGTGAAACATCTTCAAGGAAAAACAAAGGAACTCCAGTTGCCTCTTGCAAAAGCACCTTTGGGACAGCTGTATCTTTCCTTGGAATGAAGTTGTCCATCTAATGCAATCTCAGGAAAAGGCAGGATTGATTTAAGAAGTTCAAGGTAGTTTTCCATAGGGAAACTTTGATAAAATGATTAGACGTTGGTTGCTATTCAAAGTCTGAGATTTACAAATTTGCATCACCCAAATATGATAGGCAAACTTTTCATGTCAACTTTGTGTGTCATTAGATTGATATCCTTCTCACTGTGTTAAGAAAAAAAATTGACTACTTTATTTCAACAGTTTCTTCTCTTGAAATGCTCTAATAGCACATTGTAATAATTTCACATAATATCTTTGCTTGGTCAAAGAGAAGATAATTACTCACTTGGCTAATGCAAAATAAAAGAGAAGCAGCATTGAGCACACCATGACTGATAGCATAGTGAGAGCAATTCCACTGCTGTCCTTAATTTACATCTCCTCTACAGAATTCTAATATTCGTTTTAGATTCAAGGGGATATTCACATTTCATTCCCATAGCAATGTGAATAAACTGATCTTCATGCAGACATGACCTGATGCCCCAAGGGACATTTTATTTATTTTTATTTAATTTGAATCCTGCCTCATCACTGATGTGGTGTGTCTAGGCGGAGGAAGACAATGTCACGTTGACAAAAGCTGTGGAGATTCTCAATTATCCAGGTCATAGTTGTCTCAAATGTGGTTTTTCAAGAGGCATCTGGATTGTTTTTTTTTTTCCTATGGAAGAAGAACAAGACAAGACATCGGAACTGATGAAGCTTCTTGGATGAGAAGCGAAACTTTGAGTCAATGAGTCATGAGGACAAATTAGCGTCTTGTAGAAAGGGTGCAACTAAGGTTGATAATTTTCTCTATCTTGGGGGGAAAATATGATAGAAAAATTTCAATTGACCAAAGTGGCCATAGGCAGCAGAAAATAATATTTAGGATCCACTTGGTAATCACCATAACATAGGGAAGATTGTGATTTGGAGTATGAGAGACATAGTAAATTGTAAAGAGCATGAATAAACCAATGAAATATGTATGCTCTGCCTCGAGCGTTATAGGCTTGCTCGGGGCATGCAGTTAACTCCATGCTTAGGAATCTTATTCAGATCAAGTTTATTATTAGGCATTCTTAATAGCAAAACTTACAGTTCAGTGTTAAGATACTTCTGACTTTCCATAGTCTGTCCCACCACATGGTATAAAAAGATGATGATTTCACTCCCATGCTGAGCAGAGATAAAAACACTACTATTCCGGTTCACAAAGGCGTTTAAACTGACTGGCTATAAACTTTGCATGCAGGCAAAATGCCCCAGTAGCCAATCAGAAACACAGATGTGATCACATTGTCATGGAACTACATTTCCCATAAGGCAGTCTCTGCCTACATTTCCCATAAAGTAGTTTCTTAAAGGAGATGGTTCTTAATTCCTATACTAGCTATATACTGCTGGCTATATACTGCTGGAGCAGCACAGTATGTATGTGATATTAAGAGAAAAGAAAATAATGTAATAGATATCAACGAGTGTTGATCTTGTTGATGGATGCAAGAAATAAATATCGATTTAATTTTGAATGAAAAGGCTAAAATGCGTATGGGAGAGTAGAAGATCATGAGTATGCTCTAGTGCCGTGATGATGAGAGTTGTGTTGGAGAACACACAAACCAGCATACAGAAACACTGCAGTTTAAATAGGCTTTTACTTTCATGGAAATAGAGGTATCACAGTCCATCAAACAGTCCAAGTCATACACGGATAAGACAGTCAGTCATCGATGGCATTCAGTTAAGGGATAATCCAAATAACATAGTCCATAATCATACAAACAGTCCGGTACACAAAGTTTGCTAGCAGTTGCAAAACTTACAATAGCTCACACTGATCACTTTACGGCACTTTTAACAGCCAGCTTCCAAACACTCAGTTCAGATCAGCATCTAACAGTCGTTCTGGCCCCCTCTTATGGCCGATTTGAGGAAAACAGTAACCAATCACATTTTACAGTATGATTTAAAGACACAGTTACAGCATTGCTACATGATTTATATATTGCCAACCCAATCGTTAGAATTATATTCCTAACAGCACATGTGCCAGAGTTGGCACGCAGAGACCTGTCTGTGGGCACGTACACCATTGCCAGCTGCTCTTCTGGTTTTCGGCATGGACACGCAGGCTGATCAGCTGATCTTCGCATGTGCCAGAGCCCTAGGAACCCAAAGACCAGCTGGCTAGAGTGCATGTGCACCAGCCAGCTGGTCTTCAGGTTTCTGGGGCTCCAGCGCACATTCCAGTCTGGGCACTTGGTGCTGAAAAGGTTCACCATCCCTGCTGTAGTGAATGGTGATACCCAAAGAACCAAAGATGAGAAAAAGACTATGCAATGTTCTGAATGAATTTGACCCAAGATCAGTGAGAAAATGATTCTGCTAGGTGACATGAATGGGAATGATATGCGAGAATAAGAAAAAAAAAGTGATTGGCCATTTGAGAATTAAAAAAAGGAGTGAGAACAACTGTTGCAGAGGGCTTTGGATAGAAATAAAAATAGGTGAAGAGGATTAAATAAAGAGCCTTCAAAAGTGTGAATGGATTTTTTTTTAAAAAAGTGATGAAATTATTTTAAGAAGCAAGGGAATGTTCAAGGAAGAAATGATAATGAAGGGTGGAACTGAAACGAATGCTAAATATTAGTGTCAAAAGAAAAAGGAAACAAGAACGTTGAAAAAATGGTAGAACTGGTGGTATAGATTGGCTAACTGAAGAAATTTTAGAAATATTAGTGTTCTGACCGAGGCTTCCCAAGAGCATAAAACAAACTCCTTGTTCTGGCAAAAAAAAAAACCTTTTTATTAATTTGCAGTGAATTCTGCTCATTCACAGCTGGCAAAGTCTTTCAAAGCAGGATTTACGATCACAGACCTTATCTGGCTTGGAAAGCTGACAGGCTGATTTCTTCAAAATGTGGCAAGGAGTCTCCGAGAGTCACTAACCAATTAGCGAACTAATTGTCTCCTGCAAACTCCACTCTCCTTTCACCCCTCTTTTATTTCCTCTGGGAGGGGCCATTCATCATCTGGCCTTACACCCAAGTTGACCCCTGTTCTTTAGCTGTTCCCTTCATCTGGCAACTGCACATGCGCACACTGGGAAGAGGCTCCAGCTGTTCATCTGCCTCCCTGATGTCTGACTGTGAAGGCAGCTGATAGTTGGCATACGGTTCTGGCCCCCTCTCTGCCTCTGACACCGAGCCCTCATCAGAGCCTTCCCCAGAATCCAGGACTGGCCCATGTGCCTTCCCAATCTCCTCACTGTCCAAATCTGCTGCCAGCTCTGCTGGCCGCTGACGGGCCATAACAATAAGTATGGTTTGCTTATGAAATGTTTGCATGACTTCTATAATTAGTCTGTGAAGATGGCATCTATACTTGACATGGGAAAAATGCCATTGTTCTCCTACAGAAAGGGAAAGCAGGAATGAGCTAAAAATAAATGAAAGGTGACAATGAGGAAAATGTGAAAAGTGTAGTGTGGCTTCATGCTAGATCAAGTGTATACGGCAGATGCACATTCTTTAGTTAGTTGGTGAGAAATACAAAGTGTGTGATCAAATGAATAGGCTTGAATTATGGAATTTTTGGCATGAATAAAAAAAACGTAAGGTTGGTTGCTGAATGTAATAGGAGCAATGCATTGTAGAAGTAAACACATGTGAAAATACTTTCATGTTGTTTTCTTTCTCTTACATTGTTGAATGCTTCTTAGATCTTGCATATTGTAGCAAACTACAACATTGTAAAATAAATAATAGACAAACAGCTCAACAAAAGGTTTAACACATAACATGGAGTAAAACAGAAATATGTGAAGTTTCTTTTTAAATTTATTTACACATATAGTAAATGCATACAGATGTTTTTTTTTTCATGTTTCAGAAGCACCGAGGCACTTCTGGATTGAAAGGATTAGCCAGTGACATCACCATTGCTCAGGGGATGCCCGATTGGTAAGAATGCAATCTTCAGGGGGATACTTTCATGTCCCTGATTTTTCCACCAAGGCGGTACCTATTTACTTATATACACCAAAGGCAAATTTCTTGTGTGTCCTATTACAGATGGCCAATAAAAAACTCCTATTCTATTCTATTCTATTCTATTCTATTCTATTCTATTCTATTCTATTCTATTCTATTCTATTCTATTCTATTCTACTCTACTCTACTCTACTCTACTCTATTCACTTGTATTTTCATGCTTTAGAATTGAGAGGTGGGCAGAATCTGGGACAATTAATGGGAACTCTCTCCGACATTTGGCTCACGCTCTCGGGAATAGCTGAGCTGTTGACCTTGATGGTTATGGATGTTGACCTTGATGGTTATGTTATGGATGTCTTTATTGGGAACATGGATGTCCATGCACTTTTACACATAGAAAATATTGTGTTATTGGGTCAATGCAAGAGAAGCCAGATTATTTACAGTGAATGTAAGATGCAACAAGGAGGGTCAATTTGAAAATTAATATAACAAAGACCAAGAGAGTTGCATCTGGTTGAGAAGATAGAGCAAACTTAAAAAAATTTGGGCAAATAGGTGCCTTTGGGTACATTAGCTGAAAATTCAGGAACTATGGTAAAATGACCTACAGACAAATGGTGGATAATATGTAGTCTGTTGCAGAGAATGAATGTTATTGAAAATCACTCTACATAGGAGTCCAGTTCTCCCTACTTTATTATAGGGATGTGAGACTTGTCCAGCTCTCCATCCAGTATCTATAGCAAGTTATCCCCAGCAAGGCCTGGGGAATGCAGAGCAGGATGGAGACTATTAAATGCCACATATGATGTGTTTTTGCTGGGGCGGGAGAGCAGGGAGTTATTTTATTATATAAAGAAGAAGGAGTCAAGCTATTCTCCAAAACACCTGAGGGCAGGGCAAGAAGCAATGGTTGGAAACAAATCAAAGAGAGAAGCAACTTAGAACTAAGGAGAAATTTCCTGACAGTTAGAACAATTAATCAGTGGAACAACTTGCTTCCAGAAGTTTTGCATGCTCCAACACTGGAAGTTTTTAAGAAGAAGTTGGATAACTATTTATCTGAAGTGGTGTAGGGTTTCCTGCCTAAGCAGGAGGGTGGACTAGAAGACTGCCAAGGTCCCTTCCAACCCTGTTATATTCTATATTATCTCTTTTATTGGTTTTATTGGTTTTATATGATGTTTATTATATTCTTGTAAACCGCCTTGAGTTGCCATATGCAAATAGGCAGGAATATAAATTTCCTAAAATAAAAATGTTCTCCAGGAAATGTTATCCACAATATAAACTCTGCCCTTTTGTACTTAGCAATAGCAATAGCAGTTAGACTTGTATACCGCTTCATAGGGCTTTCAGCCCCAGTGGAGTCAGCATATTGCCTCCAACAACAATCCGGGTTCTCTTCACCATGTCTCACTCGCAAAATTCATATTCTGATTTGTCACTTATCCCATCTTCTGTCTGATGGATTCCTATCCCTACTATTCTCTCTCAGCGCCTCTACTATACCTATGTGCTTAAGTACACAGTGCTAAGTAGGCAGCCCCTAATCCATGACAATCAGATCAAAGAACTTCTAAGCCTTGTGTGAAATCAACAGCATAGCCTAAGTGCAATAGCATTCTTCAGTCTTTCTTCCATAGCAACTGATATTATAGCAACTGATATAATTCACAAGGAGGCATCCAAGCTATTCAGAATTGCATTCTGCAGGATCTGCACTCAGAATTATGTTTCCTAGCTACTGGTATTCAGATGTATTCTTGTCGTTAGGAGCAAATTCCTTTCGGAATTCCTACTGCTTGAAAAGTGACCTTGTTTGCAACAGCAGAATTCATATCATTCCCCTTCTTGAAATCGGATTTATTTTCTTTTACTGAGGAAAGAATGAAAGTTGCCGGTGCGTATTGTTGTGCAGTGATCTTCATTGTATAAATTTGTCTTGCATTTGTCAGAGAGGACACGCATACAGCAGTCCTGTCTGTATTTGTACAGAAATCAATACAGTTTACTATCAAGCAAAAAGTGGAAGAAGCTGTTCAATGCGACTCCGGTCTCAGGTAGAGTTACCGTAGCCTTCAATTCAACATGAGCCAAAGAGGCATGCTAAAAAATACAGTCATACAGTTTTGAATTACAGGGTTGTCCTCAACTTACAACAACAATTTTTGTCTTGGCTAAGCAAGACAGTTGTTAAACGAGCTTTGCCTCATGTTAAGACCTTTCTTGCCACAATGGTTAAGTGAATCTCTGCAATTGTTAAGTTAGCAACATGGTTGTTCAGTGAATCTGGCTCCCGCCTTGTGAGAAGATGGCAAAAGGTGTGACCCTGGGATACTACAACCGTCATAAGTACATGCCAGTTGCCAAGCGTCCACATTTTAATCACATGACCATGTGGATGCTGGAGTGGCCGTATGAAAAATGGTCATAAGTCATTATATTCAGTGCTGTTGCGTCTTTGCGTGACCCGTCAAAACCGCGGACGACAAAATCACGCTCGACGAAAGCGCGCATTTGACGTCATCACAGCACGACGAAAAAAAATAAAAATTGAAATAAAAATAAAATTAAAGCAGTTAGGTTAAGGGTTAGGGTTAGGGTTAGGGTTAGGGTTAGGGTTAGGTTTGGGGGGGTTAGGGTAAGGTTTTCGCTTTAGTTTTACATTTATCGATCACAGCGCGATGTTTTCGTCGCACTGTGATTACGTCAAATGCGCGCTTTCGTCGAGCGCGATTTTGTCATCTGCGGTTTTGTGGTGGAACCGCGTCTTTGAATGGTCAATGTATGCTTTTGAGTCAAGGACTATCTGTATGGTATAAATCTCCCCACTTGAGTTGCATTTAGATCTCAATGGCCAATAAAAGGTTGATGAACCTTCACCAGGAACACAAGCCTTTTTAGAAATAGTCACATTTGACACACTATATATATTTCTGTCTCTCTCTCTCTCTCTCTCTGTCCCTCTGTGCCTCTCTCTCTCTCTCTCTTTCTCTCTCTCTTCTCTCATTTTGTCTGCTTCATTGCTTAAACTATACCACTGGCAAGAATAATCAAGGACTAGATAACCCCTTTTAATTAATGTAATTAACTGGAATCTCTGCAATGCTTATTTGTCTTATAATATCCAAGCAATTTCAAAATCACTCCTCTTCTAGATAGAAGTTATAATTGCCTTCCTGGTTTCTTTTTTTTTTTAAATAAAGCAAAATAGAGCCCAATCTCCAGATAGCAAAAAAAGCCAAGTCAACTCATTACAACACACAGGCAGCTGAATAAATCAACCCCCATTGGCATCACTTTCATGTACAGGTAATCTTCGACTTACAACCATTGGTTTGGTGACTGTTTGAAGTTACAAGTTCTACCTGGACTTCAGTGGTGGGTTCCAGATTCCGTCCCAACCATACCGGTTGGAACGGTCCTGGCGTCACCCACATGCACGCGTGCCGCGTGCGCACAAATGTGCATGGTGCGTGCATGCCTCATACTTGCCTGTGATGCTTCTGCAAGCCTCCGTGACGCTCCAGCTGCTTGGCGGAGCATTGTGCAGGTGCTGTACATGCCGTGTGGGTGCGCGGAAGCACCAAAAGCTTAAAACACAGGTAAGGAGAGAGGGTGGGTAGGTGGGCCCTCCAGAGCACTGTATTGGAATAGTATCCAATGCTCCTGGTTGGCTCCGGTACGCCAGTACTGGGGCGTACCACCTGCAACCTGTGACCCGACAATTGTGCGATAGACATATGCGTGCCGACAAAATAGCGCCGATTAAAACGCGATGTCAAAATTGTGATGACAAATGCGCAACGACAAAATCACGACGACAAAAGCGTGATGACAAGCACAATAAAATTGAAAAAATTACTGTTAGGGTTAGGGTTAGGGTTAGGGTTATAGTTTGTCTATAGTATGTTGATGACGTGGTTTTGTCGGCGCGCATTTGTTGGCACGCTAGTGTCAAAAATCAATTAGCGATTTTGATGGCGCGCATTTGTCCATCGCAGTTTTGTCAGCGCGCATATGTCTATTGCACATTTGTCAGTGAACCCTGCAACCTACTGCAGTACTTGAAATCCAAGGGTTTGATTCCCAGTGATTTTTAATCTAGGACAGGCATGTCAAACTGGTGTCCCATGGGCCAGATACAGCCCACGCAGCGCATGCCCACTCCAGCTCCACAAAAGCAAAAAACATCCCTGTTGTGACCTGTCAGCTGCTGACCCCTCCGGCAGCCGAATCAGATGAGGCGGTGGCATAGCAATCAGGCCCAGCATCAAGGCAAATTGAGAGCTCTGAGGGGGAAGAGAGAATGATGCTGTCAGAAATAGAGACAAAGGTGGAACCTGGGCTGTCCACAGGGGTGGGTTCTGGCTGCCATTACTACTGGTTTAGCGGCCAAAAAATTTTATGTGCAAAAATCAGCTGGCCAGAGGGTGGCATGAGGTGCTGGCGCAAGCACATTGGAACTGAGCTGAGAGGGCTGTGCATGCCATAGAGTTGCCATTCTGGGAATAGGTCAAGATATCTAAGTTTACATATTATGTGAAGCCCAATCTGAACATTATATCTGATGTGATATAATGTGTATCCTTCTCATGAATTTGCAAAATCTGAAGAGCCTGCGTTATTCCAGTTCTGAAATGTGTACTTGTGTGCTTTTCATTCCTTTTCACTGACTACCACTTATATTCTGGCAAGATTGAATTGAGTCAATTGGGCTTTAATTTAATTAGTGAAAAATGCAGTAGGATTTTTTCCCCCCTTGTATATTCCTTGAGAGGTAAATTGAGAGCCGGCAGGTTTCAGGGCAGAGATGCCAGTCCTGTCAACAAGCAGCATCTGTTTTGTCTCCGGAGTCTTTAAGTGCAGGGCGAAAAAACTCAATTGAAATATAAGATAGAAGAAGCAATCAGTATAACCTGTCATGGATGTATGGGGGAAACTGCACTTTCAGGCTGACAGAGGACATTCAGCCATTCAGTGTGGCATCATAAGGATCCTATCCAGCTGCATCATGTCATTTCAGAGACATTGTACCAAGTCTACATCTAGAACAGGGGTGTCAAACTCGATTTCATTGAGGGATGCATCAGGGTTGTGTTTGACTTTGGGGGGCTAGGGTGGGCATGGCCAGGGTGGGTGTGGTCAGCTCAATATCACTCATGTCGGGGGCACCTATGGTGGCCCAAGTGCTCTGCCAGTGAAAACAGGCTCTCAAGCTCTGTTTTAGGCTGTGATGGCTTCCTGCAACTCTCTGGCAGTGAAAATGAACCTCAGGAGGACCGCACGCAGCCCTCCTGAGCTCAGTTTTCACTGGCACCTCAAGCTGATCCAGGGTGGCCCTGTGGGCCGGATCTAAGCACCCCATGGGCCAATCTGGCCCTTGGGCCTTGAATTTGACACCTCTGATCTAAAAGCTCAATAGTCAATAAAGAGGGGACGAGATTTACCATCTCAATAAAGGATAATATTTGTAGCTCAGGGTTGAAATGAGGGGTCCTTGGTGTTTTCTGAGCTTGGTTGTTTCCTTATAGATATTTCATTACCCAAACTAGGTAACATCATCAGCTCGAGAACAAATGCACTGGAATGAAAATTAGCATAGAATTAATAACGATGATGGAAGATGATTGATGATGGTGATATCCATTCAGTTGTGTCCAACTTTTGGTAATTCAATAGGCCAGGTCTTTCCACCTCTTTCAATCTTGTGCTACTTCTTTGAGTTGTTCTATGCTCTGGCTGGTGTCAGCTTTGTTGGAGAGTTCATAATTAAAAGGCGCCAACATTTTCAGAAATTTAAAATACAATTTATTGATAAGCAGTTTGTTAGAATAATACATTTTTTTTTCAGCATATAAATCAACACAGCATACATTATACTGAAATCATCATGTCAGTTTATTTTCTTGGAGGAGGAAAAATATAATTCAGGACAGAACTATTCATTACAATCAAAATTGCTGTCATTTCATTTTGTAACATTCCAGTTCTTAATATTTGTGTGTGGGTGTGTGATAAGTGTCATTGAAATATAAAATAGAAGATAAAGACTTGTTAATCAAAATATTGAATGTATAAACTATTTCAATAGATCCGTGCTATATTGTGTTTTATAAAAATACAGAAATACTTTACCAAAAAAGTATTTTTTTTTAATTCTGATCTCCAGATTCTAAAAAGACACTTTAAGTAGTTATAAAAACCAGACTTCCATTGCACATTGCAAAATATCTTAGTTCATTAGATTCACTGCATTGAGTCTACAATTTCTATAACAAAACCACATTTTAAACGTTAAAATGGCTTGTTTATTCACTTGAGAGAACAGTACAAGAATAAGACATGCCAGCATTTTATTGTAATAATTCTCCAAAGAAATGTATATAATGCGAATGAATCATAAGCTGTTATTACTACTCCACTTCTTTGTGCAGATTTCCATATCACGTGAATGATTTATAGTCATGTTATTCAACCCAGCATCTAGCATCTGATTGCAGGTAAAATGTAAGTGGTTCTCATTTACAGTAACAACCCCTTGTTCTGTGATTTTCTAAAACGTGCAACAGTGGTGGTTTTGACCAGTACTTGGAGTTCCAGCTGTCACTGCATCCCTGTAGTCATGCAATTACAATGTTGCAGCAAACCATAGTTATGTAATTGCGATTTCCAACATTTCTCATTGGTTTCCCACCAGCAAAGTCAATGGGGAAGCCAGCAGGAAATCCTGTTGAAATGAGGTCCACACCTAATGACTGCAGCCGAGACTGTTGGAACTGCCATCACAAAGTGGCATAGACATGTGACACTGCACTTTACAATCACATTGTTCAACAATAGCAATTCCAGTCCTATTTGCCATTGTATTAAGATCTTCATATATTGACATCAGTATATTTACATGGGATAAAATATTGTGTACAAACTTAGGAGCACATTTCAAATATATCAGGCAAAGGGAGAAAAGCTGTGTTAGCATATGGAGTGAAATTCAAATACTTCCTGTAGAGCTCAAATGAATTTTGTTTGTTGTCTCTAATATCTCATTCTCACATATACCAACAGTGAACCCAGATATTGATCTGTGGTGGCTAGAAACGTCTCTAAAAATACCTTAAAGAGGCAAGATGTTGACATTAGGTTATTTGCGTGGACAAAGTTTAGAAGAAGTTGGAAAAAGGAGAGAATTTTTCTCCAAAAGGGAAAAACAAACTGCGCTATGTGGCCTTAGGATGTTGGCAAGGGAATTGTGTTTGTGGATGTGTGCCTCTCTGTTTGTGCATGCATGCAGAAAGAATGGAATCTTATGAAAAATGCACAGTTGACAGAAACATGTAAAAGATGCATGATCCCTAATTGTCATAAGTGGCCTTCCATCTCAATTCTATACAATATTCTGTTGCATTTAGTGCAGCCCAGATTGAAGCTTTGCACATAATGTGATGCCAGTGTAAGAGCCGAGGTGGCACAGTGGTTAAATACAGCACTGCAGGCTACTTCAGCTGACTGCAGTTCTGCAGTTCGGCTGTTCAAATCTCACCGGCTCAGGGTTGACTCAGCCTTCCATCCTTCCGAGGTGGGTAAAATGAGGACCCGGATTGTTGTTGGGGGCAATATGCTGACTCTGTAAACCGCTTAGAGAGGGCTGAAAGCCCTATGAAGCGATATATAAGTCTAACTGCTATTGCTATTGCTATTGGGAAGTTGAATCAATTGTCATGGCCCTGAGACAGTTGTCATATCCAAGTGGGGAAAAGTAGGCATTTGGGGGGAAGGGGAGTGGAAAAGCATCTTGTTTTTGTGGAATTTCTGTGCTGTTAAACCCTTTGTAGAAATTACATTATGATGGTTAAAGGATATACTGTATGAGAATGCACCAAAGTCCATTAAGTAGCTTTCTTTTGCCACTGGGTATATAAATAGACAAACTAGGAAAAGAATGATAAGGAGCTGAAGTGGCGCAGTGGTTAGAGTGCAGTACTGCAGGCTACTTCAGCTGACTGCTAGCCACAGTTTGTCAGTTCAAATCTCACCAGCTCAAGGTTGACCCATCCTTCCATCCTTCCAAGCTGGGTAAAATGAGGACCCAGATTGTTGGGGGAAATAGGCTGACTCTGTAAACTGCTTAGAGAGGGCTGCAAAAAGCACTATGAAGCATATAATTCTAACTGCTATTGCTAAATGACGAAAGGTATGTGCTCATAGTTTCTTGGCCACACCCATTTTACTGAAAGAAAAAAAGTATTATTTTGCATAAATGTTTCAAGCTGTATATCTTGCTCTCCTTGTACAAGACAAATCTTCAGACTTTCTCAGAGAACAGCATGAATTATTCCTGCAGCCCACTGCAGGATACCAATTATATAGAATATGGAATGAAATTATCATGCATTGACTTTCAAGAGGTATATATGGAAAAAACATTTTTTAAAAAACTTTTTACTCTGTTTTCAGTACGAAGGGAAGGCAAGCAAGGAAGCATCATTTTCTTATTGCCCTTCTAATCAAATCCATGAAAGCAACTGACTTCTTTTGCTTGACTTCAGAAAGGTTGCCAAGGAATATAATCAGCTACTATCCATCTTTCTGATGCTTTGCCCTTGCCTTAAAGTGGCAGCAGAAGTTTGTCTCCTGCTAGCCAGGCACTTGGAATTCTCATGTCATGGTGAGGATTGTGAATGCTAGTAATCTGATGTACAATTACAATGAAACATGGAGTATGGTAATCATTTATTGAAACTATGGCATTATATATATATATGGCTTTTTGTGACTCTATAACCCTTTAATTTGATAGAGTCAGATGACTGGATGGAGCATTTACTGGCTGGATGCCCTTCCTGACACCATGTGGCGTTCACAGCAAATATTTTTTATTTGCATCTAGTAGAGAAATATCTGCTGCTACCTAGAATTGAACTCTCAAACTTCTGAGTGGGAGGGAAGAGTCTTTACTACTAGGCCACCAAGCCGTTCTTTGTGTGTTTGTGTGTTTCCTTCCTTCCTTCCTTCCTTCCTTCCTTCCTGCCTGCCTGCCTGCCTGCCTGCCTGCCTGCCTGCCTGCCTGCCTGGGTTCCTTCCACCCTGCCTTCCCACTAGTATTTTCTGTTTTCTGTTTCATTAAATAAATAAAAGTATTTCAGTAATGCTCTGAAAACACTAAGGGAAAAAGAGATTCCAAACTAATCAAAGCCTCTTAACATGGATGGAGGCATAAGCAGGATCCAAAACTTCCATCAAAATTATGAAGGCGGTTGCAATGTCACAGTGCCAATTTCGCTGTTCCTACATGTATGCAAGTCATAAAATATATATGTTATCATCAATGTGTGAAATTGGGCACTCTATATATAAAATAGAATTTATACTTTATAGAATGCCTAGGAAATCTATAGAGTGCCAAAAATGGGATGCCAAAGTATGAAATGCTTAATATTTGACACATTTCCTAGATATTCTATGGAAAGTCAAAAGGCAAACTGACAAAGTATAAAATGCTCCTGCTGAAATGCTATTCTAGCCGTCTTTGTTGTAACAAGTGGGTCAATACTGGTCTTTTTCTCTCATTTTTTTCCCAGGAAATCCTGTATTTTATTTTGCATATTATTATTCTTTCATAAATGTCTTTTCAATAAAGAGAAGGTTAGGGTCAGAATCAGGGTCAGGATTAGCCTAGCCCTAGCCCTAGCCCTAGCCCTAGCCCTAGCCCTAGCCCTAGCCCTAGCCCTAGCCCTAGCTCGAACTCTAGCCCTAGTCGTAACCCTAACCCTAACCCTAAACTTAAACCTAAGCCTAACCCTTTTCATGATTTTGTCTTCATCATTGACCTAAATAGTTCTTGTCATTCTGCATAATGTCTAGTTATTTCATTTTATAATGTCTTTCAAGAAGAGACTGGACCCCCATCTGTCAGAAATGGTGTAGGGTCTCCTGCTTGGGTGGGTGGGGGGGTTGACTAGATATCCTACAAGGTTCCCTCCAACTCTGTTAATCTGTTAATGCAATGCCCAGCGAAAGTGTGTATTAAAATAACACAAACATATCAGACTTTACCTAACAACGTCACACATTCTTTAGATTTCCTGGGCATTCTACACAATGCCAGCTTTTTACACATTGCTGGAGAACATATAGAAAGTGGCAGAACTTGCTTAAATCACCCTCCCATTGAAACCCCCTTTTTGTATATGTGCATGTACAGCATGTGTGACAAAAAAGCAGGCAAACGAGATGAAACCAATTAAGAGTTGATGACTTGTAGAAACAACCTATAATATCCTTCCTAAGCCTCTCTCGGAAAGAAAGAGAAACTGGGGTTAGGCGATTCTCTGCATTGTCAACTCGCAGCGCTGTGGGAGTGGGATTCAACTGGTTGAGACCGGTTTGGGTGACCTGTATATTAATTTTATATCAGGTTTGGCGAACTGATCGTTCTGGTGACCAGATGGCCTCTCCCCTCCCAGGAGTCCCCACTTGTCCCATTCTGGTTCCCAAGTAAGTGTAGGGCGGCCTCCTAGGCCCAAAATAGGCCACGGGTATGGAGGTGTGGTGCTCCCCCCCACAGCCCATTTTCCTTCCCAGGAGGCTTCAGGGAGGCCTCCTAGACCCTAAACACCCTATGAAGGGGTGCAGCATGGGAGTATGTGTGGCGCAAGGAGGTGTGGTGTATGGGTGGTGGTGGTGGAGTGCAAAGCCTGCGCTCACTGAACTGGTTGTTAAAGAGGTTGCATCCCACCACTGACTATACTACTACTACATCATCATCATCATCATCATCATCATCATCATCATTTTTTCACTTTTCAAGAAAACATCTTGGAGAGCAATTCAAATGTAAATTCAAACACTGATACTCATTTTTTTAGTCTCAGAAGGCTGAAAGCATATAACCCACATCTTATTTCAGTAGGACACATGAATGTCTTCATGGCAGAGTTAAGGCCAAACTACAAGTGATTGCAAGTGCTCATATTTGAAAGTACGCTTCAACTAATTCCTTCCATTTCGTAGAAATAACACAGAGGTACAACAAAGGAGAATTTTCTTTGCCATGTTGTTTTCCTACTGAAATCCTCTCCTGGTAACTCCCATTATCCCTAAAGAGGCTGTTTACTGCAAAAGCTGTCTTTGAGGGCAAATAACATCTGAGAAACATTTTAGCCCAGAAATAAAAGGAGGGGAAAGATTGATTCCCTTTCTCTGGGTTGTGATTTGCAATGCTTTCTCCCCATACAACTCCTTTTTTTGTTGGGGGTATACCAAGTGGGAAGGAGTACGTCAACCAACTCCTAAGCATTGTATCCCTTAAATCCTGACTCGAATTGAGGGTATTGAATAGAGAAGTAAACTCTATGGCCCTAACAATAGTTTCTATATCCATGGAAATTGTGACATCCAATCTGCTTCTTTACGTGATACTCAAGCAGCAAAGTTTAACATAAAACTCATATCAAAAGTTACCCGTCTCCTCTCTTTTGAAAAGCCAGATTTGTAAATCCTTTTTTGTATTCAAAGAAGTGTTCCGAACTTCTCTAAACCAGTCGGTGATTCTGATAGGACATTGAAAACAACTAAGCAGTTTTATTGCACCTTTCGAATACGATTACCAAAATCTCATTCTACTCCTTCCACTTAATGTGTTGTATTCCTGCAGTAACTATATAATAAAGAGACAATAAAGGAAATAATCCCATTTGCATTATATGACATCGAGTTATTGTATGCACTTATATACTTTAAAGCCAGAAAAAAGTTCTCTCAGAAATAAGGACTAGCTCTGTATACCACCATCTTTCATTTTTGCTAATCAAGAGAGGATCTCATTATAGCACCTACACAATAGCTTCATTCCCAGTAAATTTGAATTCAAAGTGGCAAACCTTGCAATCTTTCAGTTTCCATTAGGATTATCACAGGGGTGTCAAACTCAAGGCCCGTGGGCCAGATCCAGCCTGCACAGTGCTTAGATCTGGCCTACGAGGCTGCCCTGGCAACAGCAAAGGACTGACCTGCGGTACCTCTGCCAAAAATGGAGCTCCATTTTTGCTGGCAGAGGATTGCAGGAGGCTTCTGCAACTGAAAACAGAGCTTGGGAGCCCGTTTTCACTGGTAGAGTGCTCCGGCCACCACAGGAACCCCTGGCCATGCCCCCCCCAGCCCCCTGAGGTCAAACACAATCCTGATGAAGCCCTCAATGAAATCGATTTTGACACCTCTAATCTAGGATAATTCTAGCGCAGCAGCCATGGTGGCACAGTGGTTAGAGTGCAGTACTGCAAGCTAACTCACTGCTCACTGCAAGGGAGTCAATCCTGACTGGCTTCAAGTTGACTGAGCCTTCCTTCTTCCAAGGTTGGTAAAATGAGGACCCTATTGTTTGGGGCAATAAGCTGACTCGGTAAACTGCTTAGACAAGGCTATAAAGAACTGTGAAGCGGTTTATAGGTCCAAGTACTATTGCTATCTACCATAGCCTTTCTGAATAGAACAACACAATTGGAAAGGGCTTTGGAGTTCTTCTAGTTCATTTCCTGCTTAGGCAGGAAACCCTTCACTACTTCAGACAAATGGTTATCCCATCTCTTCTTAAAAACCTCCAGTGTTGGAGTATTCACAACTTGTTGTTCCATTGATTAATTGTTCTAACTGTCAGGAAATTTCTTCTTAGTTCTAGGTTGGTTCTCTCCTTGATTAGTTTTCACCCATTGCTTCTTGTCCTACCTTCAGGTGCTTTGGAGAATAGCTTGATTCCATCTTCTTTGTGGCAACCCCTGAGATATTGGAACACTGCTATCACGTCTCCCCTTCTAGTCCTTCTTTTCATTAAACTAGACATACCCAGTTCCAGGAACCGTTCTTCATGTTTTAGCATATATTGAATTCATTTTTTTATGCAAAAGAAAGTGTGTATTAATCACCCCCACACCCTTCTCTGGGTAATCCTATAAATTTGTTACAAAACTTAACAATCTTTCTTGGAGAGTATAAGAAATGTAAATGGCAACTACACTCAACTATCCAAAGTATGGACATTGCTATTTGCTTCCAACCCAATGTTGTTGTTGTTGTTTTTTACTCAGATTCACCAATGAAGGGCCCACTTTAGGCTATATAAGCTTATTTATGAATAAGTGCCCTTAGAAGTAACTCAAGTTGAAACTGGAGATACTCATCTCTCAGTAAATATATACAGAATTGCACAATAAATCTACCGGTAAGCATGATGGTCCCACTGCCAAATTTGGAGCCTGCATGTTAAAGCACAGTAAATCATTTAAAATCTCTACCAGATTTATGCAGCTAAGTAGTCATTAATCCTTTCTCCGTGTTATTATTTCTAGTTCTCATAGTTTCCTTTGCCCTGTGTATGATAATACTTAAAAAACAACTCCTTTTAGTCAAACTCTGATTACATGGAAACAGCCAATCATTTTTTAAAAATATACCTAAATAGCTTTTCAAGGATTTCTCTGTCTCTCTGACTCTCTCTTTCTCTCTTTAAGCTCCCGCTCCAGTTCTAGTTTCCCATTAAAATACTTTTCAAGCCCAATCAGCTGGTTTTTTTTAGATCTAAGTTAGCTAGGTGGCATTACCTGCTCAGATTTACTCCATAGAGCCCACAATAAAAGGCCCCTTAGGTCACCTAATCACCAAACCCTGATATCAATAGAAGCAAAGATGAAGTGGAATCTTTTCATAGGAAAATATATTATTCAGTCTCATTTAAATGCATAATCAACAACTCAAATTAAAAGACAATTGGGAAGAGTAGTAAGTTCAACATCTAAACTGTAAGTTTTCTCCAGTAAGTTTTGTACATACACCCATTCCATACAAATTCCCAGTGACAGGCATATGCACATAAGCTTGATGAATTATCAAATCCCTCCTTAAAATAAGTCTATAGCTATGGGACCACAGTAGGGAAGATTCTATTTCACAGAGCACTGTGATGGATGCATTGGACTTCAAAATCTATACCACTTTATCAGTGACCCAACAATCCCAAACAGTGAACCATCTGCATATAGAGACAACTGGTTTACCTGTATTGGAAGGTCAAAAATCGCTACATTTGCCATCTGGCATATTTTCACCTTCCTATGGGTGACTATCAGAGGTAGTATTCTACTAGTTTGGATTAGTTCGCCCGAACCTGTAGCGGAAATCGTGGGTGGCCCCACCCACACGTCCAAGCTCTATGGCATCCCATTTAAAGCCTTTTTTTTTTTTTAGCCAAAAGCGTATGCGCCAAAGACAGAGCGTGCTCACATTTGGGAACTGGTAGGGAAGGTAATTGAATACCATCCCTGGTGACCATTGGTGGCAGCCAGCAGTTCCATAAAGCCTGTTTTCACAGGCAAATATGAACTGTGTCATTTATGCTTTGTCCCGAATCATAATGGAAAGATCAGCACTGATTCCCCAACTCCAGACACTTGGACGTCAGTACTGGGGGGGGGGGGAACCAACCCAAAACCAAATGTATTTGTCAAGGCCAGGATTACAGTTATAAAAAAGTCAACTTTGGTCATTGCAACAGTGAGATTAAAAAACAGTGTGCCTGAGTTTTTTTTTGTCTGCAGGAAAATATAGCTCAGAGATAAATAATTAGGCACTAGGAATACTCAGAATCTTACATTTGGTTAAGTTAATCAAAGTGCTAGCTGCAAGTATGCAAACTAGGCCAAGAAAGGATTAAGATATAACTTGAGGTTTGTAGGTCACGGCTCGAGGAACAGACCAATTTCAGATGTAATTTCTTTGACCTGTTGTTTTTCAAAAGTATCTAGTATAAAAATCCATTACGTACATACCTATCCTGACCTATTCCTGCAGCCATTAATGCATATATGCTGAAACACAAACAATGAATCAAAGCCAAATTAATTGTAGTTAATTTGCAAACATTTATAAAAAGGGACTGCAGTGCCACCTTTCTTGAGGTCTGGCTTTGCTTCCAGCTTTGATCAATAAAGCAATTTATGCTTCAGTGAATGTTTGCTGGTCCCTTACTTAAACAGAGTCACTTATGATGGGTGAGTAGGTTGGTGAGTGGATAAATATGCCTTTTTCTTATGTTTTAGAATGAAGAAGAGGGAGGAAGAGAGATCTTGTGGCTGTTTTTTGACTGTTGTGGCCAGAGGTGGGTTCCTACCAGTTCGCACCTATTCGGTAGAACCGGTTCGTCAAATCTACCGAACCGGATAGAAGTGGTTCCACCAGTGGACCCGGAAAGCGGGCCATACCTACAGAAGAGGTTCCAAAAAATTTTGAAACCCACCACTGGTCTTTGGATATGATTATTCTACACTATCATGCTCATATTTATAAAACTCAGTGCCTCTGTGAAAGGTAAGGATGACTACTGCGTTTGTGGTGCAATCAGAACATTGCGTGTGTTGAAGTTGTTTTAACGCAAACCAAAGATGCCTTTTAAAAAACAAGTTTACATCATATTCTTATGCAAGCCAGTGCTGTGTGTGAGGTAATTTAAGGTGGTTCTGACAAGTGTCATCGGCATCTTCATATCCGGTCACATGGGCGGCAAGCCACTCCCATCCGGTCACATGGGTGGCAAGCCACTCCCACAAAGGAGGCCACACCCACAGAGTAGGTTCGAACAATTTGTGGCCTATAAACAGAAGATTTTTAAGGTTTTTTCCCCCTTAGGTTATTCAAAACAATTTACAATCTATCAGGAATTTAGTGGCCAAATCACAACTCTCTGGTATACTTATTACTTGTCTGATTTGATTGTAGTTTGTTTGTTTTTCCGGTTCCCTCTATAGGCACTATAAATGTTAGCTTATTTATTGTAATTTCATTTTCATCCACTTTAAACACACAATTATATAAACTATTAAGTTTCCTGGTTGCAAGAACTATTCACTACTGCGTTCATTTTGCTAGGTACTGGCATGATGTGACCCATGACAAAGTAATAAAGAATGTCTCAGTAAATTAACGAAATAAATCCAGGGAAAGGAAGAATCTGAATTCTACCAGATATGGGATAAATGGTATAGGTGGATGGAGGAAAGAAACAAAAATCAGTGAAAGAATATGACAACATTCAAAAATCATAGTTATGAGTAAAATAAGAGGGTTAAGAATGATGAAATCTACATGAAATACGATAGAAGGGGGAATAATATAATGTGAGCGATATCGATTGATGATTGCTAAGATAAAAAACAGGAAGTTCCTATTCGCACTCTATTGTATAAATGTGGTGTACGTCTAATTTGTGTGTTTGTGTATTTTACATGTTTGTTAATAAAAATCTTTAAAAAAAGGAATGCCTCAGGAATCTGGATGGCTGCTGAATTATTATTTTATTTGATTCTAGATTTGAATGAAAACCAAAACAAAATCAAATGACAATGCCTAATATGATTTAGTGGCATCCTGCTGTATTGATGCCACTCCAATAGCCTCAGAAGAGATTTCATTCAAAGCATGCAAGCTGAAGGATGGCTACATAGCTGAAAATATCATTGAAATCAGTTGAAATTTGCTTCTGAATACCCGTGGTTATGAATTGTGCTCAAAAGCAAAGGGAAAGCTACGGAATTCTTTTCTGAGTTAAGTGCACCATTTGATGTATACCTTATATAGCATGGGGAAGAGGAGAATGAAAAAATACGTTTAAATTCATTTCATTTATATTTAAATTGAGCTTCCTAATCAGAATTCTGGAGGATCCTACCTCACTGAAAATGAAACAAAAGAGATTTTCCTTTAAATTATATTACAAAGAATGAGGATGTGTTGTTGGGTGATTTTCTGTCCCTCCCTCTCTCTTTCTCTGTCACAAGCACATGTACACACGTACACAAGCTGTCACATTTATCTGTCCTGCTACTTTTCCTGGATTATTGAATAGGAGTCTCTGGAAAATCTGTTTTCCCATCAACATCAATCACATGCGTATTTCATGGCAAGTTAAGTGATGCTTTCTGAGGATAACCTATAGGTGACTGTACTATAGGTTCATGCCAAAGGTGGGTTGCTCCTGGTTTTGCCTGGATCGGGGAAACAGGTAGTAGTGGTGGCAGGAGGCTCTGCCCACCGGCCCAGATGCTTCTGCACATGTGCAGAAGCATCGCCTGTGCGCAAACATGCAAATGCGCCCGAATTGGTAGTACAAAAATTGGCAACCCACCACTGGTTTTATGAAATCTTTCATTAAACTTAATGAAACTTAAACTCATCTTTTCTGGATCTGAAGGAGGAAAAACAGAATATTCCCCTTTCAAATCCAGATAGCTGCATAAACCTTATGCTTCCCTCTGAATTAATAAAGGCATTGGAATGCAATATTACCTGTCATACAATAAAGAAAGTTTTTGCTTTCAGGATATGCATAGTAAAGGCTATGGTTTTGATGGGAAAGCATATGTCTTTAATGTCAATTGGCTCTGATTAAAAAAAAAACAGCATGGGGAGGCTACTACCATGTTTCCCCGAAAGTGCGACATGTCCTGATAATAAGGCCATGCCACATTTTTCTGGTGGGCAAAAATATAAGCCCTCCCCTGCAAATAAGCCCCCTGGACAACTGCCCTCCTCTGGCCAGGCAGAGTGCCACTCACCAACCTAGCCTTCTCCCAAAGATGCCAAGGCACGGGAATCGGGGGGGAAGGCAAAGGTGATCGCATTGCTTAGCACCTTCGTTGGTGAGTGGCTCTGTGCCCAGCTGAAAAGGGGGGGTTGCTGGCGACTGCTCTCTTGCGAGTAGGCTCCCAAAGAGCCAGGCACAGCCTCATGGGCAAATGGCTGTGTGGCGCTATAGCAGCAGCGCAGCACAGCAGCCATGAAGTGACCACACTCATGAGCAGCCACCCAGTAAACCCCCTTTCAAGCCGGGCACAGCACTATTCACTGACCTAGGGGTATCACCAATCCGCGTAAGTGCCTGCTCGCCGCCACCTGGCTCCCGCCACTTGGTGTCTTCGAAATGGCAGTGAATGGCACTCTGCATGGCTGGAAGGGGGTTGCGCGAGTGGCTTTCTCCGCAGAGCCAGGGCACTCCACCGTTGCCTCCACTGCCACATGGCTTTTTCTGTGGCTTCCAAACTGAGTCTTCTGGCAGTGGCCGCTCTGGGCATATGCTCTATGGTTGTACGCTGCCGGCAGCTGGCCCACAACCATAGAGCGTATCCTGGGGAGGCTGAGATGTCATCACAGGAGCCCGGTGAATACACTTCCTTAAATCTTGAGTTAAGTTTTGGTGGTCCTTGGCCATGGTCCATAGCCACAAGAGGTATTTAAGGGGAATACATGGTGAAGGAAAAGTTGAGAATCAGACATGGTCCTATCTGGGTGAAGTTAGGGATTATTGCCTCTTTCACAATGGCTGGTTTCTAATTTTCTTTCAGACCTGAATATGATAGTATGACCCCTGTGCATAAATAATAAGAAAAGAATTAAGTTCTTTTGTTTCCTGTAGGATAGAACCACTGACATTTCATTGTTCACTCTGTTCAATCTTGAATCTTCTGCAGGAGGTCCAGTTCAATTAAAGTTGACACTTGCAAGTCAACAATCAGGTGTTGGTAAATCAGATGTTTTATGAAATCTGAAAACATCCATGACCAACCACATATGATCAGATTTCATGGCTTCTGTTCACAAATGGGTGGGATTTTTTGGCTATTGTTGAACAGAAATATCTGGCGCCACAGGGCAAGATATTTTTGAATGAATGTTTCACAAATGGTTTTTGCTACCGAACGGCAACATTAGGCAAATGCTAGTCAATGCACTTGCATGTTGTCTTTATAGTTAAAAACGTAGTAGCCACATGTGACCAATGATTGCAAATAAGGGAACAGATGGAAGCTCAGGTATCCCATATAGGAAGTGAATGGAAATGGGAAGGATTATTTCATGTCTTTTCTGTGTGCAATTAGAAATGCAGTAGGCTATTACAGGAAAGATAAAAGCACCTTAATTTCTTTTTCCAGCTTGGATCAACTGTGTGGAATTGTTTTCCAGTTATCCAATTTCAAATCTTCCTTATTTGACTCTTGATCTATCAACACATATACAGCTACCCATACACACATATTCCAAAAATAGAAATATGCAATACATTCTCAACAATGCAAAAGGCTGCTTTAGCATTAACTAGGGCAGTGGTGAAATTCAACATTTTTTGCTACCGGTTCTGTGGGCATGGCTTGGTTGGCTTGGCAGGGGAAAGATACTGCAAAATCCCCATTCCCTCCCCACTCCATGGGAAGGATATTGCAAAATCCCCATTCCCACCCCACTCCTGGGGGAAGGGTATTGCAAAATCCCCATTCCTTCCCCACTCCAGGGGAAAGATATTGCCAAATTTCCATTCCCACCCTACTCTGGGACCAGCCAGAGGTGGTATTTGCCAGTTCTCCAAACTACTCAATTTTCCACTACTGTTTCTCCAGAACCTGTTAGAACCTGCTGAATTTCAGCCCTGATCTAGGGGTACTATAAAGTACCTTGAAACAAATGTGTATGGAAATTCTGAATCATTCAGATTATGATTGTCCCAAATGTGCTTTTTCAAGAGGCAGCTGGACTGGTCCAGTTGCCTCTTGAAACAAAACACCTTTGGGACTACCTTGAAACAAGAATTCGTTCTTTAAAGTTGAGAAACCAAAGAAAGATCTCAAACCTATATCATTTCAAGTCTGATCCCAAGTCTTCTTCTATAAAGTGTAAACAAGGTTCTTAGTGGCGTGTGTGCAGATGTCAAAGCACCAAGTTCGTCATTGGTTTCCCACTGAGGTGGCCTCAAAGACCTCAAGTCCTACTTTGAAACAAACCTGAGCTGAATTGAAACTGTTGAACACTTTTGACAACATAGCTTGCAGAGTCTCATTGTGCTGATGTAATTTCCAGTGCTCTGCTGCCTCCAGGAGTACCGAAAATCGCTGTGTCCTGTCATCTAGTCGATAAAGGATGTTTCTAAAAAAAAAGCAAAGAAAACAACAACCAAGAAAAACAGTAAATGATTGCCTTAAGTGGATGAAAGCAGATAGATAAAGATTCACCTGAATTCATCAGCGATGCTGTCAGGTGGTAGCCATATTTTCCAAATTACAAACATCGTCTACTGTTAATGCTAAGCTCTTGGCAAGCACACCTGACCTGTGTTCTTATGATCACATCTTACAAACATAATGGGTAAGCTCCATACTGTAAGTGAAGGACTAGTTTGTGTGTCAATAATGTTTATTATTTATTCAAATTATTTGTGAGCCATTTTGAGAATCAAGCTAACGGATAAGCTTCAAGTGGATGGAATTCGGCTTTTAGAATTCTACGTAATAATCAAATTGCCTGAGCAAATTTTGACCAAGTCTTTTATGGTTTTAATATTAGGACAGCTGTTTGGGGGGGAGATATAAAAAGTATTTTTACAAAGCAATTCTTTCATGGTATTCTGCCTAGTTACTTTCTGTATTATGAAACGTCCCAGTCGAGCACTTCCATAATTAATACTTTAAGCAACATTATTTAAAGTACTGCAAAATTAAACATCTTTTCAAAAAGCAACCAGTATGCCGGCTGGCCCCAATCATTGTGTTTCTGGTTGGCAGCAAGTAATACATATTATCTTAAAGCAGGTGTAATCATTACTCTAATTAAAATGGTATGTAAATATCATATAAATCTCTACCCAGAGGCATTTTTGGTTGTGAACCAAAGAGTGTGTAGTTGGAAAACAATTAAAACATACCTAAAAGGTTGGTGAGCGATCAGAGATAGAGCTTTATCCTCAAACATATGAAAAGAGATTTCATAAAAAGAATGGCAAGGGAAAAAAGTGGGAGGGATAACCAAAAGAAAGGAGCTCAACCAAGATAGTCCATTAGTAACTTAATTATAGACAAGCCCGGTGGCAACTGCAAATTAGTAATAAAACTGCCAGCCATAGTCACCCAGAAGACTACCAGTGAGTATTTTCTGCAGATCACTATCAGAGCCATCTAATTACCATTTAAAGAGAGAGCGGTTGGCTAACAGCATCAACAGAAAATGCAGGATAAATGGCAACTTGATAAGTGCACTTTGAAATGGTTCTTTGGTAGCTGAGGGGGAAAAAAAGAAATGGATCCCTCCCTAAAGGCTTAGGGACTTTCATAACTTACAACAGCATTTAAACATTTAAAGATGCTGCTGCTT
This sequence comes from Thamnophis sirtalis, assembly GCF_051295495.1. Taxonomy (NCBI): domain Eukaryota; kingdom Metazoa; phylum Chordata; class Lepidosauria; order Squamata; family Natricidae; genus Thamnophis; species Thamnophis sirtalis. The sequence goes on from NW_028261391.1 coordinate 13,021,728, forward strand.
GAAAAATCCCTCTTGCATCTCAAGGCAATGTTGTAGTAAAGTGAGAGAAAAAGCCCAGAATGAGAACAGAACCGTGATGGCGAACCAATGGCACGTGTGTCCAAAGTGGCATGCAGAGCCATGTCGCTTGGCATGTGTGGTATCGACCGTTCCTCTTCTGGGTTTCTGGCACACGTGCATGTGAGACAATCAGCTGAGCTTCATGCGTGAGGCAGTGCCAGGAATAGCAATAGCAATAGCAGTAGACTTATATACCACTTCATAGGGCTTTCAGCCCTCTCTAAGCGGTTTACAGAGTCAGCATATTGCCCCCAACAACAATCTGGGTCCTCATTTTACCCACCTCGGAAGGATGGAAGGCTGAGTCAACCCTGAGCCGGTGAGATTTGAACCGCTGAACTGCTGATCTAGCAGTCAGCTGAAGTAGCCTGCAGTGCTGCATTTAACCACTGCACCACCTCGGCTCTTCAGGAACTGGAAGAGCTGGTCTTTCGTTTTTCCAGCATGAACCTGTGCAACAGCCAGCTGACCGTCGCACGCACATGAATGCCAGTAACCGGAAGACCAGCTTCATTTCTCCCCATTCCCCCTGGGGAGCTCCTCTTCCAGGTTTCGGCCCAGACGAATGCACTCCCTTTTTGGCAATTGCTGCTGAAAAGGTTTGCCATCACCGGAATAGAAGTTCTGATCTATGGCCACCTTACAAACAATAAAAAGGATAAATATAGAAACAATGACAATGCTATTGCTTGTTTACTCGTGTCAGAAGCATCACAATGAGACATACTAATATAAAACACAAGATTAAAATAGGCACAGAGCTTGCCCAGAAACTAACAACATTGTGTTCTGTGCATTGCCATGAGGTCCTCAAGTGTGCATTAATTGGGCGGGTATACATATGTGTCGTTGTCTGCATGAGACTACAATTGCAAAGAGCAGAAGCATTTGTTCAAAGCGTCTCTGGATCTTCTTGTATGCATTCAGCAGTGTCTTTAATGATGCCCATACTTCCCAGCTTTCATCAGACCCATGTTCCAACTTCTCTGTTGGCTCCATCCAGTGTTGGTTCTTTGTAGCTTTCCATAGATCTACTCTGCTTTCAAATTCTTCACATTCTTTAAAGGTTACCCTGTTAATCACTTCCAATCAGAGGTGGTATTCTGCCAGACCAGTTTGCCTGGACCGGTAGCGGAAACTGTGGCTGGCCCCGCCCACCTGCCCTGGCTCTATGGCATCTCATTTAGGCACTTTTTAAAAGCCAAAGCGCACGCGTGGAAGGCTGAGCGCATGTGCAGATGTGGCATGTGCAGACCGAGCGCATGCATGCTCACATTTGCAAACCGGTAGGGAAGCACCCTTGCTTCCCAGGGTAAAGCCCCTTGGGGTCCCAAGCTCTAAAGGTTTTGATACCCTTTCAGAAGGCAGAAGGATAGGAACATTTCTCACTGCCAGTGGTAGAATGTTCTACGGAATCAGGACCACAGCGTAAAAGACTCTCCTCTTTGATCCCATCAGACAGAATTCCTTGGCCTGGGATCTGTAGAAGGTCCCCTTCTAGTGTAGATGAGTTAATGATCCCATTGGGGTGAGATGGCTCCTCAGATTGGATCCATGCCATACAGGACTTTAAAAAAAAATTAGATTATTTTATGGACTGGAAGAAATTTGTTCTGGATGAATTTTGAATGCACACTTTTCCCATTTGCGGTTCCAGATGCAAAGCTGGAATTGAAACATGGCCATTGTTTAACGGGAATATCCAAATGCTAGAATTGAGTTATTCAGTAAGAATATTTGCCCAAAGGTATGTACACATTGCAAAACTGTCTAGCAAATTGCGTGCATTAATACAAATGGTTTACAAAACATATTACAGCAGAGAACACGAAAGGCAAAGTTGTACATCTCAAGAGAATTATACAGTATAGCTTAAAAGAAATCATGTACCTTAAGAAAAAAAACACCTGTAAGCAAGGATGCGTATATATTTAATGTGCATGTTTACTTTTAAAACAAATTGCATATTTACGTGCAAATTTAAGACTGGAAAAAGCAATCTCATAAAACCAACTGTCCATGAGGAAAGTAGATTCCTGTAAATAAGCCAAATGGATTGGCAAAACACTGAGATAGCATCTTCCTCCATCCCAACTATGGAGAAAAAACCAGCTTGAGACACACTGGAAGAATTCTGCGAGAAGAACTCTGCCCCCCCCATCAGCCCCCAGTGCCTCAATTTTGCTCTGCATTCTTCAGAATTTGCCATTTCATTTTCTGAAACAGGGGGACCAAGTATGTCCTTCATTCTTCAAAAATGTTTTATTTAATGCACAGGGTAGCTATTTTTCTTTTTTAATGTCACAACGTTCAATGTTAGATGTTAATGAGACCCAAACTCATACCAATCCTTAACTTACTTCCATAATGGAGCTCAGAACTTCTCTTGTATGTCATGATAATGTCGTGGTAAATCATATACATATGACTGATCCGATTTCATAACATTTTTTGCAGTTCTTAGACAACTATGGCTGTTTTCAAGTGAACCCATTGACTGAAATGGTTTTTTTTTATTTTTGCTGGAAATCAGAAGTAAATGCTGGTTTCTGGTTTTAAAAAAATGTCATCAATTGTGGACGTGTGAGCAAGGGACACTGCAAATGATTCTAAATGTGATCCACATTTTGAGCATCCAAAGTCACATGACACAATCACATGATACAGAGGGGGCAGTCATCAAAACTTTAAATCCTGCTTGTAAATTCCTTTTGGGGTAGATCCGTGGTAACTGAATGGTTGCTAATTGGCTACCTTTATGAGGATTTCTGAAAATTATCATTATAAACAATTTTTCAGGCCTTGCAGCCAGTTCCTTTTGGGATCTTTGGCCTGCCACACTAATATTCTATTCTACTATACTGTTTCATTAGTGGGGAAATGGGAGGGGGAATAGTAAGGAGTAGAATGTGATGTTGTCAAAATATGATTCCTTTCTAGAATCCAAGGTCATCCTTTGTCTCTACACCTCTGCACCTGACCGGAACTGAATGGGTGTAACTGCCAGCATGGCAGTGGGAGATTGGGCCATGTGATGGACTTGCGGGTATAGGGGCAAGTTCATGAACTCTCAACTGGGTGGGGAAAATCGGGAAGCTTTCAGATTCAGGTTTTCCTAGATGTGCCAACATGATTCTCTTAATAAATTGGAACTTTGAGCAATACCTTGCCTCAGACTCTGATTTAATTTTGGATGTTATTTGGGAACACAGACATTAACCCAAATTTTTGCATGCAGTCTAATAGTGTGCTGAAAAAGAGAATTTATAGGAAAACTGGCTAATTTGGCTTCAGCTATAATTTCTAGTTGGACATGTTTTCTAAAATATTCAGAAAGAAGGTTATACAGTAATATAAAACCTTGTAAGCCAAAAGGCAATATTTGCTAGAATGATACAAAAGTCTGATAAACTATATGTCAGGTCTGCCATGTAAATGTTTCAGCCTCTTTGCCTCACTGGCATCCTGTCATAAAATGGGGGAAGAGGGAGGAAGGGAATATAGGGGTGAAATGATAGGATGACAGGAACCAGAGGTGCCAATTCAGAACAGAACAGTGCATCCAAGTACATGAACATTAGAATGGAATGTGAAACTCCACCAAAGAAGCGCCAAACCTTAAAGCTGTTTACCAAAACACCAAATTTGAATACTATGACACTCATGAACTGCTCAAGCGGGGAAGGCTTTGGGAAATGGAAAAAGGGCAGTTTTTGAATGGGAATATTCAGATCCAGCTTTGCTTATGCTGTATAACCATTTGGCTTTAGCAAAAGTACTTTTCACTACAAATGGAATCAAGGGTCTTTCTTTCCTGAATGCCCAAGCTTGCACAAGCCTGATACTGTACTTTCTAGTATCAGAGGTGATGAATTTGTGTATGAAAGATAAGCATAATGGCAACCTGTTCTCCTACCAGTGACTCCTCAAGACCTTTCAAAGTGGTCATTTTTGGAACTGTTCTTTAGAGTTCTTTTAAGTGGAGATGCAAAAAAGTAAGCATTTGATCTTCTGCATCATATCAAGTCAAGTCAAGTAGGTTTTATTGTCATTTCAATAATATACAGTACAGTACACAGTGAGACAAAACAACATTTCCCCAGGACCAAAGTGCTACATCAGACAACATAGATAAAAAGAAAAAGAGCAGAACACAGAACTACATATAGCTCTAAATCTATGAACTTAGAGAGTGTGAGGAGTCTGATGGCTTGTGGAAAGAAACTGTTACACAGTCTGTTTGTGTGGGCCCGAATGCTTCTGTACCTTTTTCCAGAAAGCAGGAGAATAAAGAGCATGTATGAGGGGTGTGTGTGCGGTCAGCCACAATGTTTCTGGCTTTACAAATGCAGTGTGTAATGTATATGTCCATGATAGAGGAAAGAACAACCCCAATGATCTTCTCTGCCGTCCTCACTATTCGCTGTAGGGTCTTGCAATCCAAAACAGTGCAATTCCCAAACCAGGTGGTGATGCAGGTGTTCAGGGTGCTTTCGATGGTCCCTCTGTAGAAGGTTGTGAGGATGTGTGGTGGAAGCTGTGCCTTCCTCAGTTTCCTAAGAAAGTAAGGATGCTCCTGGGCCTTCCTTGTTATGGAACCGGTTTTGAGGGACCAGGTGAGATTCTCCACCAGGTGAACACCAAGAAATTTGGTGCTCTCTACGGTCTCCATGGACAAGCCATTGATCTTCAGCGAGGAGCAGTCATGTTGTGTCCTCCTGAAGTCAACGACCATCTCTTTTGTTTTGTTTACATTCAGAGACAGGTTGTTGGCTTTACACCAGTTCGTTAACTTCTCCACCTCCTCTCTGTATGCTGTCTCATCATTCTTGCTGATAAGATACAGTTGTGTCATCAGTGAACTTTATGATGTGATTTGAACTGTGCATTGCTACACAGTCATGCATTAGCAGGGTGAGCAGCAGGGGACTGAGCACACAGCCCTGGGGGGCTCCAGTGCTCAGTATGATGGTGTTAGAAGTATTGTTCGTGATCCAGGCTGTCTGAGGTCTTCCAGTCAAAAAGTGCAGGATCCAGTTACAGAGGGAGGTGTTCAGGCCCAATAGGGTCAGCTTCCCATCAGATGTTGAGGAATGATAATGTTGAATGCTGAACTAAAGTCTATGAACAGCATTCATATGTATGAGTCTTTGTTTTCTAGGTGAGTGAGGGTTAGATGGGGTGTAGTGGAGATGGCGTCATCGGTGGAGCGATTCAAAAGGTATGCAAACTGCAGTGGATCCAATGTTATGGGCAGCAGGGTCCATAACAAGCCTCTTGAAGCACTTCATGATGATGGGAGTAAGTGCAACAGGATGGTAATCATTGAGGCAGAACACTGATGGTTTCTTCAGCACGGGGACGATGGTCATTGTCTTGAAGCACTTTAGGACAACAGTGGTACTCAGAGAGATGTTGAAGATGTCGGTGAAAACATTTGCCAGTTGGTCTGCACTTCTTCTGAGTACTCTGCCAGGAATATTGTCTGGTCCCGCAGCTTTTCGTGGGTTGACTCTGCTTAGATGTTTCCTCACGTCAGTAGTGGAGAGACAAAGTATTTGGTCATTGGAAAGAAGTGTGGTGCCCTAAAGCATTAAGCTTTATAACTCAGCCTATTTCACCTTGATGAGGTCTTTGCCTCATGTTGAGTGTGATGAACTGTTTTGATGTGGTTGTGTGACCATCTGTTGTATGAGCATGAGGCATTTCATTTTGACATTTATTTTTGTTGACCATGTTTATTGTATATAGCAATCTAAAGTAAATTCAGTATAGAAACTGGAAGTCTAAAAAAAATGTACAGAGAAGATTATTGTCCCAATAATATGGAGTTCTGGGGGGGGGGAGAGAAGTAAATAGTAAAATATACTTGGTAATATCAATGAAAGCTACTATCTTACATTTTCTTAATCCAATAATATGCAGCAATAAAGCACTGTAATTTATTTCTGCTTCTCATAGTGTACAAAATGAACATATTTGAACAATTAAACTAGGATGTAGATTTGAAAGAAAGATACATTTTCAATATCTATCATTTGCCATATATAATTTTTAATTAAGAATTTCAATTATAATAGTAAAATCTAATATAAGCTAAGAAATGAGCATAAAGAGAAAAGTAAATATGCAAATAAACAACAGTGCAAAAGAGAAAAGTTAGAATATAACAAACAAAAATAAGACAAAGATACAAAGAAGTCATTTCCAAGTTTCATCCCAGGTATAAACAAATCTCTAGAGTTAAAAATATTTATTTATTTTATCCCATAATCTATCTCTTATCTGTAAACAAATCCATAAAATATCATTTTTTCTCTTAAACAGAAAGTCAATACTCAGTAGCAGCAACATATTTTGTTTTAACCTTGATCAAATAAACCACATTTATATTGCTTCCTTTAACATCTAATTTACTTCTAGAGTCCCTTTCTAATCTGTTCCTAGAGTTTTAATTTTTAATTCATTCAAATATTGTTATAGAATTCAATTTCTCTTTATTTCTTATCTTCCTGCTACCATCACATAGAGTTTTTCAAGGTTTTAACAAGCTTCTTTTGTAAATCTAGTAGGAAAAAAAAATCTATCTATAATAATCACTCTCTTGGCTTGTAAGTATTTCTCTTTTACATATTTAAATCTCAGCCTGGTTTTTTTGTAGATATAATTAATTATACTTTTTTAAATCACTCTTATAATCAGCTGTAAATTCTCTTCCAATACTATATCTTTTCATATAAAATGTGTTCTCTATCTGATATCTCTATATTATAGACATAGTCTATCCATGGAAAGGGATAGCATGATTTTCATTGTTGGTACTGTAGTTATTATTATCTGATTCCATTCTTCAAAAGTCTCCTTCAGTATTTTTATCATCATTATGCTTTACACCATCTTAGTGGCCTGTATATCTTTAACCTACCTAAAATCTTTAGTCCCCTCTAGTGCTCTGCTTTTAAATACACTTGCTTATCTAGATCATGTTTTGTAAAACCAAAATAGGATCTATTTCCCCTGAGAAATAGTATTTATACTTTATAATTAATGTTCAATACCCAAATCTTGTAAACATTTCAATATTCCAATTTTATATGGATGCCTAGAATGTCTATAGTTTTCTGAGATCAAAATCTTAGTTATTTTCTGGCTGTTTATTTCAGGTGCTATAATTTATAAGGTTATAATTAAAATTTTGTTTCATTCAGGATTGAAGGTAACTTGCCCAGCATTTTCAAACTTGCAAATCTAAAGGTCTCTAATAGCTTAGTAGCAGTTAATGAGCAATTTCCAAAAGTGATTACAAAATGAGGTTTGCAAACTGAGCATCTTTTAAAAGTCTCTGCCACTGTTATGAGCAAGAGGGTTAATTCCTTTGTTTCCCAATGCTTAGACCTGCAGAAAAACATTATCTTGTGGTCTCTTCATGAGAAACAGACATCCAGAATACATGTGGGCAATATCTTATCCACTCTATCTACCTTGGTTGTTGGTTCCACTCTCATAGAGCCTTCCCTAGCCCTAACCCTAACCCTAACCTCCATAACTGTCTGGTTTGGCTCTGCAACCAAACAAGACAAATACGGTACAGACTTAAATGGATAATTAGATCTGCAGAAAAAACAATTGCTACCAACCTGCCTTCCATTGAGGACCTGTGTACTGGACGAGTCAAAAAGAGGTTTGTGAAAATACCTACAGACCCCTTACATCCTGGACATAAATTGTTTCAACTCCTACCCTCAAAATAACACTTTAGAGCACTGCACACCAAGACAACTAGACACAAGGACAATTTTTTCCCAAACACTATCATTCTGCTAAACAAATAATTCCCTCAACACTGTCAAAAAATTTACTAAGACTGTATTAGTATTATTCTTCTCTTCCTTCCTAGTATCTATCTCTTCCCACTTATGACTATAACCATGTTGCCTGTATCTGTCAATTTATATTGTTTTTATTTATTTACTAGTACAATTTGATAACTTATTATTAACCTTGACTATCACTAAGTGTTGTATCTTTTATTCTCGATGAATGTATTTTTTAATTCTCCTTATGTACACTGAGATCATATGCACCAAAGACAAATTCCTTGTGTGTCCAATCACACTTGGCAAATAAAAAATTCTATTCTATTCCATTCTATTCTTTAATTTGGCATACCTTCCCTGGAAGTTCTCAGATAGATTTACATTTCCACCTTCAAGTACAATCAGATGAAGAACTTTATTATAGCAAAGATGAAAAATATAATTAGTAGGGAAGATTGAGCACCATGTAACCAAATATATTGATCCTGGTGTCAATGGGACAATTCATTTCTTCAAAATAAGGCTTCAAATTCCTTCTTTATGTATACATACATACATACCATGTATATATTTGTATGCAAGAATAAGATCGTATGTACTGTATGTGTGGGATGGGATTGTGATTTGTGTAGAACAGTGATGGCGAACCTATGACACGCGTGTCAGTGCTGACACGCGTAGCCATTTGGGGTGACACGCACAGGATTTCATGCGATTCATCCTCGGCTCCTGCACGGCCGCCAAGGATGAAAGAATCTGTGCTGGAGGAACAGGGGGGGCGGGACGTGTGATCTCTCCCGCCCACACTCACTTACTGTATCGCCGCCGCCCCTTTCTGAGTGCAGGGGCTGCTGGTAAGGTGTGCGTGCCGTGCGCACACACGTCATCAGCGCGGCGAGGGAGGACCCGCAGGAGAGGAGCGCGGGAACAGTGCACGCCTCTCTCCAGTCAGGCCGGCACAGAGAGTCTACTCCTGGGACTGTCGGTTACGACCGCACCACAGCAGGGAACAGCGGAGTGCCAACGGGAACTGTGAGCGCCATTAGCAGCAACTATAAATTGCGCAAAATTATGTTTTTGTTGAAGTGACACACAACGCGAGTTATGCTCGATTTTTTGCCGATTTTTGACACACCACGCCAAAAAGGTTGCCCATCACTGGTGTAGAAAATACTATGTGGCAAGTTTATATTAAGTTCTCCAAATGATACATGGACTATTGAAACACCATAATTTTTTCATTATGTTATTAAAAGAACATCAATCCAGTTCCAGTTGACTAATTGCTTCATAATATTTCTCTTCAACCTTAACTATTTTGATCACGTAAATATAATTCCCAGTCACTGTAATCTATTCAGAAAGATTCTTAAAAGGTAAGTGCAATGCATTATTGATGGTGCTAATGAAATTACTATATCTATCACTCATTCTTAATAGGTCCATTTTAGTGACACCACGGAAAGTACAGCATCAAACCAGGAAAATAATTAATATCTCCAGACAGCAATTCTGAAGATGATAAAACCTTTTTTTCAAGACTGACAACTCAGGCTGGAAAAAAAATGATGGGAAAGCAACATACAAAAGGAATTTTATTAAAAGAAGAAAAGTAATTATGAGTCATTTATGTCACTGAAAAATATTATTGTGCATGATCAAAATAATAGTTCTTAAAATATTGTCCTTTATCAGCTGAAATGGGGGTGGCATATGACTAGTCCGCATTAAATCCAATCTTCAAAATGGCAATGCTATGTTTTTCAAAATGTCCTAAGTACAATATTCCATAAGGTAAGAAATAATTTTACTTTGGTCGCAATACTGAGCTGTTTTGGAGATTGAACTCAAGCGTCAGCACATTGTCAAATGTTGCAGTTTTTCAGGAGAGGGCAAACTTAGCATCGACCTTCATATAAGTAGATATCACACTGAAAATGCACTGAGTTTCTGCAAAAATATAAACACTTCATGGCCCCAGAATATTCTGTCCCTAAATCATTGGACCAGACCAATAGATTTAGTGTCACTCAACAAATAATTTCCTTCAGGAGAACCCATTGTAAATAATTGTCCTATGCCCTAAGGAAGTCACACAACTGATGGGATGGACAAACAACAGATATTAGCACAAAAGTCAACCAGATGAACAGTACTGATTGTCATGAAGATAATGGTGGACAAAGATTGAACATTGACCATGTCTTCTCTTAGAGATCAGTATTAATGGCATTAGTGATCATCCAGCAACTCAGTGAAGGTGACACCAGATTTTTTTTTTTTTTTTTGGTGACAACAAGCCATGGATACTAAAGGTCTACCTGGATACACATTTAGTACTACATCTCATGTGGTTAACCTTTGCTATGAAAAATCTGCTGGCTCTGAAAAATAGCAATAATACTATCCTTCCAAAGGGTCAACAACAACTCATTATGGCCAACTCACCAGGCCAACTCACTGCAGAACAAATCGCCATGGACAACTCGCCACCAGGCAGCTTGCCACAGGGCAAGAGTTACATTAACATCAAAGAAATAGTGGAATACAATCATTAAATAATGAGAAAGGAGTGACAAAATGAAATGTGAATGACAAAAATTAAAACAATTTTTGCAATTATTTTAAATAATTAAATTGAATTGTTTAATTGCCCTGCAGCGAGTCTGGAAGTGAGTTGGCCCTGGAAAGTAGTCCTGTGGTGGCAAATTTGCCACACCAAGTTGACCATAGAGAGTTGACTGTGGCTGTGACAAGTTGCCTCATTCTGTCCTCCACATATGAAAGACCAAAAGAGTCACAAGTATAAAGGATTGATGATGATGTACTCTTCTACCTGTCTGATTTCAAATCAAATTGAACTCCAGACCTAACATAGATAACCTCTATAATAGGAGTCTCTAACCTTGGCAACTTTAATACTTGTAGATTTCAACTCCCAGAATTCCTCAGGCTGTGGAATTCTGGGAGTTGAAGTCCACAAGTCTTAAAGTTGCCAAGTTTGGAGATCCCTGTTCTATAACATCTTAGCTACAAGATATTTTTTTTAGCACTATACTTTAAATTGTGTACTTGTGTTTATTGGTCGTGAACCAAATATAAATATTCTGATTTGATTGAGAAATAAAGACTCCTCAAACCCAGTATTTGGGTATAAAACCTTTCTCATGAAGCTTTTAATCCTGCCTTCCCATTAAGTGATTTCATGAATGAAGTCTGCTGAATAAGTATCTCTTGATACGTTTCACGGCTCAGGATCATGTTCCATCAGCTATCATACTTCAAAGCTGATGTTCAAATTAGGCTGTAGGCAGAATTCAATAAACCTAAATAACTAAATCTAAACTAGTTAGGCTAGCTAAATAATTAAGTAGACTTAATTGAATATGAGAATTCACTAAGATTATTTAAAAGGAATGGAAAGATTAGAGTTTTAGATTCCAGTTTAAAAGCTACTTGCTGAAATGATCCTCCCTCCTGCCCCCATTTCATTCAGAGACATTTGTATAGCAATGATAAACGTAATCAATAAATTGCAAATTACAGTAGTATTTTATAGACAATGATTGGATACTGAAATGTAGGCTTGCCAATTACAAGGCAAGCAGCATTGACAGAAACCGTATTCATCCATATTCAAATATATTTATTTTATTTTTTTAAAAAAATCCTCTCCCTCTTCTGCATCTTTACTCACCTCGCTTAATAAAACAAATCAAGTGCCAAAATGCAAGGTTATTAAAACTGTATAATCAGCTTTTTGCTAAATATATATTTGAATACTAACACAAGGCATAAATTGAATGGTTGTTTGCTAGGCTAATGGCTCTTAGCATATCCTTTGCATTTTATGTCATTGGGGAGAAAGGAAAGATTATTAAACTCTTAAATAGAAGGAGCAAGGAGACTGCAAACCTCTATCCTTATCTGCATGAACTATTTCAGTTGCTCTGTGAATAGGGCAGGGAGCTTCAGGTTTTCCATCCGATTACTTGACTGCTTGAATTTCCTATTAGCATTCAACAAGCTATTTGAATAGCATTATCATTGAATGTTATACAATCAATGCTTCCTACATTACCTACAGATAGTTGGGGTAATGATAAAGTTTCTTTAATGGAGAATATTTTCACATCTGAATCGCAATCATCACATGCTATATCATATGTCAAGAACATAGATGAGAAGAAATAGATATTTCAATATAGCAATAGCACTTAGATTAATATATTGCTTTACAATGCTTTACAGCCGTCTCTAAGTGGTTTTGCAGGGCAAACATATTGCCCCCAACACTTTGGGGCCTCATTTTACCAACCTCGAAAGGATGGAAGGCTGAGTCAACCTTGAGCCTGGTGAGAATCGAACTGGCAAACTGCTGGCGGCCAGTGATCAGCATGCGGTACTGCAGTCTAATCACTGCGCCACTGTTTCTGTGTGGGATTTTTTGGGGTGTGTGTGTGTATGTATAGAAGAGCATTGGCTCAGCAGTTAAGAAACTGAGTTTCTTAAACCCAGTAGCCCAGGTTAGAGACCTGTGCAATAGGGTGAGCACCTGTTCTTGCTCCAGCTCCTGCAGAACACCTAGTTTGAAAGCATGAAAATGGAGCAGATAAATAAGTGTCACTTTGATGGGAAGGTAACAATGTTCCATGTTTCACCACATGCTCTGCACTGTGGCATGATATCATGCTGTCCACATGACCATAGAAATATCTTCGGAGATAAACACCATCCCATAGAGTCAGACATGATGGGAGGATAGGTAAAATCTTTACTAGATCGATAGACAGATCAATAAATCCATAGAGAGAGGAGAGGGGGAGAGAGGGATATATACATGATAGCTAGATGATAGCTAGATGGTAGCTAGCTAGATGGTAGATAGATGGATGGATGGATGGATGGATGGATGGATGGATGAATGAATGAATGAATGAATGAATGAATGAATGAATGAATGAATGAATGAATGAATGAATGAATATATAATGTAACATAAGAACACCATTTCTACAGCTACCTGGGTCAGGAACAAAAGGAAGACTATATCATACACACATGGCAATTGATATATTTCTTCTTTGCCACATTCATGGTTAAGAATGGGGAGAATTTGGGATATTCTTTATTTCACAGTAAAGCAAACCAATTTAATATTTTCAGATTAATCTGTGGATTGCAATATAAGGATTTTTCAGAGTGTGGGACTTGTCTGAAGTTTGCAGTGTTGTTTTCAGCTTGAATGCTTGTCTAAAAAAAATGGCATAATTCGGACAAGACTGAAAAAAGAATGCATTTTTCATGTAAAGTGTTAATGATATAATTATGTGTATGTTACAGAAAATTGAGCATTTTGTGGTTTTGTTCTTTAAAATACAGACTGATTAGGAAATTAAACAGGATGTGTATATGAAGGAATGAAATGAAAAGGACACTGCCATCACTCCTCATTCTTTTAATTGATATCATAATTCCACATCGCAATGACAACTTTAAGCAAGAGGCACACAATCCCATTTTCCTGAGTTTCTCCACTTTTTTCTTTTGTTAAAATTCTAGCCTGTATAGTGGCAGGGAAAACATGTCACCTTTCAACAGCTGCTGACCTACAAACCTAACAGGAAAAATTGCTGCTAGTTGCCTTATGATTTTGAATACATACTTGGAAGGAGGTATCTGTTAAAATCTCAAAACAAGTTATGCAGAAATGTGAAAAATGAAGACAATGAATCAGAGGTGGTATTCAGCTGGTTCTCTCTGGTTTAGGCGAACCAGTAGCGGTGGTTGCAGGAGGCTCCGCCCACACACCCCAACGTAATACGCGAGCACTGCGCATGCACTTCCATGCTCACATTTGCGAACCGATAGGGAAGGTAAGTGAATCTCACCTCTGAAATTAATGGATGGTTTTCCATTAATGTCTTTGAATGGTAATTGGCAATGGCTGCCAATTACCATTCAAAGACATGTTTGGGACTGTGTCAGCTAATGCTGATTTAGTTGATTGACAAATTCATCAGAGAAGGTCAGTCCTGAGATTGACAAAGTGTTATCTTGCAGTTACTCACAGATAACCTTCTCTTTGGTGGCACCTCAACTCTGGAATGCTTTTTTTCTTCCCAAAATCACAAGTTGCGTATGAAATCCTTTGTTATAAAGAAAAGGCAAGCAATATGCAAGAATTCCTGCCTGGGTAAAGGGGGCTGAAACATTTTTTAAAGGCCCGAGAAACAGATAATATGGAGACAGCTCCCAGATTCACTGGAGAATATGTCTGGGGGAGAAACACAGTGGTGGGTTTCACCTTTTGTTACCACCAGTTTGCCGCTCACATGCTCCTTCCGTGCATTCACCTGGCCTTCCACACATGTGTTTGGCTTGTGCATTCACCCCCCGGCCTCAAAAACGTGCCTATATAGGATGGCGTAGAGCTGGTGTGGGTGGGCCAGTTCACCCATATTTTCTACTACTGGTTCGGGCAAACCAGTCCAAACTGGCTGAATATCACCTCTGAAGGCATAACACCATCAGATTGCAATATGTTGCTTACAGCTAACGTTAATAAAACTAATTCTAATCTTCCTGGAGATCTACCAGATGGGTTTGATACTTAGGTACCTGGTGAAGCCTCATTACTTTACCAAGACCTTTCCTGCATGAATATTGAACGAATGGTTTGTTTCTGTTTTGTTATTGTTTCCATTCTCTCTCCCTTTTAATGAATGTTTTATTTCATTAATTAAAGTTTATTATTGAATTTTATAATTTGACTATAAAACACTCCATGATGCCTTTATATGGGAAGTGATCCAAGGGATGTATTTAATAACCTAATGAATATTGTAAATAGTACAGCTGTGGAGCTTTAGTTGCAATTTCGGAAAGGTGTTTGGAAGTGTGTAGAAGCCACGAGATCTCAGAAAGAAGCTACGGTAGAATCCACATGGACAGATATGGAGTTCTTGATCTAACATACTCCAAAACACTTTTTGGAATCAAATCTAAAAGCTGGCACGGGCCTAAGAAATAGCTGCCACGTGTATTGCTCCTTGTTAGTAAAGACGTCTTTCAAAATTTTTCATTTCATTTCTTTCTTCCTTAGGACTTCTTCTCAAACACTAAAGGATAACAACAGTGTATACTTCATCCTCACAGAACATATTCAATCTTTCTTGGTCAATTAAGCCCAGGAGTTTCCTCTCAGAATAATTATAAGATAATACAAAAATTCTGAGTTTCCCTGAACCTGTTCATATTGTATCTTTCTATTATTTCTGGTTGGATAAGCAATTGCCTTCACTCTGAACTTCAAAAATAAGGCAATGGTAACATCTTCAGAAATGAAGAGAGGAGGAGGAAGGATCTCAGGATTCCAAATAGCATCCAAAAGTAAATCAGAGTCCAAGGCAAAGGATTCCTCAAAGTTCCAATTTATTAGAGATGTCATGTTGGCACATCTGGGAAAACCCAAATCTGAAAGCTTCCAGGTTTTCCCACCCAGTTGAAAGTTCAAGATCCTGCCCCCTACACCCACAAGTCCATCACATGGCCCAATCTTCCACTGCCACGCTGGCAGCTTTCACCCATCCAGTTCCAGCCAGGTGCAGAGACGAAGGATGACTTTGGCTTTTTGAACGTATTTTGTTATGGCTACGTATCACCCAACTCCATAGAAACCCCCTCTCCCATTTTCCCACAATAGCAAAATGCATAGTGGAATAATATAAAGTGTGGCAGGCCTCAGATCCAAAAGAAAAGATGGCTTGCATGCCTGAAACTGTGTTTATTCTAAAAGGTTGGTATATTTCCCCAAATTTAGCAACTTGAAAGGCAATTCTGCATGGCTTCCAGCTGCTTCTTAAACTAACTGCAGAAATTCCAGTCCACATGGTAAGAGATGGCCAACAGGACCAAACAAGATGTCAGTGCAGCGTATGGACACCAAGAGAGACCTGACTGATGGTTCTCCTGCTTCTTGTTCATCATTCACTGGTTGATTCCAACAGGCATCACCCTACCAGTGTCGTCTTTCTAGTTTCAATTAGCCATTAGCTTTCAATGAAACTTGATTTATTTTGTTTGTAGGCTTCTAGAGTTTCTCATTTTAATAGTTCAGCTTGACTTCTGAGAGTCTACCGCATTTAGAAGTGATAGATAAAAACATATCAAAAGCAATTTGTTGGGAAAGATGGTCCGTTATAGTCTATGCCTGTTTTATTATATTGTGCAAGTGTGTTTATAATAATAGCTGTAGTCAAATCTCTGTACATTGCCCTAGGATATTTTGGCTCAGAAATATTTTTTTAATAAAGAAATAAATGCATAACTTAAAGAAAGCTGATGTGCAGAATAGAAATCCTATTTAAATAGGAATTAGGTCATTGTCTCATCCCAATTTACATTTCCTCATACATATTAATTATTAATTTGTATTTCATGAGACAAAACCTCAGAAACAGACATAGCCTTCAAACCGCATTTCGCAGCGGTTGTGAATCTGAATTTTGTTGACAACACGTCAACAAAATCTCCATGTAAATGCCAACATTAGAATGTGCTTAAAGTCAGTTTGATTTTCCATTTTATCACTGTTGACAGAAACAAATTCAGCAGAAGGTCCCTAAGTAATAATGACTAATTTGATAATGCTCTTACAAATGTCTGCTGTGGTTTTGCTCTTTCCTCATTATTCCTAATCATGCTGAATCATACCCTCGTTTAATAAATTTTAGGAAGGAAAAAAAAAGCGGTGTGTAACTTAGTTACGATAACCCAAATTTTATACCTGAAGCCGATGCTGAGAGCAAAGAGACGCAATGTTTATGGCAAATAATATGTTTATGAGAAAATACCTGATTTCTGGACTAGGAAAATGTCATGAAATGACTTGTGAAGAGAATTACAGGTAGTCCTCAACTTATGACCACAATGGGAGTTAGAGTTCCAGTCATAAGTCATTGCGGTTGAAGGTTGAGGTACACAGGTGACCAGATCCATTTTCCCACTTTATCTATTTAAAGGCTGTCATTACCTCCAATCACCTCCAATAGACCGATCAGATCCCACAGATTAGGCCTCCTCCGAATTCCATCCGCTGGCCAATGTCGACTGGCGACTACCCAGAGGAGAGCCTTCTCTGTGGCTGCTCCGACCCTCTGGAACGAGCTCCCCGTGGGGATTCGGACCCTCACCACCCTCCAGGCCTTCCACAAAGCCCTTAAAACCTGGCTGTTCCGACAGGCCTGGGGCTAAAGAGTTTTTGCCCCCCTTCTCGAATGGTATGGTTGTGTGAGTTTTTAAATTTTGTATTGTTATGTCTTGTCTTTTTATTCCCCTGTCTGTATCTCCTTCCCTGATTGAATTGTGAGCCGCCCTGAGTCCCCTTCGGGGAAAAGGGCGGCATATAAATGAAATAAATCCAATCCAATCCAAATGAGAGGGCTTTAAAGCACTGTAAAGCTTTATATAAGTCTAATTGCTATTGCTGTATCTATCTATCTATCTATCTATCTATCTATCTATCTATCTATCTATCTATCTATCTATTTATCTATCTATCTATCTATCTATCCTCATATCACACCTGCCTCTGGGTAGTTTGCTGATAAAGCAATAAAATCATATAAAAGTTATAGATAAAAACAAGTTAAAAACCATATTAAAACAAGTGTTATAAACCAGATAACAGCAAAATTAAAAAGTGACAGTTACAAAGTTTTGATGATCTGGCAAACATTTCAACTCAAATTACTCAGAACAATCTTCATTTAGAAGCCTGTGAAAATAGCAGAGAATCAGGAGGATGTTTGATTCAGTCCTAACATTGTATTTTCTCGCAGAAATACAGTATATTACTGGAAAAATCAGTAACAGTGAACAAATTACCTTTTCACAGAAGCTTGTTTGTAGTTACTGATCTTATCATTGAGATATTGGTTATTGATGGTTTCTAAACGTAACAGCTCTATATTGCCACTTATATCAAGCTATTGTAATTAAAATATTTGCAGTGAAGTATTGTCTTTTAGGTC
The DNA here is from genome assembly GCF_051295495.1 of Thamnophis sirtalis. Lineage (NCBI taxonomy): Eukaryota > Metazoa > Chordata > Lepidosauria > Squamata > Natricidae > Thamnophis > Thamnophis sirtalis. The sequence continues at coordinate 13,039,639 of NW_028261391.1, forward strand.
AAATGAGTTACTGTATTAGAAAAGCCTGAAGTTATAAATATTTTAACTATTGATTTTCAAAGAGTCAACTTCCTGACAGAAAGGGTTAGCTATCTGAACTAGCAAAATGATGTTTAAACAATTAAATTCTCAAGCTGAAAATCCCTAGTGTTTCCATATTGTTTGCCAGCAGAAATTAAACCAACCAAAAGCAGAACAGGCCAGTGGTGGGTTGCAGGCAGTACGCCCCAGTACGGGCATATCAGTGCCTGCCGGGAGCACCAGATACTGTTCCAGTACGGTGCTCCGGAGGGCCACCCACCCACCCTCCTTACCTGTATTTGAGCTCTTTGCCACTTCTGCGCACATGCATGGAGCGTACAGCACCTGCGCGATGCTCCACCGAACAGCTGGAGTGTCGCGGAGGCATTGCAGAGCATCACAGGAGGTAAGGGCGCATTTGCGTACTGCGTGCTTTCATGTGGTGGATGCCGGGCCACATTGCACCATACTGGTTGCAATGGGATCTAGAACCCACCACTGGAACAGGCACACACATACATACACAAAGAAAGAAAGAGAGAGAGAAAGAAATTCATCATAATTTCATCAGAACATGGAAATCCTGTTTGGGTCAAAGAAAAAGAAACAAGAGTAATAATGACTTAGTCAGAAGGTAGAAAAAAGAACAAAAGACTCTGCTGTCTGGACATGGACTTCACAAATAGAGTAAAATCATTGAAGAAATGAAAGTGACCAGAAGCTGGGGAAAAGCAATCATGTTATCCTTGAACTTATAATAACCAGGTGATGAGGTACTGAGAAGAGGCAGGCCTTTATACTGGACTTTAGAGGACTGGATTTTAATGAATGTTAGAATTGAAAGGAAAGCCAAACAGAGTACAAGCCATCACAAGAAGAAAGTGGTGACCTGATAATAGAATACTAGAAACTTGCTACTATACTGCAAATGATCCCAAGTGCATGTAAGAAGAAAGCAGAACTAAATACAACCAGGCACACAAATTACTTAACTCTGGCACCAATTAGCTGGGCTAGATCCTAAATTTAACATCTCCCCAATGTTCTTTACTTCAGCCCAGGATTTTACTCTTTTATGGAAGCTGTTTCACAGGACAGATGCCCCTATTTTTAATCTCCTAGATTGAATACAGTGGTGGGTTCCGGATCCCGGTGCAACAGGTAAAGAGTAACGGGGCCGGGCGTCCACCACATGAATGCGTCCAGTGTGCACATACACACACACACAGCCTGAGCATGCATACTTACTGCCCACGATGTTCCGCTACGCCTCCACAATGTTCCAGCTGCTCGGCAGAGCTTTGCGCAGGCGCTGTATGTTCCGTGCACATGCACAGAAAACCCCAAAATTTCAAAGACCAGTAAGGAGCGTGGGTGGGCAGGTAGGACCTCTGGAACACTCTACTGGAATGGGGTTCACCAACAAAACCGCGAAGCCCTTATCCGCGCCTACATAAGTGCGGAGGGCAAATCTGCGCCGTCCGAAGCGCTAAGGAAAAAGGCGACCCTACCGCGATGACATAACCGCGGAGGGCAAATCCGCGCCTTCCGAAGCACTCAGCACCCTAACCGTAACCCTAAACGTAACCCTAACCCTAAACCTACCCTAAACCTAACCCAAACCTAACCCTAACCTAACCCTAACCCTAACTCTAACCCTAACCCTAACCCTAACCCTAAACCAAACCCCTAAACCTAATCCTAACCCTTACCTTAATTTAAATCAGCTTTCTGCCGCTGCACTGTTTTAAAGTGCCCTTCTGTCGCCGCGCTGTTGTCGCCGCGGTGATGACGTTGCGGTGATGACGTTGCGGCTTTAGCGACATGGTTTTATCACCGCTATTTGACTAGCGCGGTTTTGTCGGGCCATGCTGGAACGGTACCTGGTGCTCCCGGCAGGCACTGGTACGCCTGGACCGGGGCGTACCGGTCGTAACCCATCACTGATTGAATATGTCCTTAGTAGAGCTCTACTAGTCCACCTTATGCTATAGTACAGGAGAGAACTGAAGCTTAAGATGGATATAGAAGGAATAACAGATAATATGTACATGTATACATCTGAACTAGACTGTTGTTTCTCTGTGTCATATAATAAGATATGTGGGTATGTGAGTATATGCCTAATATTTATTTATCTTATATTTGTTTTTTGTTATGTTTACATAGTATATATTGAAGGTGATGACCCTTTGAGACTGTATGTAATGAAATTTCATTTTAATCTATGCCAATTAGTGCACATTTAAAGTGACAGTAAAGTTTGCTTGTTTATTTGCTTGTTTGTTTGTTTGTCAAACATGTACAAGATAACAAGTATAGGTATGAACGTAAACATGAACAAAGGAAGTAAATACAGATAAATGGGGACAGTAAGATAGGGACGGTTGGCACACAGGTGCGCTTATGCACGCCCCCTTTACGGACCTCTTAGGAATGGGGTGAGGTCCACGGTAGACAGTTTGAGATTGAATCTGTGGGGATTGGAGGATAATAATAATAATAATAACAGTAGACTTATATACCGCTTCATAGGCCTTTCAGGCCTCTCTAAGCGGTTTACAGAGTCAGCATATTGCCCCCAACAACAATCCGGGTCCTCATTTTACCCACCTCGGAAGGATGGAAGGCTGAGTCAACCCTGAGCCGGTGAGATTTGAACCGCTGAACTGCTGATCTAGCAGTCAGCCTGCAGTGCTGCATTTAACCACTGCGCCACCTTGGCTCTAACAACAATGTAACAACAGAGTCAGGTAGAGCATTCCTGACATTCGTGGCATGACAAAAGCGCGAATATCAAAAGCGCGCCAACAACAGCGCGCTGACAACAGCGCGCCGACAGAAGCGCGATTTAAGTTAAGGTAAGGTTTAGGGTTAGGTTTAGGGTTAGGTTTAGGGTTAGGTTTAGGTTTAGGTTTAGGTTTAGGTTTAGGGTTAGGTTTGGGGTTAGGTTTGGGGTTAGGGTTAGGTTTAGGGTTAGGTTTAGGGTTAGGTTTAGGGTTAGGTTTAGGGTTAGGTTTAGGGTTAGGTTTAGGGTTAGGTTTAGGGTTAGGTTTAGGGTTAGGTTTAGGGTTAGGGTTAGGGTTAGGTTTAGGGTTAGGTTTAGGGTTAGGTTTAGGGTTAGGTTTAGGGTTAGGTTTAGGGTTAGGTTTAGGGTTATGTTACAGCGCGCTTCTGTCGGTGCGCTGTTGTCGGCGCGCTTCAGCGCTCATTCGTCGGCGCGGTTTTGTTGGTGCGGTTTTGTCACCACGGTTTAGTCAGACACGCTTTTGTCGTTCGCGCATTTGTGGTGGAACCCTGACATTGACCACTCTGTTGCTGAAGTTGTATTTTCTGCAATCGAGTTTGAAGCGATGCATATATTTAGTTTTGCACCATTGCTCTTTTATACTAGTAGCAAATTTTTTACAGTTCATATTAGGAGAAATACATTTGGGGGGCGGGGTATCTCAAAAATAAATGAAAGAACTATTTGCTTATCACTGCAGATATCCCATGTAGATATGTACATTCAACATAATTTGATTAGTGTTCCATACTAATTTAATTAATGTCTTGCTTAAAAAATACAATCCATTAAAAAAATCTATGCCTATATCTATCTGCATCTTTCAGCATATGTTGCTTTTCTTATAAACTTCCACTACACATAGTTTTAGCATAAATTCCCAACGGTACAAATCTTTAACATAAAATACTCAGCTGTCATTCCTTATTACAGATATTTTGCCTCAAATAGGTTTTTAAAAGTAATTTCTCTTATGCAAAGTCTGATTTAAAATGCAATGACCTATATTTGCGAGCAGCTTTCAGAAATTTATTTTTGTTTGTTGCAGAAATGTTTGTTGCAGAAATGTATTTTTGTTCGTTGGATTTGGGGAATGGACAAAGAAGAAGCCACTTCCTAGACAATCTTTTGCAGGATTTTATTGACAGCACTTTGGTAATGGATACATAAACAGCAGGGGGTAGATACACATTATTGAGTCTAACCCCTCATTTAGCATATTCCAATCAGTAAGCACACAATCTAGAAAGGATATTAATGAGTTGGAAAGGAGTGAAGAGTGTGAGGATAATAAAGCAACTAGGAAATTCCAGTATATTTTGTTTAGTACAGAAGATACTGTATCTGTTATATGGATCCTAAAGGCAAAATAGGAATGGCAATTTATTTCAGCCCAGTGAACACACTGGGGGAACCTGCTGGAAAACGGGTTTAGTTTAAACATTCAGAAGGAAGTTCTACTTCTGAGATCAATCCAAAAATTCCTCTCTAAAATATTGAGTGTCAAGTATTATTATATTTTAGGTCAGGGATGGAGTCCTAAGTTCAGACATATTCTACCTCTTCCTAATAGTTCTTCACAAAGGTAGCACTTAATCATCGAGACTATCGCAAATACCACCAAGTGATTTCTTGTTCCTGTGCCCAAATATTTCAAGCTATTAGGTAAAGGGTTGCTGGCTGGGAAATTCTGGATGTTGAAGTCCACACAATTAAAAATTGCTGAGAAACACTGTAATAGGTCTTTGTGTAACCGTTCCCAATGCCCATCTCACCCACAGTGTTTAATTCTGCAAGAAGACTTCAGAAGTTAGGCCACTTCTACTTCTGTGTTGCAATATCATGATTAAATGAGAACTTCATTGTTAGAAACTACTCATTGTGATTTTTGTGGAATCAGAGATGATTTTGATGTTTTGTTTAATACTTTACTTTTTTCTTCTGTTCAACATGCTTGATTATGCTGGAAATGAAGGTTTTGCAAAAGACCTGCCGAATAGAAGTAGTCCTTAATTTATAGCCATTCATTTATTTACTGTACTCAAGTAAGTAGAAGAAAAGGATGCTTAGATGACAAGATTGGCATTAACAACTCTTAATGCCTTTTTGGTAATGCTGTTACAGTGATCTCTGCCACTTAGATCATTTGATATGACTATTCCAAGGTCCTTGACAAAGTGTACTTACAATGTACCTACAGTATACCTATTTGACTGCTATTAAAATAAGATTCTATTCCATGAATCATGGCAGAATTTCCTGTATAAGTAGCAGTTGCTTACAAAAGGACAGGCAAACGGCTAGTACAAACCTTCTCTCAGTTACAAAGTAGAGTATTATTATGAGCAGAACTTCAGTTGCTTGGCTGCAGACAAGAGAGTGATGTTTACTGTTTGCACTTCATAATTTTGCTATAGTTCAAATCACACTTTTGAGAGCAGCCAGTAATATTTTAAACAAGATGTCCTTCACCATTCCATTTCTTACTAATAGCTTTTTCAAGTATTCTTGTAGTCATCGAACACAATGTGCTGAATTTCATGAAAAATGTAATATTAATGTTGTAATTTTACACTCTGGAGCTACTGAATGCATGTACCGAAGACATGATGTATAAAGTATAAAGAGTTGCAATAATACATACAGTTATGGCTATCATTTCTTGGTTCGTTGTTAAGAATAGTGCCTTGTGTAGTATTTGAATTTAAATTTCAGGCTTTCGTCATCGTTTTGCTCAGTGGTTGTATTATATTGACTGGATCAGTTAAAAAAGAGATGCAAGCTCAAAGCAAGAAAAGGTTGGGTTAGGACAATACTCTTAACTAAGTTGAAAACCTAGTGAAAAACCTAGCAGATGTACTCATACAGTGTTAAGAGTGTGGGTTCTCACAGCATACTAAGCTGTGTAAAGTCAAACTAACATTAACACTAACCCAACTTAGCATATTGTACGAGTTTAGTTTAGTTTAGTTTATTTGTCTTGTATGCCGCCCACTCCCAAAGGACTCCGGGCGGCTCACAATAGACAAGGGAAGGGGGATAAATAGACAAAGACAACACTTTAAAAAATGCAACATTCACAGTTTCCGTGGGGCTGGATGTTTCACAAGCCCCCCGGCCTGCTGGAGCAGCCAGGACTTGGTGGCTTTGCGGAAGGCCGGGAGGGTAGTAAGGGTCCGGATCTCCACGGGGAGGTCATTCCAGAGGGCTGGAGCTGCAACAGAGAAGGCTCTCCCCCGGGGAGTCGCCAGCCGACATTGGCTGGCAGATGGAATCCGGAGGAGACCTAACCTGTGAGATCTAATCGGTCTATGGGAGGTAATCGGCAGGAGGCGGTCTCTCAGGTCCAGGTCCGATGCCATGTAGGGCTTTATAGGTAACGACCAGCACCTTGAAGCGGGTCCAGAGACTAATGGGTAGCCAGTGCAGCTCGCGGAGGATAGTTGTGACGTGGGTGTACCTGGGTGCACCCACAATCGCTCGTGCGGCTGCATTCTGGACTAACTGAAGTCTTCGAACACTTTTCAAGGGCAGCCCCATGTAGAGCGCGTTTCAGTAATGAGTACATCTGCTAGGTCCTCCTCTTCCTCCTCCTCCTCCTCCTCCTCCACCTCCTCCTCCTCCTCCTCCTCCTCCTCCTCCTCCTCCTCCTCCTCCTGGTGGAAGGGACCTTCTAGTCCAACGTCCCTGCTTAAGTAGGAGACCCAATACAATTTCAGACAACTCTCTTCTTAAAAGCCTCCAGTGATGGAGCACCCACATCTTCTGAAGGCAAGCTATTCCACTGGTTAATTGTTGTCGCTTACAGGAAATTTTTCCTTACTTGCAGGTTGTTTGGTTAGATTCCATTCATATATTTTCCATGAATTAAAACTGTAGAATCCACAATGTTGGAAGATGTTGATGTCTAATAGCGTCTGTGAGTTATCCCTGTACTTTCGTCAAGTACAATGACTAAACTGAATAATGTAAGTCTCAATGACTATATAAAAGACAATAATTGTACTGGTTCCACACCCCTTGAAGAATATGTGCTTTATTATGAAAATATATTCTATCTTCACAAGGCAGTAAATTATAGTATTTATGGAATCTTAATGATCTAAGCACAGTTGGAGCCTGAAGGTCAAGCCTGCAAACAGCATCCTAAATTTCTGTTTACCAATGAAGCTTTGTATTTATTACAGCACTGTTTTTGCTGCTATAGTTAAAGGTCTGCCAGCATTTCCATTATAAACCACTATTTCAGAGGTTTATAACTCAGTTATAAATCTCTGCTCCAGAATGAAACACAGTGCAGAACAAGGTCTCCTGTGTGGGAGTGTTGTCTTTTTTCTCCCCTTCCATTTCTTTCCCATTTGCTATATGGAAATTCTTATTTTTTTAAAAAATGTAGAAGCCATCTAAAATATTGAAGACAAACAATCCATTCTCAGTAGATTCAATGGAATGTATATTTTTTCAGAAATAATAATCTCGGGCCAGTTCAATATGCTTCCACCTTAAGAAGAGAAATCAAACAAAGTCTATTGTTTAATGCAATGTTTCGACCTTTATGAATATCCACACGTATTAATGTCAGGATATTATAGAATGTTCTCTCCGGAGTTTTTAACAGAAGCTGCCAGATCCTTTTGGCTGAGGATATGGGGCTTCTAAAGCTCTAAAATATTGAGTGTTAGAGTAAGCCACGAATAAGCAGTTTCTTTATTTTTGATAACCTGTTTACAAGAAGCTTGCCAGATTGATTGTATTCCCATATAAACTGGCAGATGAAGTCTTCACAAATCCAGCCTATGTCATTTCCTCCCTCACAGAAGCTTTAGCTGCTACATTTTCCCCCATTCTTTTAGTTGGTAATTCCACCACAGTTGAACTTGTGAATACTGGTTGACAATATTAGGTGATTGACGGCTAGGTGGCTTTGCTGTGGTAAAGAAATGAGCCATCCATGTGTTCTAGTAAGGTAAAGGTTCCCCTTAAACATATGTGCTAGTCATTCCTGACTCTAGCGAGCAGTGCTAATCTCTATTTCAAAACCAAAGAGCCAGCACTGTCCGAAGACATCTCCGTGATCATGTGGCCGGCATTATTAAATGTCGAAGGCGCATGGAATGCTGTTACCTTTCCACCAAAGGTGGTCCTTATTTTTCTACTTCCATTACATGCTTTTGAACTGCTAGGTTGGCAGAAGCTGAGAGAAGTAATGGGAGCTCATTCCATTACTTGGCACTAGGGATTCAAACCGCTGAACTGCCGACCTTTCTGATCAACAAGCTTAGCATTTTAGCCATTGAGTCACCACACCCCTAGATACGAATGAATATATTTGGACATTGCAGCTACACCAGCGAACCGGTTTGCTCTCAGTTGATCATCAGAGCTACCGGTTCATCCAAATCGGTCTGAATAGACTGAATCCCAACTCTGCATAAGCAGCTCTGTGGTCTCCAAAGTACTTTTCCCTCCTTAAATCTAATGCACTACCAGCATCTTTCATAATGCCTCCAAGACCTCTCTGTCATCTGAGTTGCCATTCTTATAATATAATAATGATAGGAAACAATGGTAATAAGGATGAATAAAAATAAAAAAAACAAAAAACAAAATAAATTAATTAATCAACTGGATACATACTGGATTTCTTGGAACATCTACAAAAATGGTAAATGTCCTAGAAATGAAAAAAAAATGGTGGGAATGTTTGAATGAAAAAGTAGTCGCAAATGAGGTTAAAACAATGTGGATTTCTGAATGCAAGCGGATAAAATCTTGGATCATATAACTGTGACTGACAAGAAGAAAATGTGGATAAATAGATGTGACAGTAAAAGACAAGACATTGAAGAAGATCACAAAGTATCAAGGTCTGAAAACTGAAACCGAAATATTATGGCATAAACCCACTGTGGTGGCCCCAGCAGTTATCAGTACACTGGATGCCATACCAGAAAACCTTGGACAGTCCTTAGAAAACCTGCGCTTTGACAAAATCTCCATCTGTCAATTGCAAAAGTCTACATTGCTGAGATGTGCACATATAGTTCACTGTTACATTAACAATGTCCTAGTTTTGGGGAAGAACTTGATGCTTATGAAGGTCAACACCAGTTAAAGAACTATTAGCTGTGATTTCTCATTGGTGTGTCTTTAACAATAATAATGTTTAACAGCTACAGCCTAGTAGACGGTTTGCTTTTAAAATGTGTGTCCCCTACAAAAAAGACCAAAATAATCTTCCACTGATTTTCCTTGTTAGCAATACATCTCAATAAGGATGATTTTGTGCTGAACTGTTAAAAACAAATTGCATGCTGGGTTTCTTTGTAATGGGTTGCATTTCGTTTAGTGGTAACTTGTTACATGTACAACAATATAATAAGATGCAGAGAAAGGCAGCTGCAAAAGACAAGTAAAATGACCATACTACCATATTTTTTGGAGTATACGACTGCAGATTGTCAGCGATTTACTTCTCCAGTACATGGATAAATACACCTGGAAACATCTACCTATCTACCTACTCTCTCTCTCTCTCTCTCCCTACCTACCTACTGTATTTCTCTCTCTCTTTATCCCTTTATCTACCTAACTACTCACCCTCCCTACCTACCTAATGTATTTCTCTCCCTCTCTCTCTCTCCTTCCCTCTATCTACCTACCTACTTTTTTTAAAAAAAATTGCCTCTTCAAAATCTTGGTGCGTCTTATACTCCGGTGCGTCTTATACTCCGAAAAATACGGTAGTTGACATAAGGATGTGAAGTTCTGCTTTTACCTGTAAAACCCTGGTGGAACACCTGAAACTAAGAAGTTTTTCTCGAGACTCTGCAGTATGTCATTCAACATCCTGATACGGGCAGGAGCTCTTTCCTTTGGGTCGTTGGCTGGCCGCATCTCATCTGATTGAAACAATTCTGCGCTCTCCCGTAAAGCATAGGCCACCTTCAGCAAATTGCCAGTGTTATGAGGCTCTTCTGTTAATAAAGGAATAAGATACAAAAAACAGTTTTAGCTTTATTGACATACTAGGTTACTGATTCATTTCATTGTGATAGCTTTACACAACTCAGCAGGGACTGTCTGTTAGTCCGGGATGTTGTCTACATTTCCAGTTTTACACAAAGAAGTTGCCCAGTTGTACCCAGTTGGCATTTGGAGCATATATTGCTTAAACCATAAAGTGTATCTGGGATACCGATTCCAAATTATCTAACCATAATATCAAGGCCAATGTTTCCCAGCCCTGGTAGGTGGAAGATGTGAGGATTCCCAAAATTCCCCAACCAACATGGTGATCTAGGCTTTCTTTAGAATCTAAAGAAGAATCTTCTTTAGAAGATTCCCATCTGAGTATTAAAGGGAGGTGCCAGTCTCTCTCGACTGCAGCAGGGGTCATGGTTCCAACAGCTACAGGCTGAGTTTACTTGAAAGTCTCTTTTAAACCACGTCATAATAATATGCTTGGAAAAATAGCATTGAAATGTGTTGCCTTAAAATTATTTCTTTTGCTAAATACAGTAATTTATTTAAAAAATATTTTTAATAAAAAATAGTTTATCTTTTTTTTAAAAAAATTAAGAATTGTAATGGAATATTCAAGCCCAACCATTGGCAGATAAATAAGGTTTTATCTGTAGATTTCGGAAAAGCATAGGGCAGTTTAAATCTATCTCAACTAGAAACATGCAGTGTAAATTATCTATCTATCCATATATCCATCTATCCATCTATTATCCATCTTTACATTTATACTCTCTCTCTCTCTCTCTCTCTCTCTCTCTCTCTCTCTCTCTCTCTCTCTCTCTCTCTCTCTCTCTCTCTGTGTGTGTGTGTGTGTGTGTGTGTGCATATAAATATGTGGTTTTCCTAAATCTAAATATTTTGTATGAATTTTTCTATCTGTTCTTTAGATATAATCATTCTTGTAATATTGTTTATATCCATTCTCCCATGAACATAATGTTAGATAAAAAAAAAGAAATAATATGTAGGTAATGAATAAAAGTCTCTTGCATATAAAGGTAAATGTAAAGGTTCCCCTCGCACATATGTGCTAGTTGTTCCCAACTCTAGGGGGTGGTGCTCATCTCTGTTTCAAAGCCGAAGAGCCAGCACTGTCCAAAGACGTCTCCATGGTCATGTGGCTGGCATGACTAAACGCCAAAGGGGCACAGAATGCTGTTACCTTCCCACAAAAGGTGGTCCCTATTTTTCTACTTGCATTTTTACATGTTTTCAAACTGCTAAGTTGGCAGACGCTGGGACAAGTAACATAATGGGACACTCTATTATGTGGCGCTAGATATTTGAACCGCCAAACTGCCGACCTTTCAGATTGACAAGCTCAGAGTCTTAGCCACTGAGCCACCATACTCCTCTCTTGTCTATAGGGTCATCCTTATTATATAGAAGACATACTGGTCATAAATTTATAATAATAATGATCAATCAGAATAGAGCTGGAAGGGACCTTAGAGGTCTTCTAGTCTAACTTGAATTGGACTTTAATCCCATTTGGAAGGACTTGAAGACAGAGATTTGTGGAACATTGAGTGAAAAATCAATCTCATTTAAAAAAATATTTATCAAAATTGAAATTCTCAGGTATTTTTCTAAGCAGGTAGACTGTCAGCACCCCTTCATTGGATAATCAGGAAAGAAAACCACAAGACTCCATTGATAGAAATCAAGTGTACTTTTACTAATTATAAATGAACAGAAGCGTAGCAAAGCGAAGTCTGATTATTTAGGCGCGAAAGCAAATGATATATTGTATAATCCATTCCCCACCCCTTGGCATCCCATGCACAGTCCAATCATAATTCTCCCAAGTGTCAGGTGCGAGATAACTTCGAAAGGCATCACCAAGATGGAATGTCGGTGCCGTTGGCCTTGGCGGGAAACCTCCTCCACATGCGCAGTAAGACGGGCAGTAGAAACTCCAGAATCTTCCTCCAGCACAACAATCAGTCCCCTCCCAAATACCATGCCCTCCCTCCCCGTTTCAATGGCAGCCGAAGCAGCAGCAAAGCAGAGGCTGACATAGACATTGAATTGGAAGATATTAATATTTTAAATAATGAGCTATTTTAGTTTCCACATCCAGCTAAAACAGAATCACAAAAGCAATCAGTATCCACAATATGATCTTGAGCAGGTATCCTCCATTTTTTGAGGACAACATTAAGAATTGTTTTGAGGTCCTGAACCTCGTTGATAAGGAAAAAGGAAAAAAAAACATGAAAGGAGACAAAACCCAAGAAAGAGAAAACAGGGTTTTCAGCACAGATGGTGGAAATTGCCGAGAAGAGAAGCTAAAGCAAAGGCCTCGGGGAAAAATATAATAAAGCATTTCTAAGAGGTGTTATAAGAGAAAAGGAGCAATATTCCAACATCTGTAAAGATACTGAAAATGGAAGGAAAGTCTTTCCAAAAATATCTCCAGACTTAGAAGGATGCTCCAATCATGAATTGGATGCTAATGGATAGATTACTAACCCTATTTCAAGAACATCAAATGAAGACAGAAGATGTGTATGAAAATTGTTTATGGTAAAGATGTCTGCATCTAAGATATCTTTTAAGATATCTTCTAATTGCAAAAGTCTCATGTACTAGAAGATGAAGCCAGCTGAGCACTACCAAGTTGGAAGGAACTGATGAATAACTATTTAATTATGACAACCAACATAAATATTAATAAAGCTTCTAATCAAATAATGTCATATAATGACTTTGCTAAACCAGGCATGGGCGTGGCCAGGGTGTGACACATCTGGCCTGTGGACCATGAGTTTGATAGCCCTGGCTTAGAGGATAAGAGATTGAAAGAAATCAGCATACATACCAATAACAAGGAAAGACTTTGCAAACTATTATATGATATTATTAATGCACATGTTAACTACGTAGCATCCAAAGAAGATTGCAGCAGATTAGAGTTCATGGAGAGTGAGATGCCAGATATTTAAATTGGTTTTAAAAATTGGAAAGGGCCAAGAAATGATATACATTATTGCTGAAACAATATTTTTTTTTAAAAAATGAAGAATACAAAAATGAAGTCAATATTATGCTGCATCGATTGCAGAAAGACCTTGATTTTGTCGAAGATGTGAAATTGCAGAATATGCTTAGAAAAATTAAAAGCCCAGAGCAGTTGGTCTTAAAGAGCCAAGGTGGCACAGTGGTTAAATGCAGCACTGCAGGCTACTGCTAGATCAGCAGGTCAGCGGTTCAAATCCCACCGGCTCAGGGTTGACTCAGCCTTCCATCCTTCCGAGGTGGGTAAAATGAGGACCCAGATTGTTGGGGGCAATATGCTGACTCTCTGTAAACCGCTTAGAGAGGCCTGAAAGGCCTATGAAGCGGTATATAAGTCTACTGCTATTGCTATTGCTATTAAAGAGAAATCCGTACACTGGGCAGAAAATCACAGTCCAGGTGGAATACACTGAAACAGATTTTCTCCAGGTAATTATATATATATAACCTTAGAATTGTCTATGGAGATATTGAAGTTACTATCACTAGTGAAATCTGTAGACATTCTCAGTCATCCAGGTCATGGTTGTCCCAAAGGTGCTTTTTCAGGAGGCAACTGGACTTTCCTTGTTTTTTTTTTCTTTTGAAGATGTTTCGCTTCTCATCCAAGAAGCTTCTTCAGCTCTGACAGGATAGATCCTTCCATTTCCCACTATCCAGTCAGAGCTGAAGAAGCTTCTTGGATGAGAAGCGAAACATCTTCAAAAGAAAAAACAAGGAAGTCCAGTTGCCCTCTGAAAAAAAGCACCTTTGGAATTGCTAGTGAAGGAACTGGGATTCAAGAAAAAAATGCCACAAATTAGCAATTGGTAGGGTAACAATGAAGATAGGTAGCTTACTCAAAAGATCAGAATTATGCAAGCAATGATATTCCCCTCTACGGAATCCATATGACACTCTAAAATGCCAAGAAATGAAACAAATAGATCAGAGAACAAATCAGTTCAGAGTTCTGATTCAAGGTACAAATGACTAGGCTCACATTATCACATTTTGTGTACATTGTTCTAAGGCACACAGTGGTGGGATTCAGTCAGCTCGCACCTATCTGGGAGAACCGGTTGTTAGCTTTCTAAGCAGTTTGGAGAACCGGTTGTTGGAAGAAATCAAGTTTTTTTCCACTTTACAGGGCTAATCCTGTAAGGAAGGCAGGAAGGAAACATTCTAGTATTGTTTCTAGCCTCATCTTTATTGCCCTGCTTACACAAACTGCCTCTCGGTTAACCCTTATTCCATTGTAACAGCTAAGGCGAAGCGCCCATCAATGTGACGTTGAGTTGCCACACCCACCCAGTCACATGACCATTGAGCCCCGCCTATCCAGCTGGTCATTAGGGCAGAGAACCGGTTGTTGAATTATTTGAATCCCACCACTGAAGGCACATAATGAGAAGTTCATTTTGTTGGAAAGGTGGGATGAAGGAAAAGACTAGGCCAAAAGGCAGCAATGAGGATGTGGATTAAAGTAGTAATGGGTGCATTACGAGTTGAATTGAAGGGCCTGGTTTGTGGCAGTTAATTTGGTTGCTAAGAATTAGTATAGACCTGTTGGCACATAATCAGTCAATCTGGTTTAGCTAACATAGGGGGGGGGGACTTTTTACTTATGATATGGCGACCTCAGTTATATTCTGAAAAAACAAACCACCATCACTACACAGATGCTTAAGGGCAGAAAACGTATTTTACAAGTGTTAAAAAATCCATTGTTGCCCATTATAAGAGAAATGTTACCGCATTCATTCCAAATCTCTAGAATAAATATCAGCCAGTGTAGTAAAAAAAAAAAGCTGTCCAAAATCTAGTTACATGCAGCAATTGCAATGAAATATTTGCCATATAATTCAGAAATCAACACCATGTTTTTTCCTAGTACCTTTGATTATACTCATTTAACAATTGAATATAAACCAAATGAGATTATCAATCCTGACTTAGAAAGACACGGCCCAGGAACTGGAATTGTAGGGTAATGAAAATGGTTTTCTTTTTAGTGAAATATTGTTTGCATATCCCCTCGCGGTTTTTTTCCCCCCTCCCTTCAAAGTGTTGCTGAAAGTTGTTTAGTCTGATATTGGAAAGCATTTCTAAATGGCATGTTGTGCCAGTTTTAGCCCCTGTGATAAATTAATGGATAATTCAAACTTTCTCCTTTCAGTTGTAGCAAAACCAAGCCTTCTACACTCATGAGGTTATTAGAATTATTAAAACCATACATCTTACTTCCTGAAATAAAGATAACTTGTGTCTGATGATTTGAAAGGAAAACACCAGTAACTGGATGTTTCAAGGACCACCAGGGTTTGGGTGCAAATCTTTGGGTAAGAGACAGGACACAAGGGTGTCCTGACAACAGTCACTCGAGCCCTTGTGACCTCTAGGCTGGAATACTGCAACATGCTCTACATGGGGCTGCCCTTGAAGAGCATCCGGCGACTTCAGCTAGTCCAGAATGCAGCCGCGCAATTGATTGTGGGTGCCCCACGGTTCGCCCACATAACACCTATCCTCCGCGAGCTGCGCTGGCTACCTGTTGATCTCCGGGTGCGCTTCAAGGTGCTACTTACCACCCATAAAGCCCTCCATGGTAGTGGATCTGAGTACTTGAGAGACCGCCTCCTGCCAATTACCTCCTCACGACCCATTAGATCACACAGATTAGGCCTCCTCCGAGTTCCATCCGCCAATCAGTGTCGACTGGCAACTACGTGGAGGAGAGCCTTTTCAGTAGTAGCTCCGACCCTTTGGAACGATCTCCCCGTGGAGATTCATACCCTCACCACCATCCAGACCTTTCGCACAGCCCTCAAGATCTGGCTATCCCGTCAGGCCTGGGGATAAAGATTGTAATCCGTCCCCACCCGAATGATGAATGAATGTTGTGTTCTATTTTAATTTATGTATTGTTTATGTCTTATTGTTTTGTATTCCCCTCCCTATAAATTGTAAGCCGCCCTGAGTCCCCTCAGGGAAAAGGGCGGCCTATAAATAATAAACCTTAAACCTTAAACCTTAAAGGGTAAGAAATCAGAATAGATCTAAGATGTGATTTAGCTGAGATTAGTATTTGGTCAACCCTATGGGGTTGAATAAGCATGGTTGGACTTTGTAAGTAGATCCCTTCGACTACCGCAACATTTCAAAGATATAAACTAGACTAGATTTTATTTTATTTTATTTGTTTAAAACAGCTAGCAATAGCACTTAGACTTATATATCACTTCACAGTGCTTTACAGCCCTCTCTAAGCTAGAGAGATGGCAATGACAACTCTCTTCTATATTGTTGACAAGTATACCATTCATTTACTAACAAAAGATGAGATCAATAAATATATACAGATATCCCAAAAGATACTATACACTGAAGAAGAAGCAAGAGACATTCCTGCCAAGGGTTCTTTTCAGAGGTGGTATTCAGCAGGTTCTGACCAGTTCTCGAGAACCGGTAGCAGAAATTTTGAGTAGTTCGGAGAAGAGGTAAATGCCACCTCTGACTGCCCCTGGCCCCATCTATTCCCTGGCTCCTAAGTCCCAGTTAATTGGGAGGAAATGGGGATTTTGCAGTAACCTTCCCCTACCACATGCACCAAGCCACACCCACGAAGTATACCACAGAACTGGTAGTAATGTTTTTTTAAAATCCCACCACTGGTTCTTTTAAATATACCCAGGTTGCCCCCCTAACCCCACTGGATAAAATTGCTCTTTCACCCTAGACAGGATTTCTTTATTTTCCTACTACCAGGCAGGAGATATAGAATCATAGCCAGCCAAACAAATAGGCTGAAAAATAGCTTTTATCCATAGGCTGTCAGACTTTTAAATGCAACATAACACCACAACCAGGCTAATGTGATAGACTTGCATTGCTAGAGTAATATGCAACATGTATATACCAGTGTAATATAATAGTAAGTAGATGATAGATAGATAGATAGATAGATAGACAGACAGACAGATAGATGATAGATAGATATAGATAGATAGATAGATAGATAGATAGATAGATAGATAGATAGATAGATAGATAGATAGATGATAGGTGGGTGGGTGGGTGGGTAGGTATAGGTATAGGTATAGGTATAGGTATAGGTATAGGTATAGGTATAGATAGATAGATAGATAGATAGATAGATAGATAGATAGATAGATAGATAGATATAGATATAGATATAGATATAGATATAGATATAGATATAGATATAGATATAGATATAGATATAGATATAGATATAGATATAGATATAGATATAGATATAGATATAGATATAGATATAGATATAGATATAGATACAGATACAGATACAGATACAGATACAGATACAGATACAGATACAGATACAGATACAGATACAGATACAGATACAGATATATACATATTGGGTTTAGGAATTCTTTTTACTTATTGATTTATTGAGATGTATTCTGTGTTCTTGAGTGAGTGGCACCAAGGGAGGCTCATTCAATTGCATTGTACACATTGTTGTGCATTGACAATAAACATTTGATTTGATTTGATTTGGGTTAGTGGACTTCAAAACCCTAGAGAGCTAAGACAAGCATACCTGGTCTCTAGCAACATGCCCACAGGTACTCAAAGGCTGGGAATCACAGCTTACTGTGCCACTTTTCACCTACTCCACCACATTAAGTAAATTTGCCTTAGGCCAATTCAGACATTGTGAATTTCCCAAACGAACACAAAGCACCTTCTCTTTCACCCCCACGCTAACAGCACAAATCCAATACCAGCCACACATTGTTGAGCTGGTTAGTGACAGGTCATAAAGAGACAGGCCACCAGCAGCCTAGGTTGATGTCCCAGAATTCACAGTAGGAAGTAATGGTTCATGGATTTCTCCATCTCTTATTCCAGAATGTAAGAATTAGATTGGCTTGTTTACAAATATATGTATTCTCTAGAATCTCCACTAGTAGGCAACCTGTCTTTAATGCAAATGAAATGTACTTCTGGTGTTTCGGAGGGAAAGCAGGAAAAAGCCCAGGAAAAAGGAAAAACATTTCAATAGTGCAGAATATACTCTATACTGCTTTTGACCAAGCATCTTTATATGTATTTTACTTATAGATTTCATGGTATATGTGTACAAGTTCTAATTTTCAGCTAAAATATGAATTTTATTCAGCCAATTCTTTTTTTAAAGGAATTACATTGTTTTTCTCTCTGCTTATTACAAAATATATTTGCATTGTTAAATGTATAACAGCCTTTGTTGACTTGAGCTCACAATTTTCTTTACCTTTGATTGAAGGTTCATTAGGTCCAGTCACTTGATTTCAAGGAAAGGGAATTGTTTTTTGGGGGCCCCGCTAAGACCAATAAAATAAGATTTTTTTTGCTCTGCTGTTTCTGCAATTATGTTTAATGAAATCTCTTACAGGTCCTTATATTGCCCGTTCTCTCAGTTTTCTATGCAGAGAGACCCCTGTTTTGGATTAATTTCACAAAATTTAAATTGTAAAGTAGTACAGAAGAACATGGCTAGAGGTTTTTTGTTCATTATAGACTCTGAAACTTATATTCAAGCAATATGGAAATATGTTACTATCCAGGAGATCACCGAGATTGCCACCTCATTATCATGCTTTTTTTAAAAAGAAGTGAAAACTCAATGCTAGATCATACTTGACATGCACAATATTCATGAACATCTATTTTCCTGTACCTATCTGTTTATTATCTTTACCTTCTGCAATTTGCAATAAGCAATCAAAAATAAAGTGAGTTGTTGCCCCAAGCCATTATCTATGATAGAAACAAGATATGCATGTGGAATTAAAACCAAACTCAGATTAAGAATGATGCTTCCCACTGAAATAGTGTCCCTACATGGGGCTGCCCTTGAGGAGCATCCGGCGACTTCAGTTAGTGCAGAACGCGGCCGCGCGAGTGATCGCGGGTGCACCCCGATTCACCCGCATAACACCTATCCTCCGCGAGCTGCGCTGGCTACCTGTCGATCTCCGGATGCGCTTCAAGGTGCTATTACTCACCCATAAAGCCCTACATGGCAGTGGATCTGGATACTTGAGAGACCGCCTTCTGCCGATTACCTCCCTACGACCTATAAGATCTCATAGACTGGGCCTCCTCCGCATTCCATCGGCCAGCCAGTGTCGGCTGGCAACTACAAGGAGGAGGGCCTTCTCAGCAGTAGCCCCGACCCTTTGGAACGAGCTCCCCATGGAGATTCGTACCCTCTCCACCGTCCAAGCCTTCCGCATAGCCTTGAAGAACTGGCTCGCCCGTCAGGCCTGGGGATAAGGACCGTTACCCCGCCCGAATACTGAATGTATGGTGTTGATTTTATTATATGTTGTCGTCTTAATGTTGTATTCCCCCTCCCTTGGTTTTCTGTGAGCCGCCCTGAGTCCCCTCAGGGAAAAGGGCGGCCTACAAATGTTAATAAAACCTCTAAACCTCTAAAAACCTCTAAACCTCCCCAGTATAACCTATATAGAGAGAAGATAAAAAAGTTTATGGCAAGGACAATGCCCTATTATAATCAGGGACACACATTCCTTGAATAACAGCCATCAAGGCTGACATCAAACCAAAAAATTACAGAGCATTTCCTTAAGGTCAGTTAATGAAATGAGCTGTTATATAAAGCAAAAGAGAAGTTAAAACCCAATTTTGTGTAGTAGGCTAAGGTACTGGGCTAAAAACCAAGCCACTATGATTTCTACTTCTCCTTTAAGAATAACCTTGACTGGGTAAATTTAGGGACACTTACTAATTGTAGAATTTCACTTAACAACTGTGCTAAGAAAAGTCAAAAAATGGAGCAAAACTCACTTGACAAATGTCTCACTTAGTAACAGAAGCTTGCGGCTTAATTGTGGTCTTAGGTTGAGGAGTACCTGCACTGGTCTGATACAGGGGTGGGTTTTGGATTCTTTTACTGTCAATTTGTTCAGGGACACACTTTGGGCGTGGGCACACTTGAGGCGTGCTATGCGCACATGTGCAGTAATGAAAAATTGCTTCTGTGCATGTGCAGAAGCAAAAAACAAGATGGTGCCGCTGTAGGCACTTCCACTAGAACCAATTCAGGGGTGTGGTTAGCCAAGTTACTCCCTACTCAGCCGAACTGGTCCTAACTGGTAGAAACCCACCTCTAGTCTGATATGATTTGGTCCTTCCTAATACTAGCTGACCTTTGCTGATAGCAGAAGCTTAGCTTGGTCAGCCTACGTTGGAGGGCAGGAGGACCACATGGAACCCAGATCCAGATCTAGTCAAAACAACACGACAAAAGAAGGCAATGGGAAATGTCATCTGGAATGCTGCCGAGAAAACTGCATAAATTCAGCCACTAGCTGTCAAGGCTAACTCAGTGGCTAACTTGGTTACCTTTAACTCCATGGTAATAAAGTGTGAAACAGTAAGCCCAAGATTGTTACAATATCTGCATTGCAAACCTCTGAACAATCACTAGATGGCAGTGGCAAAATATTCTCATGACTTCCATCTAGTACAGGGGTATCAAACTCCATTTCATTGAGGGCCACATCAGGATTGTGTTTGATCTGGGGAGGTTTCTGAAGTAGGCGTGGCCAGGGTGGACATTACCAGGTTGACCACTTGTGTTGGGGGTGCCTGTGGTGGCCTGAGGACTCTGCCAGTGAAAACAGGCTCCCGAGCTCCATTTTTGGCTGCAACAGCCTCCTTCAACCCACTGCCAGTGAAAACGGAGCTCGGGAGGGCTCCCCACAGCCCTCCTGAGTTCCTTTTTCACTGACAGAGGTACCGCGGGCTGGTCCTTCATTGTTTTCAGGGTGGCCCCATGGGCCACATCTAAGCCCCCCCAAGCCAGATCCAGCCCACGGGATCTGGCTGGGGGGGATTTTGACACCCCTGATCTAGTAGCCAACTGTATTTTTGTCACAGAATTGGTAGCTCTCAGTGTGAAGTTTGGATTTATTTCCAAAGCTCCAGTCCTGAAAACACACATGCGCGCGCGCGCGCGCACACACACACACACACACACACACACACACACACATACAAAAAACCAGTTGTATTATCCTGAGTCTTGGGCCTCTGTTTGGTTTCCTTAAGGAGGAAAAGGTCTTCCCAATTTTATTGCCCCCTCATCTTAATACCCAGATGAAGGTCATTCATTTCTAACACAGAGCTTTCAAGAAGGGGGACGATAAATCAAGCCGGGCAAATTATTTGGCACTAAATTATCCTGCTTCCTAGTGGCTGTGAGAAGAGAGGTGAGCTGGACTGATCCGTTGCCAATATGACGTGCTGCAATAAATAAGCATTGATGGCCAGTTTTCAAACTGGGAAAATTACGCAGCCTTCAAGAACCATAGAGTTCAGTGCCTCGTTTACTTTTTCTTCCGATTTGCCAGCTTCCCTGTATAGAAGGGGAGGGGAAAACAAAAAAACAAACAAAAAAAAACCTGCCTGCAACCCTTAAAATGGTATTTATCATTCACTGAAATGTTTACAGTAATTATTGCTTAACTGTGTCTATATAAACCATTTATGTTTCTAATAAGTTTGCTGAAAATGATACTTAATTTACCACCAAGGCACAAGCTCTGACACACAGCTTAAAAATAAATAAATAAATATTGGGATTAATAAAATAGGCACGCATTGTTTGTTTACAACAGAGAGAAGCAGGAACTTGCCATCTCAAGCAGGGGGAAAGCAATACATTTGCTGAAATTCCTTAGACCACGGTAGAAATTACCTTGCAGGTTTTTCTGAACTTCCAATGCAATATCCAGGGCATTAAAAGGCAGAACTGGCTTGCTAGCAATTTGCAAAATTGCTTCTCCTGTCAACTGGAAAGAAAAAGAAAAGGAAAAAAAAAAGAATCAGACACTCAGGTGCATTCTAACATAATCCACTGGGTACTTTCCCCCTAAATAAGCGATGTTCCCATTAAGGCATCTGGACCGGCACATAAACGCTTCAGCTTTAATGATGGATGCCTCACCTGGAATACAGCAAGGTAGTTTTGAAGACCAGGTTAAATGGCCTGCACAGCTTCACTTTACAAATGAAGGGGACGGCTAAGGGTACAAAAGGACCATTGATTTCAATGGGAGAGGAACATAATATCCCTGCATAAATGCAGACACCCAAACAAGCAGTGCAGAGAATTTCTGGACCATTTAAACAGTATATGTTTGTATGAGAGTCCAAAAAAGATGATCAATAGTGCCGGAATTTTTTCCCAGTGTTGTCAATGCCGTTAAATACCTGTAGGTTACTTAACTTATAGCTTCAAGGTGCTACTTGTCACCTACAAAGCCCTTCATGGTATTGGATCTGGGTACTTGAGAGACCGCCTGCTGCCAATTACCTCCACTAGACCGATAAGATCACATAGATTAGGCCTCCTCCGAATTCCATCAGCCAGCCAGTGTAGACTGGCAACTACCCGGAGGAGAGCCTTCTCGGTGGCTGCTCCGACCCTCTGGAACAAACTCCCCGTGGAGATCCGGACCCTCACCACCCTCCAGACCTTCCGCACCGCCCTTAAAATCTGGCTATCCCGGCTGGCCTGGGGTTAAAGACTCTAACCCCTACTTGAATTGTATGACTGTTGAGTTCTTAAATGATGTAGTGCTTTTATGTTGTAAATTGTTTGTCCTTCCCCCCACCTTTGAACTGTGAGCCGCCCTGAGTCCCCCCAGGGAAAAGGGCGGCATACAAATAAAGTGAAACTAAAACTAAACTAAACTAAACTAAATATCATGTAAATTATTCTTCATTCCTTTAAAAAAAATGAATGTCCTTTGGGAGAAATATCAGACTCAAAGAGGTGGTTGCCTTCTTATGTCTTTTACTCTTTCCATAGCTAATCCAAGGTTATTGTGTGAGAATAATAATTAACTTCTCAGCGCTCCCTGCACATCAAAATGCATTTGAGAATTTCAAAATATACAACTATTGTTTGCATCATATTTTAAAGGATACCCATTCCTCTTTTCTTGTAGTTGTATGGTTTGCAATTCTTTTGAGACCTTGCTATATGTGTGCATGTTTCAACTGTCTTTGATTAACATTCTGTACAAGAACTAGGGGCACGATGGCTCAGTAGCTAAGACACTGAGCTTGTCGATCAGAAAGAGTGGCCGTTCAGCAGTTCGAATCCCTAGCTCTGCGTAACGGAATGTGCTCCCATTGCTTGTCCCAGCTTCTGCCAACCTAGCAGTTTGAAAACATGTAAAAATGCAAGTAGAAAAATAGGGACCACCTTTGGTGGGAAGATAACAGTGTTCTGTGCACCTTCGACATTTAGTCATGCCAGCCACTTGACCATGGATATGCCTTTGGACAATGCTGGTTCTTCGGCTTTGAAACGGAGATGAGCACCGCCCCTTAGAGTCAAGAACAGCTAGCACATATGTGCGAGGGGAACCTTTACCTTTACAAGACCTACTGTATGTCACACTGAGGCTCTTGGTCTTGTTCCAGTTACTGGAGACCAGTGATTCATTGTAAACTTACTTTGGAAACTCAACAAGTATTTGAATTCTTTCCAGTTGTTGACATTTATTGAGTGACTTTTTCCCCAACACAGCCTGGCATAGATAGCAAGATAAATGTGTCTAGAACTCTACTCTTTAAAGTTACCAATGGAGATTGTTACTTATTAGCAGGGCCATATGTCGAAAATCTGGGTTTGACACATTTGATATTGAGAGATTAGCATGTCTCCAAAAGATTGGAGGAATGGAAGGTAAAAGATGGTGTCATTTTGGTTTTTGAGAAGTAGAATGCATTGACTGTTCATTGGCAGGGACTCAAAATATGCAGCTTATGTGAAAAGGTTGAGAAGAGAAAATAAATGAACATGTCCTCTTGCAAATTCTGTTGACAATAGGTACACAGTGATATAAAATCAAGTATTTTTAATAACGTCACTCTATCTTTGGAACATATTTTCCTGATCCATATGCTAGTGGCTTCATGGAAATGGAGAGATAAGCTATCCCAAAAATGCTTTTTCAAAAGACAACTGAAGCTTTCTTTGTTCTTCTGTGAAGATGTTTTGTTTCTCAACCAAGAAGCTTCTTTAGAACTGAAGAAGCTTCTTGGATTAAAAGTGAAAATCTTCGCAGAAAAACAAAGAAAGCCCAGTTATCTTTTGAAAAAGCAGCTTTGAGACAAGCATGACCTGGATGACTGACAATCTTCACAGACGTTTAGGCATAAGCTAAAACATTTTTTTGGTTGGATATGTTTATCTTTAATATTTTACTTAGAGTTGATTTTGGAACATTAGTGTGTTCTACCAATTGACATAATGTTTAGTTAATGCTTCCAGAGGGTTATTTTTTTACCTTTTACTATTATTTATATATAACGGGAGGGAAAAAGATTAAAAGGAAAATAAAATGCATAATATAATGTTTTGTCCATAAGAAGTATAGAATTGTAACTATTTGCAGCCAGAATGATATACCTTTTTTCTTTTCCTTTAGTGTATTTTGTCGCTTTAAAAAATTAGAACGTTTTTTTCTTTTTTTTCCACAATGCATGTATTTTTTATCTTTGTGAGCTTTCCCCCCATTTCTCTGTCATTATTTTAAAATCCATAAAAGAATAAATTTTTAAAAAGAGAGGAAAGACAGGGAGTGAAGCGTAGAATTATTCTTCTTTTATCTGTAAGGTACTTTGAGGTTACATTAAATATATTTAATGCAATGTAATGTAGGGAAAAATAAACTAAATCTCATGAGACATTTCAAGTTCCTTTGTTTCACATAAACTGATAAAGAACTATCTTTGGAAGATTCACTTTTGCGAATAAGTCTGCTTTATCTGATTTTTAAAAAGGACTATTTTAAAAAAAAATAATCTGAACAGATGCATCTGAAACAATATGAGATTTAAAAGTTATCTGGAAAGAAGAGAATTTAAAAATAACTGAAAGAAGTCTTTAGACAAAAACACAGAGAATAAATGTAGGGCAATACCAGGAATGGGTTCCGGCAAGCACTACTGCCGGTTCACTCGTGTGCGCAATGTAATTTAAATTGTTCTGCGCATGCGCAGAACTGAAAGAAAAAGATGGTGCCGCCTAGGGTGTGTGGCAGGCCTGGGTTGCTGCCAGTTCCAGTCACCCAGGCCACCAAACCACTACCAGTTCTCCCAAACCGGGTCGAACTGGTAGGAACCAACCACTGGGAAGACACGCCCTTGGAGTACAGAAGCAAAGAACATTATAGAATCACGTAAGTGGAGGAATTTCTGAGAAGGGTTATAGTTTAGTTTAGTTTAGTTTATTGTTTATTTGTATGCTGCCCTTTTCTCTGGGGGGATCAGGGCGGCTCACAATCAAAATAACATGGAAGATTAGGGAAAACGCAGGATGAATTGTCATCTTCTGTGAAGGAAGAGGAGAAGAAAAGTTCTGCAAAACAAAGTTAATTCTCTCTAGAAGACAGCCTGAAATTAGATGTTGTAAAAGTAAGAAGTGTGGAAGTGAGAGAGACATCAGCTTAGACTTATATACAGCTTCATAGTGCTTTTACAGCCCTCTCTAAGCGGTTTACAGAGTGAGCCTATTGCCCCCAACAATCTGGGCCCACATTTTACCAACCTCGGAAGGATGGAAGGCTGAGTCACCCTTGAGCCTGGTGAGATTTGAACTGCCAAACTGCAGCTAGCAGTCAGCTGAAGTAGCCTGCAGTGCTGCACTCTAACCACTGTGCCACCTGTGTTAGAGTGCACATTGCATAATTGTGAATTGTATAATTTACAATGTTGTTGAAAAGTTAGTTAAAGGGTGTCCTGGGATGTAAGATTGCATGGGAAAAGACCCAAATACAACAAGACCAGCATATATGTGTGTGTGTGTGTGTGTGTGTGTGTGTGTGTACCCTCTACCCTCAAAACAACACTATAGGGCACTGCACACCAGAACAACTGGACACAAGGACAGTTTTTCCACGAATGCCATCACTCTGCTTAACAATGAATTCCCACAACACTGTCAAATAATTTACCAAGACTGTATTACTATTATTCTTCTCTTCCTTCCTAGTATCTATCTCTCCCCACTCATGATTATAACCATGCTGCTTGTATCTTTCAATTTGTATTGTTTTCATTTGTTTCCTAGTACAATTTGATAGCTTATTAGTAACCCAGATATAACTGTTGTATCTTTTTATTCTTGATGAATGTATGTTATTCTCCTTATGTACACTGCGAGCATATGCACCAAAGACAAATTCCTTGTGTGTCCACTTGGCCAATAAAGAATTCTATTCTATTCTATTCTATTCTATTCTATTCTATTCTATTCTATTCTATTCTATTCTATTCTATTCTATTCTATTCTATTCTATTCTATTCTATTTTTTTTCCTGCATGGGTGCATAGAGCTGAACATGCTGCAAATGGAGAATCTATTATCGTTCTTTCTTATTTATTTGAATGTAGTTATTCTCTGCTAAGTCACCATTCCATCTTCAGGATGTATTTTTCCTTTTCTTCAGTAAACATATGGATATATACACCCAGCCAAGTGAGTAGAAGACAGGAATAAAAGATTCACGGGACACCTGCCCCCTAATTAGATGTGGTTATATTGTAAAGGACAAACAAGGAAAATATATAACTAAATCAATAACAGGGGAAAAAATTGTGGAGAGACTTTTAGTTAGCATTGAAGAACATGCATTTCCAAAAATCTATTTATAACATTTCACAGTCCTTTGATTTCAATTGTTTTTTTTAAAAAACCAATATGATTATTATTAGTGTTATTTTGTTTTGAAAAAAAATACGATTATTATTAGCAGTTTTGATTTGCAAAGCTGCATCTATGGGTTTTAAAAAGACACTTTAAAAAAACATTGGCTCATACAGAATACATTTTGGGTCAGTAGAGGGCTCCCTGACAAAAGACAAGAATAGTTCAAAAGCTGTTCTTCTGTAGTAGATAACCTAAAACATAATAGTAATCCAGTAAAGAGAGATCTTTCTAAAAAATAAAATTGGGATTGATCATTTTAATATATGCTGGTATATAACAGCAGTTCTTCTCCAAATAGTAAAACCTTCCCTTTATTTTATTCATGATTGAGGAATTATTGATCAGGAAACAAAAATATTAATTGACAAACTTCTCTATGCATGAATTGTAAGAAGCCCCCAACAACAAGAAGAAACCTTAAAAAAATTAACTTGCTAGGTTGCTCCTAAAATCATAAGCCTATTTTTGATTCTTATCATGTAACAGCCTTCGGGAATTTATTTATGTATTTGTTTGTTGGTTGGTTTATTTATTTGATCACTCATGTACAAGATAACAGGAATAAGAATAAACATGGATAAGAATACAGGAAATGGGGGCAAATAAATGGGGATAGTAGGACAGGGACAATAGGCACGCTGGTGAGCTTATGCTTGCCCCCTACAGATTTCTTAGGAAAGGGGTGAGGTCCATGCTAGACAGTTTAAGGTTAAAGTTATGGGGGTTTGATGATGTAACAACAGAGTTAGGTAGAACATTCCAGGCATTGCTGAAGTGGTATTTTCTGCAATCGAGTTTGGAGCAGTTTACCTTGAATTTGTATTTATTGTTTGTCTGTGTATTATGGTGGTTGAAGGTGAAGTAGTCGACAGGTAGGACATTGTAGCAAACAATTTTGTGTGTTTCCCTCCTACTAATTGGCCAAGTGTTCCATCTCTCAGGCTGGGGGGTCAAACAGTACGCCCCTCAGACAGGGTCCACAATTTGGGAGTCCTCCTGGACCCACAGCTGACTTTTGAACACCACTTGTCAGCTGTGACCAGGGGGGCATTTGCACAGGTTCGCCTGGTGCACCAGTTGCGTCCCTACATGAACCGGGAGGCCCTCACAACAGTCACTCGTGCCCTTGTGACCTCTAGACTGGACTACTGCAACGTGCTCTACATGGGGCAGCCCTTGAAGAGCATTCGGCGACTTCAGCTTGTCCAGAATGCAGCCGCGCGAGCGATTGTGGGTGCACCTCGGTTCACCCATGTAACACCTATCCTCCGCGAGCTGCACTGGCTGCCTATTGGTCTCCGGATACGCTTCAAGGCGCTAGTCGTCACTTATAAAGCCCTTCATGGTATTGGACCTGGGTACTTGAGAGACCGCCTGCTGCCAATTACCTCCACCAGACCGATTAGATCCCATAGACTAGGCCTCCTCTGAATTCCATCCGCCGGCCAGTGTCGACTGGCGACTACCCGGAGGAGAGCCTTCTCTGTGGCTGCTCCGACCCTCTGGAACGAACTCCCCATGGGGATTCGCACCCTCACCACCCTCCAGGCCTTCCGCAAAGCCCTTAAAACCTGGCTGTTCCAACAGGCCTGGGGCTAAAGAACCGTTGCCCCTAGCTCGAATGGTATGATTGTTGCGTTTTAAATTATGTATTGTTTGTGTTGTTGTTAAATTGTCTGTATCCCCCTTCCCTGGTTTGAGTTGTGAGCCGCCCTGAGTCCCCCTTCGGGGGAAAAGGGCGGCATACAAATGAAATAAACATTCAAACATTTTGTGTACTACACTTATGTCAGACCATAGGCCGTGTAGTTCTAGGTTGTCCAAGCCCAAAGTTTCGAGCCTGATGGCGTAAGGCTTTGCGAGTAGAGGAGTGGAGTACATGGGATGATAACTTAGCTAAGTTAGTTTGAAGATAAGGTCACACATAAAAGAAAGAGAGAAGATCTACCTCTATAGCTTTGTTCAGAAATTAGATCTCTAGAATAGAATGAATTTTAATTTAAACAGGAGGTACAAAGTCAAGGGCACCACTTCCTTTCCAACCCTTTCAGGTTGATCAAGAAGGTAGTGTAGGTTATTCTTCAGCAGAACACAACGAGCCTCCTGGGAAAGTTTTGGTATAAATCTAGACAAATGCTTTTGCAAGCCTTCTTCAGATCTCCAACAATGAAACACTTGGGGATAAGAGCAAGTGGAGTTCAAGGCACTTGAAAAAGGTCAATACTCATAAGATAATGGGATGTGCAACAAGAAGAATTTGAAAATGTTGTGATAATGCCAACTGTAGCAGGGTCAGCTGCTTTGAGATCATTTAATGTCTCTGTTTGTTATTAAAATTATGGATTAAACAACATTTTGCTAGCTTGCTGATAGGTAGAAGTCTTAAATTTGAATGCTTTATTTCCAAGAACTTCCAACGAAATTATTGATTGCTACATAGCAGACAATGGTCACACACAGAGAGATTTAAACCATCTTCCAAATATGTGGAAATTAGAGGTGAGGACGAAGCTAATAGCAGGAACAGAAACAAATATAGAATAGAATAACAGAGTTGGAAGGGATGTTGAAGATCTTCTAGTCCAACCTCCTACTTAGGCAGGAAACCCTACACCACTTCAGACAAATGGACATCCAACATTTTCTTAACAATGTCCTGTGTTGGAGCATTCACAACTTCTGGAGGAAAGTTGCTCCATTGATTAATTGTTCTAACAGTCAGGAAATTTCTCCTTAGTTCTAAATTGCTTCTCTCATTGATTAGTTTCCACCCAAGCACCTCTAAAGGTGCTTTGGAGAATACTTTGACTCCCTCTTCTTTGTGGCAACCTCTGAGACATTGGAACACTGCTATCATGTTATCCCTAATCCTTTTTTTCATTAAACTAGACATACTCAGTTCCTGCAATCGTTCTTCATATGTTTTAGCCTCCAATTTCCTAATCAACTTTGTTGCTCTTCTCTGCACTTTTTCTAGACTCTCAACATCTTTTTTTACATTGTGGCAACCAAAACTTCCAAGTGTGGCCTTACCAAGGCATTATAAAATGGCTCACATGATCTTGATTCTATATGATCTTGATTCTATATATTGATTCTATACATTGGCTGGATGTTCTTGAAACATTCTTAGAAGTAATCTGAAATCCAGGACCAGAAGAAATCTTTAAGAGATGCACATAATTATGTTATGCCTTATAAGTCCACACTTTGTCCATCCATCGAATTTTAGAGTCATGTTGCCTTGGTTACCATGAAAAGATTCTGGAATGACAGCTATAGTATAATATTTTTAAACCTTAGAAATTAAGCATATTATCTCTCTTATCAATCAGGGTGCCATCACAGGAATGCACGTGGCATTTTAAATTCTTGCTTTCTTCGTGATCCAAAAGTGAGTTATGGAGAAATAACAATAAAATGGGGGAGAAAAACTGAGATGTCAGATCTCTTAAAGTATCTATAAGTAAACCATAATTTTTTTTACAAAAAAGATAGATGAGGCACATGACTAATTGGCCAAATGTGAAACTAGGATATAGTGTGAGGTGGGAAAGAGCTGTCACAACAGATCAAAACAGCTCCCTCCTAGATAATTTTGGGTCTTCCGCTGCCCCATTAATATGGCTCTTTGGAGTGTAGGTTTCAGAAATTCAGTAGACCTTTATTTAAGCTCTATAACCTTAGCCATAGCCATAGTTGTAAGATGAAATGGAGGGTTTCAGGGGGGACATCAGTAGTGGGATTCAATTTTTTTTACTACTGGTTCTGTGGGCATGGTTTGGTGGGCGTGGCAGGGGAAGAATACTGTAAAATTCCCATTTCCTCCCGATCAACTGGGACTCGGGAAGGCAGAGGATATATGTGGGCGTGGCCAGTCAGAGGTGGTATTTACCGGTTCTCTGAATTACTCAAAATTTCCACTACCGGTTCTCCAGAACTGGTCAGAATCCGCTGAATACCATCTCTGGGGGACATGGTGTGGAAGAAAGGAGTACTTTCTCTTTTGCTCCATCTATGTCCCTTTTTTCTTTGACTTATCACTCAGCCTGGGAGAAGAATCTGGCCGCATCTTTGATCAATTTCACTAAACATCTCAAAGTGGCAAAGTCCTGGGGGGGGGGGAACAACATTGAAAGCTGAGAGTGGCTACTGCTAAAAGCACCCAGAGTTATCCCATTGAGCATATAAAATGTTGATAACAATGGAAATCATTAAAAGCTCCCATCCCACACCCCAGCATCAAAAAACAGCTGGTAAAAATAGGAGAAAATTGGCAATGCACTTATTTCAAACACAGCTAGGAAAACCTGGCTGTCTTTCTGGATTTAAGTCAATTTTCTTTTTAATAGCATTGCAACACTGGTTTTTTTTTAAACAAATAAAAAACAACATTGGTCTACAATTCTTAAAAAAAACTAAACATTTTTTAAAAGTTTAATGTGTTTTAAGAAGTACACCAAGGGATGTGGTGGCTCAGTGCCTAAGACCCTGAGCTTGTCGATCAGAAAGGTGGGCAGTTTGGTTGTTTGAATCCCTAGTGCTGCATAATGGAGTGAGCTCCCATTACTTCCATCCTAGCAGATGGAAAGCATGTAAAAATGCAACTAGAAAAATAGGGACCATCTTTGGTGGGAAGGTAACAGCGTTTAGTCATGTCGGTCATATGACCATGGAGACATATTCGGACAGCGCTGACTCTTTGGCTTTGAAACAGAGATGAGCACTGCCCTCTTGAGTCGGGAATGAGTAGCACATATGTGCGAGGGGAACTTTTACCTAAGAAGTACACCTGGCCTCTATATGTAAGCATTTCAAAACAATGCTTGAATGCCACTTTGCAAAACCCTTGTCAGGTATCATAGAAGCAGATGCTTCTGTGAAAGTCAGACAGCCAATCTTTCCTGCATCTCAAACAGTGGTGGGTTTCAAAAATTGTTCGAACCTACTCTGTGGGTGTGGCCTCCTTTGTGGGTGTGGCTTGCTACCCATGTGACCGGATGGGAGTGGCTTGCCGCCCATGTGACCAGATATGAAGATGCCGACGACACTTGTCAGAACCACCTTAAATCACCTCACACACAGCACTGGCATGCATAAGAATATGAGGTAAACTTGTTTTTTAAAAGGCATCTTTGGTTTGCGTTAAAACAACTTCAACGCATGTAATGTTTTGATTGCACCACAAACGCAGTAGTCATCCTTACCTTTCACAGAGGCACTGAGTTTTATAAATATGAGCATGAGAGTGTAGAATAATCATATCCAAGGACCAGTGGTGGGTTTCAAAAAATTTTGGAACCTCTTTCTGTAGGTGTGGCCTGCTTTCCGGGTCCACCGGTGGAACCTCTTCTAACCGGTTCAGTAGATTTGACGAACCGGTTCTACTGAAAAGGTGGGAACTGGTAGGAACCCACCTCTGATCTCAGACCAAAATGATCTTCAAAGGAGGTTTCCAACATCTAGAGGGGAGGGATGTGCCCAAAGAATTTAAAAATGACCAATTGGAGTAGATAGAGCTGAGCTCTAACTACGTCATTTTCAACATACATTAGTGAGACTTCACAGAATTCTTGGAGAGCAACACAGGCATCAGAAAAAAAGGGGGGAGGGGGCGAAAGGCTTTGTAATAAGAAAAATTAAAGTCAAGTGTCATCTGATTCCATTATCCTGTATCTGGGATTGAAATGAAGGTTGTTTTCATGACCCATTCAGATTCATTATTACTATGGTTAAAGGTACACAAACACCCAGTGGATAAAATTGCTAAAACCTAAAGGCCACGGTAAAACAATATCAATACTAAGTTCAGATTCAATAACATTGTGAATAACAACATTTAAAGACATTTAAGGAAATTACTTCAACGTTACCTGGCAATAAATATTAGATATAGAAAGAACTTGTATGCCTGGAAATGTAATTATGGATGGAGATATATATTGTGATCTATAAAAAGATATCCAGGGGTGGGATTAAGTCGGTTCGGAGTGGTTCGGGTGAACCAGTAGCTCCGACGATCAGCTGGGAGCGAACCGGTTCCGTCTGATGATCAGGTGGGCCTGTTTGTTCACCCCTAAGCTTTACTAACCTATATCTTCTCAGCTGATTCACAAGGCAGAGTGGATTGCTGCGCCTCAGCTGTGTTACTCCCCAGCAGTCACATGGAAGGCAAGTTATCTTAAAACTCTGCATGCATGTGCAGTGCGCATCAGCTGTTTGTGCGCGCAAAGTGCACACAAAGTGAGTGCAAAGTGGACTACTGCAATGTGCTCTACATGGGACAGCCCTTGAAGAGCATTCGGAGACTTCAGCTTGTCCAGAATGCAGGCGCGCGAGCGATTGTGGGTGCACCCCGGTACACCCACG
Organism: Thamnophis sirtalis; assembly: GCF_051295495.1. Classification (NCBI taxonomy): domain Eukaryota; kingdom Metazoa; phylum Chordata; class Lepidosauria; order Squamata; family Natricidae; genus Thamnophis; species Thamnophis sirtalis. The sequence goes on from NW_028261391.1 coordinate 13,072,629, forward strand.
TTACACCTATCCTCCGCAAGCTGCACTGGCTGCCTATAGGTCTTTGGATACACTTCAAGGCACTAGTCATCACTTATAAAGCCCTTCATGGTATTGGACCTGGGTACTTGAGAGACCGCCTGCTGCCAATTACCTCCAACAGACCAATTAGATCCCACAGATTAGGCCTCCTCCGAATTCCATCCACTGGCCAATGCCGACTGGCGACCACCCGGAGGAGGGCCTTCTCTGTGGCTGCTCCGGCCCTCTGGAACGAGCTCCCCATGGAGATTCGGACCCTCACCACCCTCCAGGCTTTCCGCAAAGCCCTTAAAACCTGGCTGTTCTGACAGGCCTGGGGCTGATGAGTTCCTGTCCCCGCTCGAATGGTGTGGCTGTTGAGTGTTTTTAAATTGTGGTATTGTTTTTTCCATGTCTTTTTTTTCTATTTGTATCCCTCCCTCCCCCTCCCCCCCGACTTGGGTTGTGAGCCGCCCTGAGTCCCTTCTGGGAATAGGGCGGCATAGAAATATAATAAATTCAATTCAATTAAAAGTGTGTGCAAAGTGCGCGCAAAGTGTGTGCAAAGTGCGTGATTGTCCAACCAGTTGTTAAACTGGCAGGATCCCACCATTGAAGATATCAGCTACTTTTATAAAAAGTACTGTGTAAGAAAGGATGAGCCCTGGACAAAGTTGATCTTTTTTATGGGATATCCTTAAATCTATATTCTGTTAAAGTACACTGGCATACGTTCTCCTGACTTGTGAAATTTCACTTAAACATGTAGCTGCAATGGAATGAACAGGCTACCAAGATAAATCCATCTTGGCAGACAAGTCTGTCACTCTTGCCCTTCAATATACCTGAGGTTCCCTGCCTTCGCTTTCCCTTGGACCTAGTCATAGCCCAAAGCTAATAATGTTTCTTGTGAATATTTGTATTGCTTCAGGCATTGCACAACAGAACCTCTCTATTTAGGAATCAAATTATCTACTAAAACTCAAGAAACCAAACCAGCGAAAAGAATATTATTTCGACCAATAATTTAAAATGTTAATCCTCATTTCATTTTCTACCGCAATTATGTCTGCCCATCGATGCAGAACCATATTTGAGACACCCACGGTTAGAATATGTTCCTCAAGAAGATGCATTCGAGCTGTTTTAAAAATAATTGAAACGCTACTGAACCTGTTTGCATCAGTAAAAAAAAGGAGAGTTTACTTAGGAGCATTCTGTAATGCATAGAGTATTGGCGGTCTTTGATGCACGATTGGGACAAGCCAGGACAGTTATTAAATGCACCCAATTTTACAACACTTCCCCCCCCCCCAACCTCTGTTAAGTGAATCACTGAAGCTTTTAAGTAAATCCTGGAGTTGTTAAGCAAATCTACCTTCCTCATTGACACTGCTTGTTGAAAGCTGGTAGGCAAGATTGTGAAAAGTGACCCCAGTACTTTCGGATGCTGCAAATATTAAAAATACATGGCAGTTGCCAAGAACAAAATTTTGATCCCGTGACTGTAGGGGTGCTGCGATGGTCATATGTGCGAGGGCTGGTCATAAGTCAATTTTTTCAATACATTGTAATTTCAAATGGTTGCTAATAATGATGTAGGTCGTCAACTACCTTTATGTCATCATATTGTCAGAGGCATGTAAGATTGCATCCAGATATATAACAGCTGACGCCTTTGAACTATGGTGCTGGAGAAGACTCCTGTGAGTCCCTTGGACTGAAAGGCAATCAAACATATCAGTCCTAGAGGAGATCAACCCTGACTGCTCTTTAGAAGGACAGATCCTGAAGATGAAACTCAAATACTTTGACCACCTGATGAGAAGGAAGGACTCACTGGAGAAGAGCCTAATGCTGGGAAAGATTGATGGCAAAAGAAGAAGGGGATGATAGAGAATGAGGTGGCTGGATGGAGTCACCAAAGCAGTTGGCGTGAGTTTAAATTGATTCCAGAGGATAGAATCTCTGGAGGAACATTGTCCATGGGGTCGCGATGGATCGGACATGACTTCACAACTAACAACAACAACAATACAATAGCTGATTAAGATCTAATACATGCTCATTGTGTCCTGTGGAAATGTCCTCTGAAAACAATTAGCAGGCACTTTCATGGCATAATAAGCAGATGAGCTTTATGAGGGTTAACAAAAGCAATGGCAAAGTGACAGAAACTAGCATTCTAGAGCCAACTTTTTCTTTTAGAGTGTATTTGTCTATGGAGAACGTCAGTCATCCAGATCATGATCGTCCCAAAGGTGCTTTTTCCAGAGGCAACTGGACTTCCTAGTTTTTCTTTTGAAGACATTTCACTTTTCATCCAAGAACTGGATGGTGGAAGGATTTATACTCCTTGCAGACAGCTGGTCATTTGCATTCTTTCAGAGAGTTGTTGAGGCCACTCAGAAGTTTATCGGTGCCCCCAGGCTTACCTGAGCAGTGCAAATGGATGTAGAGTGTTCTTGGCTGCAGGATGTTTTGTGTCCTGTGTCCCTTCACTGTTGAACACAGGCAGAGGTTGTTGGAGATGAGTCTGGATTGTCTTCATCTTAAACTGTGCAAATGGTATCTGTAGTCTACAATTTTTCTGGAAATCCGTTCATACTCCTGCACCATTCAAAGGATGTTCATCCCAAAGTACATAGCTAAATGTCCGGAGATTCTCAGTCATCCAGATCATGGTTGCCCAAAAGTTGCCTTTTCAAGAGGCAACTGGACTTTCCGTGATTTTTCTTTGAAGATGTTTCACTTCTTCAGCTCTGACTGGACTTTAAAGTTTATTATCTTTCCAAAGCAATGAAAAGGTGATTTGTAGCTCAAAAGGTTTCTTTGTATATTAAATGGATCAATGATGATGTAATGAACATTTGATACATATATGAATTGAAATACTTAATCACTATATGGATTAATAATTAATAATGGAAAACTATTCTTGGAACTCTGGATGATTGGTGACATTATGGTCAATTGAAAATATGAATGTATATCATAAATTAATGGGAATTTTTTGTTCTAATATCCGCTTTTTCTCCTTAGAGATAGGCGATATTATAATACCTTAAAGACTTATTGTTACTTGATAGATAATTATGAATTCAAGGAAATAAGGATTGTTACAAATGAAAGAATATTAATGGTAACTTGAACACATAATGCTCAACGACAGTGAAATATTTAGTTATGTTTAATGGAAAACCCGTGACGTTATTTTTAATCTTAAGAATTGATGCACAAAAACTTGTAACCGAACAACATGCTTGATGAAATGGAGGAAAGTTGTTGTTTTTTCCCTTGCTTTTGTTTTGTATGTGTTGTTTTGTTTTTTCTTTTCTTTTCTTCTATATAGAAAGGACATGATGGCTCAGTGGTTAATGATACTGAACTTGTCAGCTGGAGAACTGACAGCCCAGGTTTGAGATCCAAGCTCTGAACTCCTGTTACTTGCCCCAGCTATTGCCCCACCTAGCAGTTACAAAGCATGCAAATGCAGGTAGATAAATAGGTACCACTTTGATAGGAAGCTATCAGCATTCTATGTACCTTCAGCATATAACCATGCTGGCCATATGACCATGGAAATTGTATTCAGACAGTGTTGGCTCCCTTGGCCAAGAAACTGAGATGACCACAGTGCCCTAGAGTTGGTCATGACTGACAGAGAAAACTTTACCTTTTACCTCTTCTATAAAGATAGCCCTCAACTTACAACCAGAGTTGAGCCCAATATTTTTGTTGCTAAGGGATACAATTGAGTTTGCTCCATTCTACGACTTTTCTTGTCAGTTAAGTGAATCAAGTTAGAAACATGATTGTAGCAATAGCAATTAGACTTATATGCCACTTTACAGTGCTTTACAGCCCTCTCTAAGCAGTTTACAAAGTCAGCCTATTTCCCCCAACAATCTGGGTCTTCATTTTACCCACCAAGGAAGGATAGAAGGCTGAGTCAACCTTGAGCCTGGTGGGATTTGACCTGCCAAACTGCTGGCAGCCAGCGATCAGCAGAAGTAGACTGCAGTACTGCGCTTTAACCACTGTGCCACTGCAGCTTGTCAAGTGAATCAAGGTTCATCACTGACCTTGCTTGTCAAAAAGTCACAAAAGGTGATCACATGCCACTGCAACCATTATAAATATGAGCCAGCTGCCAAATGTCTGACTTTTGCTGACATGACCGTGGGGATGTTGCAACAGTTGTAACTGTGAAAAATCATCACAAGCCAATGCCATTGTAGCTTCCTGCAGTCACTAAATGACAGGTTGTAAGTCAAGGCCTATTGTCAGACCTGGAAGCCATCTTTAACCCTTTGGACTTCAGGCCTGCCACATTTTCTACTCTGAGAAAATGGCAAAGGGGGGGGGTTATACAGAGTGTCGATGATAAGTAGCTATAATAACATTCTTTCTCAGAAAGCCAAGGTCAACTGGCAGCTGTGATGAGGTGACTGGGAAGTAACTCCTGGTTTGGATGGTGCCTGATTGGATCATGTGGGTGCTGGGCAGGGACTTGAACTTTCCTTTGGGTAGGAAACACCTGGCAGCTTCCAGATTCAGGTTTTCCCAGATGTGCCAATATGACATCTCTAATAAAATACAACTTTGAGGAAACTCAAACCTCGGAGCCTCAACCCTGACACCTATATGTAGTGAGTAAAACAACTTATCTACCAATATATCATTTCCACAGATAGGATGGGAGAAAGTTCGGTGTATCTGACTCATATTGACACAGATAATACATTTTGGAGCATGATTCCGTATGACCTGAATGACAGCATGTTGCATTATAATATTGTGCTATGCAAACATTTTATTTGAAGATGAACCGTCTTCAAATAACAGTCGGAACCAAAAAAAGTATTAATTCTCTACAGAGAAGCAACCGAAAATAGCTTGACCTACTTGTACAGTTTAGGAAAGTAACATTATTTCTAAGACAATGGAGAAATGCATTTGCCCGCACTTATTTAGAGAGAGTGGATTTCACCTCAACTGAAGAAGAAAATGTCAAAAAGAAGCTGGCTATAATTTTCAGCAATGTTTTATTCTGAACCACTTCCAAGGTAGGTACAGGTCCCCACCCCCCCAAGGCTGTGCTACATGGACTCTTTTTGGCAACACTTTGTAAGCGAGAAAAAAGTGAGATAGATAGCTTCACCACCAGATGGATTCACAACTGGCTGACAAACCATACTCAATGAGTAGTCCTTAATGGGTCTAAGTCTACATGGGGAGAAGTCAGCAGTGGGGTACCACAAGGTTCCGTCTTAGGCCCAGTACTCCTCAGTATCTTCATAAACGACATAGATGAGGGAATAGAAGGGGAACTTACCAAATTTGCAGATTATACTAAACTGGTAGGAATAGCTAACACCCAAGAAGATAGGCTCAAGATCCAGAAGGATCTTGACAGATGTGAACACTGGGCCCTATCTAACAAAATGAAAATCAATATAGAGAAAAGTAAAGTCCTACACTTAGGATAATATACACACATATAAACTGGGGGGGACCGGGCTTAATAGCAGTGACTGTGAGAGGGATCTTGGAATCTTAGTGGACAACCAGCTAACTATGAGCCAGAGTGTGCAGCAGCAGCCAAAAAAGCCAATGCAATCCTAAATTGCATTAACCGAGGGATACAATCAAGATCCCTCGGAGTGGAGACTTAAGCATATGAAGAACGGTTACAGGAACTGGGCATGGCTAGTCTAGTGAAGAGAAGGACCAGGGGAGACATGATAACAGTGTTCCAATATTTGAGGGGCTGCCACAGAGAGGAAGGGGTCAAGCTATTTTCCAAAGCACCTGAAGGCCAGACAAGAAATAATGGATGGAAACTGACCAAGGAGAGATTCAACCTAGAAACAAGGAGGAACTTTCTGACAGTGAGAACAATCAACCAATGGAACAGCTTGCCTTCAGAAGTTGTGGGAGTTTCGTCACTTGAAACTTTGAACAAGAGATTGCACTGCCATTTGTCAGAAATGGTGTAGTGTCTACTGTTTGAGCTAGTTGACCTACAAGGTCCTCCCAGCTCTGTTGGACTAGATGACCTACAAGGTCCTTCCCAACTCTGTTAATCTGTTAAACCAAAGGATGCCAAAGACTTAACATGAAAAGCTGAGTGTCAACTTATAATATTTGAAATTATTAAAGGCCAGATGCAAAAAATATAGTTTGGTCTGATATTTGAAGTGGTTTTATAAGCATTCCCTGATTAATATGGAGATAACAGATCGTAGATCAATTTTGTTTCCAAATGACATAGTCCTCTGAATTTCCTGATCAAAAGGTTATTCAAATATTGATATTGATAATGTTGAATGCTAAATGCATACAATATGGGAAATTGAATACAGTTTATACATCCATGCAGTGTTTTAATCTATAGAATGAGGAAGAAACTAGAACAGATTCATGCTTAAAAAAGGGTAAAATTGACATGCTTTGTACATCTACAATTGAAATCTTGTTTATATCAGTACTGTATTGTTTATACATTGAAAATTGCATCTGCTATTTACTCCTTTTGAAATACTGCAGCTGTACACCTAGGTCATGCAAAATGTAAAGCATATTTAAGATGATTGCTCAGAAGACTGAATAATATAAAATTGCCTTGCTTTTCGATAAGAACTTCTAGGGGAGAAAATCAGATTGTATTTTCATGCATTCTTCTTCCAAACTGAGGAATGTAAAATATAGACCTGCATATATCAAAATCATTCACGATCAAAATATACACCACGCTTAATATGTAGATACAATCATAACAGGGAAACTATCCGAACTGATATTGGCAAGTTTCCCAAAATGCTATTAGTACTTGGATGGGAAGCCATGAGAAAATCCCAGGACTATGGATCAGATTGGGAAACTGCAAAAATGTTCTAGAACAGGGGTATCAACTGGTAGCCCTTGGGCCAGATGCATCACACACAGGTCATGCCCACCCTAGTTTTTATGCAGAAATCATACAGATTATTTTAGGACATTTATGTAAAAGGCCGTGTAAATTAAAAGAAATTTCATCTCTCTACTTGCATCCCACATTAGAAAAATTTTGAATAAAGATCAGACTTTTTTTCCCTTCAACTTATTTTTTTCATGTCTTAGAATTTGGCTTTGCTCATATGGATAGTAAAATGAACAAGGTTTATACTGGACTATATATCACTAACTAGTTTCAGTTGCAGATTTCATCTCCTTTTGTTGCTGTCTTAGTTTATTGTAGCCTTATAGTTTGAATTTTGTTATAAGCCATCTTGAGAAGCTTTATGTAGACAGTTGGTTTATAAATCTTTGAAAGGGGTAATAGAAAAAACAAACTGTAAAAGACTTTGTGATCAGGTCATATAACATCACAGATGTCTCCCTGGCACTGAATGAATCTGCGGATAGTTCAGCTATCAATAATGCAAAATATTTCCTTGAAATAATGGCAATATTCTAAGGCAGGTGCCATACAATGAAAATTAAGTCTTCTAATTGTCAGTCTTAACCACCATTAAAGACATTTCACAGATTTTTTTTCTTCCCTTCTATTCATGAACTTCTTTTTCCCCCTCATTGGGAAACCGTTAATGTAAAGAAGATGTCTTTGATCACAAAAGAAGAGTTTTCATTCAGATGAAATCATGGAAATAATTATGTTCGCTTATATTAATTAACAAAGATGTAAATCTAGAGTTAAAATGAATGAGTGTAGCAATTTCTGTACAGTACCTTAAATAATATTTTCATAATACAATTATGCAGCTGTTAAAAGCTACAAAAGCAGGATTCCCGTCATAATGTTTTTCTGTATGGCACCCCTAAAATGCTTCTACCCTTGAAAACTATGTGGGCTAAAATCTGTGTTGAGTACATCTCCAGTCCCTATTCTGTTCTATCAATGAAGAAAAATAGAGGTCCTATCCACAACAAATAGCAATAATAATAGCACCTAGATTTATATACCACTCCATAGTACTTTACAGCACTCTCTGAGTAGTTTACAATGTCAGCCTATTGCCCCCAGCAATCTGGGTCCTCATTTTACCAACCTTGGAAGGCTGAAAGGCTGAGTCAACTTTGAGCCAGTTAGGATCAAACTCCAGTCTGTGAGCAGAGTTTGTTTGCAATACTGCTTTCTAACCACCAAAAATGGAAGGAGGAAAGAGGAAGGCGGTGAACAACATGTTTGGTGTCAATACTCGTAACAGGAGATTCCCAGGTCCTTTTTCAATTCTTCGGTCCCAGGAAGCAATCAAAGGATCCATCCAGAAAAAGTCTTATTCCATCTTTCTTTCCACATTTTTCTTTGCCATTGATGAAAGCTTCCAAGGACTGCCAGTTGTTCTGGGGAATATTGAACATGCAGATGTTGATTTTTCTTTGGAAAGATCAATGATTGTGTGTCTTCCTGCAGCTTCATCCCAGATTCACTAAAAGGTTGTTGTTTTGCCCTGCAGTACAACTGACCACTACCATAGATTTGGCTCTTAGTTCCCTGAAGTAAAGTTGACCTTCTATGATAGGATGTCTTTTTGGTGCTTAATTAGAAAAAAGATCTGTCTTCCCCCTTCTCTTACCTCCTTCTCTTGCCACCCATGGGTAGTACAAAAAGAGGGCAAGGGGGTAGGGAATGAGGGAGAATGGCTCCCCCCCCCGGCCTGTTCTCCAAGCTCATAGGGCTCCAAGTTTTTCTGATGTCCATTTTCCCTAATTTCTCTTCCTGGTTTTCCCGCTGATTGTCATGACTATCACAGAAGGAGGGCGGCTTACAAAGATAACAAAAGAAGTAACTAAGGGTACTAACTAATCCAAAAATGAACCAGAGGAGGGACATGGCTGCTAAAAATCATTTTAAAATGTATCAATAAAAGCAAATACCCCATGCAGATAGGCGACTGTTCCATGCCACATCAGTTAGTTCTGAATGTAAGCACAGTTTCCACATCTGGAAATTAGAGATTAAGAATGTTCAGGATCAAAGAACAACAAGAATGAGTAAGAGTTAGGATTAGAAACACACAATGAGAGACATTGAATTGAACTGAACCAAACTAAACTAAACTGAGTTGAGCTGAACTTTATTTAGCCAAGTGTGATTCAATGCACAAGGAATTGATCTCTGGAGAGCCAGGGATGAAGGCCATGCCTCCATCCTGGTGCTCCTTGACCTCTCGGCGGCTTTCAATACCATCGATCATGGTATCCTTCTGCGACGACTGCGGGAGGTGGGGGTGGGAGGCACTGTCTTACGGTGGTTCTCCTCTTACCTCTCGGACAGGTCACAGTCGGTGTTAGTCGGAGGGCAGAGATCGACCCCTAGGCCCCTAACGTATGGGGTGCCGCAGGGTTCAGTCCTGTCCCCCCTTCTTTTCAATATCTACATGAAACCGCTGGGAGAGATCATCCGACGGCACGGGATAAAATACCACCAGTATGCGGACGATACACAGTTGTATCTGTCCGCCCCGTGCCAACTCAATGAAGCGATGGACGTGATGAGCCCTTAAAATCTGGCTGTCCCAGGTTAAAGACTCTAAGCCCACTCGAATTGTATGACTGTTGTGTTCTTAAATGATGTAGTGTCTTTATGTTGTACATTGTTTGTCCTCCCCCCCCCTTTTGAACTGTGAGCAGCCCTGAGTCCCCCCAGGGAAAAGGGCGGCATACAAATAAAGTGACTATGACTATGAATTGGTCTTGGTATAGAAGCACTCTGCATATGCAGAGCAACAGAATCATCATCATCATCATCATCATCATCATCATCATCATCACCACCACCACCACCACCACCACACCAATTTAACACGTGGAACAAAGAAAATAATAAGGATAAATAATAATATTACAGCCACATTCCATGAGTAAATATACATAGACATTACACACCACTGTAACAATTAAAAGTTCAGCAGAGTGATGCCACGGGGTGTGTGGGTGTGTGGAACTGTCCCTGTGTCTAATGGTTTTGGCATGTAAAGTCCTATAGTGCCCTCCCAAGGGGAGGAGTTGAAACAGTTTATGTCCAGGATGTGAGGGGTCTGCGTTGGATGGATGATTAAGCCTTGAGGAAAGCTAATGGGGTGAAATCATATTTTTAAAGTATCTGAAGGGGAAGATGCATAAGCATTCCTACATCCAAATCTGCAATTTAAAGGCAAATAGCTATTGTATTCCCAACAGTTATCTTTGATTTACCTTTTTTTTTTTTTTTTTAGTTTAGCGAGACCCAGAGTGGGGTGAGAATTTTTAAAGAAGTCTATCTGGTAGGCAGTGAGAAACTGGATTTTTCTGAAGGGGTATTGGTTGCAAAGAAACCTAATTTTGCAGTTGCTGTTCATTCCAATTTCAATCCACACTTCAGGATTGAAATACCTTGGAAGGGCCAATGCAACTCTGGCAACCCTTATTACAGATGGAATTCCTCAAAGTTGCCAAACCAAACTTATCCTACCAATATTAATAATTTGAATTTGGCAGGCTTCCCTGATTGACAGCTAGCAATGATAGAAGAATCAGTACTTACAATTTTCATTCCCAAAGCTTTCTGTTATTAGTTTTCAAACATTGTATCATGATTTAAACTATTTTAGGAAAACAATTAGAAGTGGAGTTTATTTAAAAAAAAGGAGGAGGTCAATCAAATATAAATTTCCTCATTGAAATTCATCATGAACTCCTACATTTGTTTTTAGACAAAAGAAGAAATTGCCTCCCAAATGGATTGATGGATACACCCAGTCTGATTCTTCTGCTGAGGCATATCTGAAACGGGTGACCTTTTGGGTAGTATACATTATGTTTTAGGTTCAAGGAACCAGAGCAACTCGAATAAGTCAACAGAGTTACTTTATTGTTGATCACTGTCAGGCCTGCAGACATCTTTTCTTGTGGATCTTTGACCTGCCACACTTTCTATTAATCTACTATGCATTTTCTACTGTGGGAAAATGGGAGGAGGGATGGCAAGGAGTGAGATGCTATGTAGCCATAACAAAAATCCTCCTAGAAAGTCAAGGCCATCCTTTGTCTTTGCACCACTGCACCTAACTGGAACTGGGTGGAACTGCCAGCATGGCAGTGGAAGACTGGACCGTGTGATGGACTGGTGGGTGTGGGGCCTTCAACTGGGTGGGGAAAACCGGTAAGCTTTCAGATTTGGGTTTTCCCAGATGTGCCAACATGGCTCTCTTAATACATTGGAACTTTGAACAATACTTTGCCTTGGGCTCTGATTTATTTTTGGATGCTATTTGGAACCCTGACATCACTTCTACTACAGGAATCTTGTCAGACTGTCTGCACTAGTCTTCACTGGTCTGTGATGTTTCCTCCCATGAAGAGACTCCATGGTGGCATGTCTCTTTAATCCTTCTCTTTTAGCTCATCATTCCACCACATTATTGCACTCATAGCTCCAAGTTTGCCTTTACACATATTGTATGTACATTATTGTTTATTACAGGTAGTCCTCGACTTACAACAGTTAATTTAGTGACTGTTCACAGTTACAACGACATTGAAAAAAGTGGCTTATGGCCAATTTTCACACTTGCAACCATTGTCCTATGATCATATGATCAAAATTCACAACCTTGACGAATGGCTCGTATTTATGACGGTTGTAGTGTCCCATGGCCATGCAATCACATTTTGCAACCTTCTGACAAGCGAAACTCAATGGGGAAGCCAGCTTCACTTAACAACCATGTTATTAACTTAACAACTGTAGTAATTCACTTAACAACTATGGTAAGAGAGATCTTAAAATGCATTTAACAACTGTCTCACAACAGAAATTCAGGGCTCAATTGTAGTCCTCATTTGAGGACTACCTGTACTTAGACAAAGTTTGATAAATAGCATCCCTTAGAAACATCTTTGGGCAAAAATGAGTTCCTTGTGTATTTAAACCCAGAAAGGCTGCTTCACTTCGATGGAAGAAACGGGCTTTCAGTGTGGCATTGGGAAATGTCACCTGCTAATCAAGACATATGTTAAGAATGCATTAAGGGAAATCAGCCACCCAAATTATTTTATTTGAAAATTCTGCAATGCAAATACTTATATAAGATGGGAAATTATGGCAAAAAAATGGAATATAACTAGAAAAGGCCTAAAAACTAAGTGATAAACACGGTGGTGCACCATAATGTGCGAAATAAAAATTGCTATGAAAATGTATATAAACCTTCACGCAGTGCTTTAAGAAACATTTAAGGTTGCTAAAATGGGATGGAATTAACTTAGGCCTGGCATTATAAAAAATATAACCAATTTACCCACTCCTTGCATGAATGGGTTTTTTCATTTCAGAGTCAGACAGAGAAGCCGAGTTTTTCAATTCCGATTCATTTTCCTTTCCCAAAATTTAAAAGCACCCTGTGTATAGCTTTCGCTAAGGAGGCTAGTCTACTAGACATTTGGAATCATGTCTTAAATATGCTGATGTAGTATCTGCATAGATCTCACGGTCTTAATCATACATAATAACATTACTTTGTGCAAGTTGCCTGAGACGTAAGGCATTTAATCACAGCAACAATGTTTTTAATCATTCAATTAATTAAAAAGAGATGGGTATCAGCCACTTAAGGTCAGGATGCAATGAGTGCTATAGTCACCAGAAGGAAAGGGCCGTCTACTATCAATCGGTCAAATAAAAATATGCAGCTACCGGTATTTGATATAGGGTTTAAAATTGCAAGTATTGTATCTCCAAGAGGAAAATAATAACTAGGTCCCTTCAACTGCGCGTTGCTTATTTGCCATATTTGTCTGCCTTGGATTTTGATGCAATTTTATAAACAAAACATTTTAACAGGGCATTGTGCATAAGAATACCCAAGATGGCTTGTTCCAGAATTCTTCATAATGGAAAAATTGTGTGCATGTAAATTTCCATCCTTCTAATGGGAATTAGAGCCGAGGTGGCGCAGTGGTTAAATGCAGCACTGCAGGCTACTTCAGCTGACTGCAATTCTGCAGTTCGGCTGTTCAAATCTCACCGGCTCAGGGTTGACTCAGCCTTCCATCCTTCCGAGGTGGGTAAAATGAGGACCCGGATTGTTGTTGGGGGCAATATGCTGACTCTGTAAACCGCTTAGAGAGGGCTGAAAGCCCTATGAAGCAGTATATAAGTCTAACTGCTATTGCTAACTGCTATAATTTCTTGACACATCCTGCAAGCAGCTTCCTACACAAGAAATTAGCAGTTTTTAAAATCAGGTGAGATGCTCATTTTTTTTAAAAAAAATGGCCATCACTTCAAAAGATAGAATAGAATGGAATGACAGAGTTGGAAGGGACCTTGGAGGACTTCTAGTCCAACCCTCTGCTTAGGCAGGAAACCCTAGGTTTCAAGGTTTCAAGGTTTATTACACTTGTATGCCGCCCTATTCCCAGAGGGACTCAGGGCAGCTAACAAACCGAAGGGGAAGGGAATAATACAGACAAAAAAACAAAAAAACCCAAAAACAAACAAACAAAATACGGTAACAATTTAATACTGTAACAATTTAAAAGCAATCAGCAGCCACACAATTCGAGTGGGGATGGGAACTCATCAGCCCCAGGCCTGTTGGAACAGCCACGTTTTGACGGCTTTGCGGAAAGCCTGAAGGGCGGTGAGGGTCTGGAGGTCATTCCAGAGGGCCGGAGCAGCCACAGAGAAGGCCCTCCTCCGGGTGGTCGACAATCAGCATTGGCCAGCGGATGGAATTCGGAGGAGGCCTAGTCTGTGGGATCTGATAGGCCTTTGGGAGATAATTGGCAGTAGGCGGTCTCTCAAGTACCCAGTAACCCTAAACTACTTCAGACAAATGGTTAGCCAACATCTTCTTAAAAACTTCAGTTTTGGAGCATTCATAACTTCTAGAGGCTAGTTGTTCCATTGATTAATTGTTCTAACAGTCAGGAAATTTCTATTTAGTACTAAGTTGCTTTACTCCTTGATTAGTTTCCACCCATTGCTTCTTGTCCTGCCTTCAAGTGAAATAGCTTGACTCCTTCTTCTTTGTGGCAGCCTCTGAGATATTAGAACACTGTTATCATGTCACCCCTAGTCCTTCTTTTCATAAGACTAGACATATCCCATTCCAGAAACCGTTCTTCATATGTTTTAGCTGCCAGTCTCCTAATAATCTTCGTTGCTTTTTTCTGCACTTTTTCTAGAATCTCAACATCTTTTTTACACTGTGGCAACCAAAACTGGATGCAGTATTCCAAGTGTGGCCAGAATGCCCAAGATTTATCAAAATCACAACAAGGCCTCAAAAGCTCATCTTATTGAGAAGATTTCTATGAAAAATTTCTCAAAATTTATCTATGATCCTGAACCAACCCAGTCCACTAAAACCTTAAAAGGTGTTCTGTACTGAACTGAATTGGTTCAGGATCATAGATATATTTCAAGAGAGTTTTTCTAGAAAATGTCTCAAGAAGATGTTTTCTAGCAAGTTTATAACTAGGGTTATGGATTAGAAAAGAAACAGCATGTCAGGGAGTTAAGAAAATACAACTTGGAGTTCAACATGTCATGTTTTAGTTGGACACCCATATTTATTTAGCTTAGAATCTGCACTGAATGTAAAATGTGTTGACATAAACACTGTTTTTTGAATATTCGATGAAGAATTAGTTTGAAGGACCATCCTGGAGAGAAGCATGCAGAGAATCAATTAAGGTCAGGTCTTTATCAATAGTAGCACAAGGTCTATAGATCCCTTGGAAGTTCTCCCCTCCCTTCCCCTCCCCACTCCTCACAGCTTGGTTTAAGATGAAAGTAAAAAATATAGTTTTTATATGCAACCATTCCCCCCTTAGAAATATGTGATTTTTAAGATTGCCACGCAGGCCTTTATGATTGTAACTGTGAGTTTTATTGCTTGTCAACTCTTGCTGTTTGTAAATGATTTAAGCTAGCATGATGTTTTTAATGTTTCTTAGCGTTTGGTATAATTTTATCCGTGATGTTTGATTTATCAGTTAGCAGCCATAGGCAAATTTTAGTGGGAACGTGTGGGATAAGTAAAAAAAAAAAAAAAAGTGGCAGGAAGAATATCAAGTGAGTGTTGGAAGGAGGAAGTGCCATGCATACAATTGGGACTTGGATATTTTCCCCCTAATTATTGAGCCAGTTTTAATTTTCTTTTTTTAAAAAAAACAACCTTTTTTTTATTCTTTGTACTTACAGATAGACCTTGATTTATAACCATTTGTTTAGTAACCATTCAAATTTAAAGAAAAGTGCTCCATGACCTAGAACTAAGGAGAAATTTCCTGACAGTTAAAAAAATTAATCAGTGAAACAGCTGGACAGTCATTTGTTCAGAATGGTACAGGGTCCCCTGCTTGAGCAGGGGGTTAGACTAGAAGACCTCCAAGGTCCCTTCCAACCCTATTATTATACTATTCTATTCCAAAACTTTTTTGGGCCGTCTAAAACTAAATCTAAATTCTGGAATAAAGCTTCCATGATCAGCAGAAATTTCTGTAATAACTCCAACTTTTTTTTTTTTTTTTTAGTATTTATAGGCATGGAGGAGCTGTAAAAAGACTAAGAAAAGAGATTGATGAGAATTTGGACAGGGAAAATAGAATCTGGGAGCAACAGAATTTATTCCTTGAAAAATCCTTGAAATATTGTCCGTTTCGGGATATTTGCTAAATTTGATATTTTCCCAACAAATTGCAGAAGGTCCATTTTCCTGCCATCTTTAAGCAGCTTTTAGTAATCACCATGAGGTACATGGGGAAAGAAATAATAAGAAACAGAAGCAGCAATGTGAGTTGTCGTTAAAGGAATGGAACCTCTCGATATATAAGCATCTTAAATATTATTGCCCTCTGTATTTTTGGTGAATTATTCCAACACCCTTAAATGACATAAGGCCAAAGTCATAAAGGAGAAATTATTACAGTGTTCATCAAGCTATCATTGCACAAAATAATGTAGCAAATAAAATCCCATAAAACCTCTGGAGATTTATGGCAGCTCTCTATGCTTATTAAAAACAGAGAGCTTTCTCTTGGCTCCAGACTTTCAGCTTTAACCTTAAATGTGTGGTACACTATTGGAAAGCTTTGTTCAATGGTCCTTCTTCCAATCTTGATCCTTGCCGTTTCCAATGATATGTGGGGTAGGGGTGGATTCCAGTTGCTGCTACTGCCAGTTCGCTCAGGAACGTGCTTCGCGCACGCTTGATGCACACTATGCGTGCATGCACAGTACTGAAAAATGCTTCTGTACTTGCGCAGAAGCAAAAAACAAGATGGAGGCATCTACGGCACTGCCAAAAGAACTGATTCTGGGGCATGGCAGGCCAAGTTACTATCTACTCGGCCGAACCAATCTGAATTGGTAGGAACCCACCTCTGCCATGGAGTGACATGGTGGTGGAAGGCACAACAATTATCCAGCAGAAGGGAATTAATTTGTTTCATGCTGATGTGCCAGATTATATTTTCATAACACAAATACCACAAGAGGTTATTGAAGTACAAATGCATAAGATAGCCACTTGAACCAGAATTTTTGTCAGAAAGTGTCATGCACTATGTGACACATTGTTCTGGGCCGTGGTAGAATGGGACAGGTATCATATATTTGGGGGTTGTATGTGGGTTCTTCTGATAGTAAATCACTCAGAAAGCTCAGACTGCCGAAGGAGCTGCTGATGCAGTTCTACAGAGGAATGATTGAGCCTATTATTTGTACTTTTATAACTGTCTGGTTTAGTACAGTAACCAAACAGAATGGGCACAGACTTCATGAATAGTTAAGACCAGTGGTGGGATTCAATTTTTTTACTACCAGTTCTGTGGGTGTGGCTTGGTGGGCGTGGCATGGCTTGGTGGGCATGGCAGGGGAAGGATACTGCAAAATCCCCATTCCGTCCCAATCAGCTGGGTTTTGGAAGGTAGAGAATAGATGGGGGCAGGGCCAGCCAGAGATGGTATTTACTGGTTCTCCGAACTACTCAAAATTTCCACTACTGATTCTCCAGAACTGGTCAGAACCTGCTGAATACCACCTCTGGTTAGGACAGCAGAAAAGCAGTTTCAACCAGCCTGTCTTCCATTGAGGACCTGTATACTACACGAGCCAGAACGAGGACTAAGACATGCCCTCTGGGCATGAACTGTTTCAGTTCCATCTCTCAGGATGCCACTATAGAACACTGCATGCCGAAACAACTAGACACAAAGGCTGTGTCAGGCCCAGAAGCCATCTTGGGCATTGGGCATTTTTTACCCCTCATGGGGGAAAAATACTTCATTTTGGATTGGGAAGATAATGAGTAGAGTAGAGTAGAGTAGAGTAGAGTAGAGTAGAGTAGAGTAGAGTAGAGTAGAGTAGAGTAGAGTAGAGTAGAGTAGAGTAAACACATAATTCCCACAGCACCGTCTTATGCCTAAGGATATCTAACCATGTAGTCAGACTTATTACTATTATCCTTCTTATCCTTCCTATTATCTACTCCTATTAGTATTTTATGACTATCACTGTGGTTTTACCTTATGAACTTAGTTGCTTATATGTATACTGAGAACTTATGCACCAGAGACAAATTCCTTGTGTGTCCACTCATACTTGACCAATAAAAATATTCTACTCTACTCTACTCTACTCTACTCTACTCTACTCTACTCTACTCTACTCTACTCTACTCTACTCTACTCTACTCTACTCTACTCTACTCTACTCTACTCTACTCTACTCTACTCTATTATTTTCCCAATCCAATATGAAGTATTTTTCCCCCTGACAAATACCACATGTCTGGGAATGAGCATTATGTGCAGCTGGCTAAAGCATGAGTAAATAGTTTTACATGAAACATGAATTAAACATGGATGAGAACATCTGCTTTCCTTAATTCTTTTTGCTGCCTCTGTGGAAGTTCTCTCACCATCTTTTTTAGTCTCTTACGTATATATAAAATTGGCAGAAGGAGGTTTCCTATAGAACTGAGCTGATTATTGCAAAACTCTTTTGAAATGAAGCCAACTATATGATGTCAACAAATAGAATGTTTCCAAATCAAGTTCTCTTAGAGCTCATAATGTTTTAATACTCTTATGCATTCGTACAGTCCAAATAACAATTCTGCAGATTCTCTGCAGGTTCTATAAAAACACAACTCTGGTCCAAATTTTACATTCTGGTTGTATTTCACCATTTGCAACATGAATTGAATTGCTTCATGTTGTGCGATCTTGCTGTCCAATTTTAGCAGATCTCAGGGGATTGCAAGTAGAGTCCTGAGAGGTCCTCTAATGTATGATGTGTGGAGTGTCCATATGGAGTGCAGGTTTCTTAAACTGGGATATAGGGCACATTTGTCATATATCTCTGTCTCCAAGATAGATTAGAAATTATAGTTGATGCCTCAGTAATAATCATAATAAACAGTGAGAACACCATTTTTCCTTTGCTTTGGACCAGAGGTTGGTTCTGGCTGTAGCTACTGCTGGTTCACTCAGGGATGCACCCCACGCATGCTTGATATGCCCCACACACGCTTGTCACACCCCACACATGCTTGATGTGTGCTGCGTGCACATGCACAGTACAATAATTGCTGAAGATGGTGGCACCTATGGCGCTGCTGAGAGAACTGGTTTGGGGGCATGGCAGGTGCCTGCATCACTGCTGGTTCCAGGACCCAGGCCGCCAAGTTACTACTGGTTGGGCTGAACTGGTCTGAACCAGTAGAAACCTACCTCTGCTATGGAGCTGACATAATGCTTTAATGCCTGGAAATGGCAGCTGTGATATATGCAAAACTATGTTAAGCTTCAATGCTATGGGAAGAGCTACCCCACATTGCAAAAGCCACTTATGAATAAAATACTTCCTTACAATGGAGAACGGGCAATTTAAAAAACCATGTCTATACCTAACTGATGCATATGGACAAGGATGCTAATAAGGATGAACCATAGTAAGGCCACAGCCGACATTTGTTGCTTAGAACATGAGCAACGTGGGACAATTGTCTGGTAAGACTTCTTGGTAGATCCCACATCTTCCACAAAAGCCAGGTTGAACCACTCTTATAACAGCAACAATATTGCCCTTCTCGTTAAATGATAATACAATTATGCTGTTAAATAGATCAATAACGATACAATGAAAGACTGATACATACATATACATATACATATACATATACATATACATATACATATACATATACATATACATATACATATACATATACATATACATATACACATACACATACACACACACACACATATATATGAATTGAATAATTTAGAACTTTTTGTATTAAAATGGATAAGGATAACAATGAATTTATGTATACTTGATAGAGGATTGGTGATATAATGTATAACTCTAAGTATATTTCATAAAGATATCTTGTTATTGATAAATAAGTTTAATAAGGATGTAATTAAAAATTGGTATATATATGAAGTGATTATTTACAATACCTTGTTGAAAAATGAAAGAATAACATCTTTGTTTGAATGTATGATGTACAATAATGAACAAGCATACTCGATAGATGATTGGTGGGATTATACACAATTGAAAACAGTGATATATACATATAAATAGTCGGTAAATCTTTTATATATTGTAAAATATTCAGAATGGGATAAGTGTTTATATAAAGGTATATTGTTATTAAACAGACAATCAAGAATGTAAGGGAATTAGAATTATTCAAAAGAAAACAAAATTAATCATAATTGAATATACATTGTACAATGAAAGTGAGGTATTTAGTTATATTACATGAAAAATCTGCGATTGTAAATGTAATTGAGAATATGGATGCAAAAACACTTGTAACCAAATGACATGCTGTATGTAATGGATGAGATTTTTAAATGTTTTTTTAATGTTTAAAAATAAAATAAAATAAATATTGCCCTTCTCCATAATTAGGATTGAGGGATTTATACATTCTACCTCTCCTTCCTTAGTTAGTGTTTGAAGGACTACCACAATATGTCAGCACTACTGTTGAAACTTTAGACCTTCCATTGCCTCATAAAGTCTTCTGGGACTCAACAATATACAGCTAACCATGACCCTTCATTCCCAAGACATGCTGTCTCTCCCACATGTCACCTTTTATCTTATCTTGATTATCCCACACTCTTTTTCTCATTATTCATTTCCAAATTCCCACCAAGCTATCCCTCTGAAGGTTGATGGATGAGCTATGCAGTTATGTCTCTCCAGCTAAGTGTAAGACAAATAGCTAAGTAGGCTATGATCTTTGGGCAAATTGCTCTCCGGGAGAACAATATATACCAATGAGTTGTGTCAGCTTCCATATACACACTTGTCAGTTGCATTACGCCAGTGACGAAAGCACAAGTCAAAGGGAGGGCACTGAAGTTGAGGAAAAGAATTCAGTAGTGTCCGGAGAAATTAGTGAAGGGTAGCTCTGGGAAAGCATGTGGCAATTCAGATGAAGTAGCTCTGAGGAGGAGGGGCACCACTTTACAGAAGGTAAAACAAGTATTACCTGCAAACTACAAAGCACTTACTATTGCTTTGGCAGTTGACATTTGCTACAATTAAATAATCTAGATTTGTTGATTATAGATGACAACTTATTTCTTTCCAGGTGTTTTGATAAGCCCTGTCATGGTGCAATTCAAATCAGCAAGGGCATATTTATTGAAGATAATATAATAACGCTGCAAACTCTCTAGTCATACATACGCTATACCAAACTTCTAAAATGAAATGTAATATTTCTCTCCATTAACTTGTCTTGTCTCTCTTCCAAGTAGCATCTTCCATAGGTCTGTGATGGCTTTGTCTATTATATGGGCACATAATAATTTGAATCTGCTCCTAACTGAGGTGTAGTTGTAACTCAATAGCACTAATGGCCTACTTGTTTGATTTCTTACACATACAAGCAACAGGAAGAACCTTATGTTACCAGTCAACTATTTCCACCACGTTACACAGGCCCTATGCAGAGATTTTAATATTTAGTAACCTACTTCTATGAGCCATGGTGGCACAGTGGTTAGAATGCAGTATTGCAGGCTAACTCCACATTCCACTGCCAGGAGTTTGATTCTGACCAGCTCAAGGTTGACTCAGCCTTCCATCCTTCCGAGGACGGTAAAATGCGGACTGCTGGGAGCAGTATGCTGACTCTGTAAAGCACTTAGAGAGGACCGTAAAGCACTATGAAGTGGTATATAAGTCCAAATGCTATTACTAAGTACTATTCTAATGCTTCTTTACCATTGTTGTGGATATATATCACACACTGTAGAGGCTGTACACATAAACCATCTACTATCTGCTTTTTCCATAGCTGCCTTGAGCTTTCTCCTGGCTGTCATCTCTCTATACTACACACCTTTACTAAAGTTGCATGAACTGATAGAAGTAACCATTTTTTCTTCCTCATCATTTCAATATCAATGAACTTTGGATCTAACATTACCTTGATGTTATACAATGTAGCGCCCAAAAGCAATGATATTGGGTGGAATCCAATTGAAGTAGCATGTCTGTGGTTATCTCCACATGTCTCCAAGTACGGCTGATTATAATGGGCAAGTTTGGTCTCCACTAACTATGAGAGTGGCTAGATGTCATACCATAGAATGTAGATGTCAACCTTGTGAACTAATTCAGATCCAGAAGTACTAGCTCTATCATTAAAGTTACATTAACAAAATACTGCAAGTTTGAAAGAATATCTCTTCCCCCTTTGTCTTCACAGTCAAAGTAACTAGGAACGTCTCTTCTGAGACATTTGCCATTCCCCCATTTCTTCTGAAAGCTCAACTGTCTCTTCTTTGACCATTGCTACCACAGTGATGTTGAACCTGTGGCACGCATGCCATCTCCAGCTGCTCTTCTCATGTGCCAGAGCCTTGGAAACCCAAAGATGAGCTGGCTGGTGCACATGCATGCACCGGCCACCTAGTCTTTGGGCTTCCAATGCTTCAGCATGTGCAAAAACCAGCTGGCCTGCACCATGTGCGTGCTAGAAACCAGGACACCAGATGGCTGGCATATACCTGCGTCCAGTCAGCTGGTCTTCGGGGCTTTGGGGCTCCAGTGTGCTCAAACATGCATGCATACATGTTCCAGTTTGGGCACTTGGTGCCAAACCAAGTGCCATCACTGGCCTACCATGTAGTTCTTCTGTTTCCAAGGTCATCCCCACATAACATTGCATCAGCAGACTATAGATAGTAAGGAAGATGATCTTGTGAATGACAGGCCAGACCCAAAACAGCAAGGGAGGAACATGGTTAAGACAAAACCAAGAAGAATGCATGCACAGAAGACTCAAACAGACAACTCCCTAATTCACATGAGTATAACAGGGGATGGAGAAGAGAGTAAAGCACAGACAAACTTGCAATATTCTGTTTCTATAACCAATATGAATAAAAGTAGTTTGGCCTTAATATGGAGCTGATTATTTACTTTGGTCTACATAATCTCCTAACTGAGGGACGTGGTGGCTCAGTGGCTAAGACGCTGAGCTTGTCAATTAGAAAGGTCAGCAGTTTGGTGGTTCGAATCCCTCGTGCTGCGAAATGGAGTGAGCTCCCATTACTTGTCCCAGCTTCTGCCAACCTAGCAATTTGAAAGCACATAAAAATGTAGAAAAGTAGGGATCACCTTTGGTGGGAAGGTAACAGAGTTCTGTGCGCCTTCGGTGTTTAGTCATGCCGGCCATATGCCGGCCACAGAGATGTCTCCAGACAGCGCAGGCTTTTCAGCTTTGAAATGGAGATGAGCACCGCCCACTAGAGTCAGGAACGACTAGCACATATGTGCGAGGGGAACCTTTACCTAATCTCCTAACATGGATGCAATTTCTCAATAGATTTTAGCTTCCATTGTTGACGGAAGGTGCTCATATTGCTTTACCACTGAAATTATAGAGTGTTACCATGGATTGATTTTGTTCTACCCTCCTTAAGTTTGTATCCCTAACAAATTAGCTTATAAACAAACAAAACCCACCAATAAACACATTCCTTATTTTCTTACAAATATTTTTGTGTGGAAGATAATTTCCATTGGAAATATTTCTGCTGCAAATAAAGGGAATTTTAAAGCCGTTTACATTCCAAATGACATTAATATGCATTTACAAGGCAGACTGAAAGAACTGCCTTAGCAGAAACAGGATGAGAATAGCTAATTAACTAGATGATGTTTCAACAACAGATACAAAGAAATGTTCTTTCAACAATTACACTTTAAAGCAATGTTTTAGTTTATTACAATGGCAAGTATATTGCAATGAAACTTCTTCATTAAAAACTGCACCTTAGGGTCAGTTTGTCTGTGTTGCGGGGGAATTAGAGGGTTATTCATTAATTGCTACTTTAAAGTCTGCATTTAACAAGGCAAAATATCTCTTTTAGGAAACCAAAGTCAGCAAATTGTATTTTTTTTCCTAGAGCTTTAAAAGGCATATATTAGTTTCTTGTACTGCAGAAAACTACTGCACTCTGGTGAACAATTATATTAAGTTCTTATTCATTCAGTTAAGTCATTTATAAACCACTCCCCTGCTGGGGGTTTGCAGGCATTTGGGAGAAGCTCTAGCTAAGATTCTGTGCAGTTCGGAGAAACCAAATCCACTCCTGGTTGACCCTGCCCACCCCTCCCCCTCAGGGGTCCCCACATGGACCCTTTTGGATGCAGGTAAGTGCAGGGGGTGTCCGGATGCTCAGGGAGGGTGAAAAACAGGCCTACCAGAATTTCAGAAAGGCAGGAAAAGGACTCATTTCCGTAGCCTGGGGAGGCTGTTTTCGCCCTCCCAGAGGCTCGAAGAAACCCTCCGGAGCGCAGGGAGGGCAAAAATGCCCCACATGGTGCAGGAAGCTGGCTAGGCCATGCCCACCATGGTCACGCCCATACAGCAACTGGGCTAAGAACCCCTTGCTAAAAATTTTGAAACCCACCCCTGAATATATCCTGCAGCACTATCAGGGGTGGGTTCCTGCCAAATCTAACCTCTTCTATAGAAGAGGTTCCACAAATCTGCAGTGCCATTTAGAACCAGTTCCAGCTCCCTCCCCCCGCCCGTCCGCATGTCATCAAGATGAAGAGCAAGAGGAGGAATTCTGGGAGTTGAAGTCCACAAGTCTTAAAGCTTTCAAGTTTGAACACCCCTGGGGTTTTTTTCCTAAAGGGTTAGGGATGCAAGGATCTTGTAACTTGACAGCTTTAAGACTTGCACACTTCAATGTCAAAGTTCTTGTGCCAACATGACTGGGGGAGGAATTCTGGGAGTTGAAGTCACAAGTCTTAAAGCTGTCAAGTTTTAACACTCCTGGTTTTTTTTCTAAAGGGTTAGGGGTGCAAGGGTCTTGTAACTTGACATTTTTAAGACTTGCGTGCTTCAAATTCCAGAGTTTTGAGCCATTTTGTTTGTTAAGCACCAAGCCACTCCCACCTGGTCACATGGCTGGCAAGCCACTCCCACCTGGTCACATGGCCACAAGCCACTCCCACAAAGCAGGCCACACCTACAGAAGAGGTTCTAAAAAAATTTGAAACCCACCATTGAGCACTATACAAGAAAGTCAAAACAACTTTAAAAGTACAAAATATAGAAATTTAAAATAATTCAGCACAAATTGAATACAGAAATATAAACACGTAAAATATATGTTTATATTAATTTACTACTTAAATATGAGCCAGCAGTGTAAGGCAGCTATCAATAAAAGCCAATGCCATCCTTGGTTGTATAAACAGAGGCATGGGATAAAAATCACGTGAAGTATTAGTACTGCTTTCTAAAGACTTAGTAAAGCCACCCTTGGAATACTGCATCCAGTTTTGCACACCACATTACAAAAAAGATGTTAACACAATGGAAAATGTGCAAACAAGAGCAACTAAGATGATTAAAAGCCTGGAGACTAAAGCATACGAAAACAGTTGCAGGTTTTGGGTTTGGCTAGTCTAGGGAAAAGTCTAGGGGTGACATGGTAGTAATATTTCAGAGGTTGCCACAAAGAGGAGGGGGTCAGCTTATTCACTAAAGCCCCTGTAGGATGTTTTTGATGGAAACTAATTTCACATATAAAGATTAACAGAGGGAGAGACTCAAGATCACATGCAGTATAGGTGCTGCTTTATAATGCTTTAGTAACACCACACTTGGAATATTGCATCCAGTGCAGTGGTGGGTTTCAAATCCTGTTCCAACCGGTATGGTTGGAACAGGGCCAGTGGGATCCTCATGGATGCGCACAGCGCGCGCATGTGTCTTAGCACCTCCGCAACGCTCCAGCTGCTCCGCAGAGTGTCACGCAGGCGCTGTATATGCCATGCACTTGCACAGCAGTGCAGAAGCTTTAAAACACCGGTAAGGAGCTCGGGCGCACGGGTGGGCCCTCCGGAGCACCGTACTGGAATGGTATCCGGTGCTCCAGGCTGGCTCAAGTACACTCGTCCTGGGACGTACCACCTGCAACCCACCCCTGATCCAGTGTATGGTCACCACGATATAAAAAAAGATGCTGAGATCCTGGAAAGAATGCAGAGAAGAGCAAGAAAAATGATTAGGGAACTTAAGGCTAAAACGTATGAAAAATAGTTTCAGGAATTGGGTAGGTCCAGTTGAATGAAAAGAAGGACTAGGGGTGACATGAGAGCAGTGCTCCAGTATCTAAAGGGGATGCCACAAAGAGGAGGTTGTCAGTCTATTTTACAAAGCACCAGAAGGCGGGACAAAAAGTAATGAATGGAAAGTCATCAAGGAGAGAACCAGCCTAGAACTAAAGAGAAATTCTGGCAGTGAGAACCAGGGGAATGGCTTCAGAAGCTGTGGGTGCTCTATCACCGGAGACTTTTTATGAAGAGATTGGACAGCCATTTGTCTGGAATGGTATAGGCAGTGGTGGGATTCAGCCAGTTTGCACCATTTCGGGAGAGCCAGTTATTGACTTTCTGAGCAGTTTGGTGAACTAGTTGTTGAAAGAAATCATTAGGGCAAGGAACCAGTTGTTAAATTATTTGAATCCCACCACTGGGTATAGGGTCTCCTCCTTGAGCACGAAGTTGGACTAGAAGACCTCCAGGGTCCCTTCCAAGTCTATTCTTCTTCTTAACAACAAACAGGCCAATCAAGTACATAATGAACCCAAGCTGGTCTCTTCAATGTTACATGGTGTTCATATCAAAAGGTATCTGCACTTAATTTTCTATAGATCTGTACAGACCGGAGTAGATATACAAATGAAGAGTCTCTAAGTTTCCAAAAAAACCTAATGTATTAAAAGATTAACATTTTCACAATAAGAACTAGTAAAGCCCTACATGGTTTAGGACCTGGCTACCTGAGAGACCGCCTCCTGCCATTTACCTCCCAGAGACCTATAAGATCTCACAGATTAGGCCTCCTCCGGATTCCATCTGCCAGTCAATGTCGGCTGGTGAACCCCCGGGGGAGGGCCTTCTCTGTAGCAGCTCCGGCCCTATGGAACGATCTCCCTGTGGAGATCCGGACCCTTACTACACTTCCGGCCTTCCGCAAAGCGATTAAGACCTGGCTGTTCCAGCAGGCCTGGGGCTGTTGATTTCATCCAGCCCCATCTAAGCTACATGAATGTTGTGCAATTTTAATGTCTGTTCTTTTTAATTTTTATATGTTCCCCCTCCCTGTTTATCTGTAAGCCGCCCTGAGTCTCTCGAGAGTGGGCGGCATACAAATCCTAATAAACAGTAAACAGTAAACAGTAAAAGAAATGTGCATAGAAACTTTTAAATATAACTAAGAGAGAATCCTAAGAACTAAATACACGGAGAATGCAGTCTTTGGTTAACCATTCTTACTTTGTTACACATTTATAAAAACACACAGAGTTCCATCTTGTGTCCTTTGTGCTCTACCATTTTCCTGATGAAAATTGCATATCCCTTATGCTGCGTGCTGTAACTTTTTTTTAATGCACTTGGGAGTCTAATATTTCATTTTCCTTCATCTATATTGGTGATGGAAATTATTATTTGCAGGTGGGAAGGATCTGATCTTCTTCTTCTTATTGCTACACTTCAAAGCATCAAGATGTTGTAGCTAGATTTTTGAATTTCTCTGAGTGGGAGGAGATGAGCACTAATGGACTCTGTATGGCAAGAAGTGAAATATGCTGATCCTGGAAGAATTGATTACTCTCTTCTCCCAGGGTAATGAGGAAATTCATATAATGCAGATCTAATAAATAATCCTAGAGATTCACAGAAAGAAGGGACTGTAAATCTAAAACTTGGCTCCATTTGTTTACAGTGAAGAGCCAGCTGCCTTCACCTAAGTAATGACAATGAATGGATATCAATTTGGCTCCACATCTACAGCGCAGTGCTAATGAGTGGGTAGTTTTACATATGGCTGCATTTCATTGCTCTCTTTTGAACCACCTTCGTGAAAACCTAGCCATGTTCTCTTGCATGTGGAATCATTAGCTAGAATTGTAATTTTCCTGATGATGAGACATGACAGGTATCCAGTTGGAATTCTTGATCTTTGAAACTTTACCTATGCATCTGTAACTCATTCATGATGTAATAATTCCTAATTGCCAGTCTGGTGGCAAATTTTTACCAGGGGGTTGTATTTTGAATGAAGGAAGAGTTGAAGGGACAACAGTAAAGGTGCCTGTGGGATTTTGATGCTTCCCTCAAAATAATGGCTGCAGTGTTGTGGCAATGCACAATTTACCATGCCATTGTTCTGCATTTTGTCTCTCAAGCTGGCATAAGATGTAAAGATAAAGGTTCCCCTCACATATATGTGCTAGTCATTCCCAACTCTAGGGTGCTCATCTCTGTATGCTGGCAGTTGCTTTCGCAACGAACTATTTTTCTGTTAAATTTATATTTCACTGGCAAAGAAATAAAGGGAGACTAGTATAGATCTATTTCAAGGTTCAGAGCAGGGGTCGAAAGGCATCTTACAAATGTTTTGGTTAGGTTATTTACTGGTGGTTCTTTGGCAGTTCCTTGATTGGGGTATTGCTTACTTGATTATTGGCCTGAAGTTAACCTTGGAATTAATCTATGCTGAGTGCTGGTTACCGGTGGAAAGGTGCTGGAGTATTTTTCTCTTTGGGGCTGGTTGTCTCTTTTGCATAGTGTGTAGATGTTGTTAATGTCTACGTGTCTGTTGATAGCTGATTTATCAAGAGTGCCGGGCTTCTAGAAACTCCCTGGCATTTTGGGACTTGGTCTTGGATGGTCACATTTTTCCAAATTGAAACTGTGGTTAAATCTGTCTATATGTTGTGCCTATCTATGATCGGTCCGTCCGTCTGTCTGTCTGTCTAGCTATCTAGCTATCTAGCTAGATAGCTATCTATCTAGCTAGCTATCTAGCTAGCTAGCTATGTATCATTTATCTTTCCTTTGACTTTGCCTTCTATTACCCTGAATCTAGTTGGACCTGTTGGGATGTATTTATTTCTGTGCCATGGCCATGGGGGTATTTTGTGCTCACTTCTACACAGTTTTAGATGTGGAGTTTAATCCCAGACTTTTTCATTTTGCCTCTCAACATCTTGAATCAAATCCCTCTCTGTCCGGAGGTCCCTAATTCTATTCTCCTTATTGACTTCAAGCTGTCTAACAGCAGCCACTTTCTCTCTCCTTTAATCTCCCCGTCTTGCTCTCTCTAGAGATTCTTATCCCTCCTTGATCCTTACTTCCTCCTGTTACAGGCTTTGCAACCAGATTTTATTCTCTTACATGTCTACCTAGCAAAATCCTACCAGTTTTCATCAAACTGTTATTTCTTCAATTATTTCTTGGCTCTACTATAACCACCCAGGTTATATTTATAAGCACAAAACCATAGCAGCAAAGATGGGACAAGAATGTACTGGATCTTAACATGTTAGCAATCATCAAAACAGATTACTAAGTGTAAAGAATATTTATCTGGCTAAATGCAGTTAAGTAGAGCTGAAAACTAACTATATGTGGGTTTTTGACAGGTAAACAATACCCCCCCCCCCAAAAAACAACCCAACATCTACAAAAAGGCATTGCTCTTTACAATTCAATTAGTCCCATTCATTAACTATTGATGCTAATTAATGCAACAAAAGACTGGAGCTTTTCTTTTTTTAATAAAGGGGGTTGCATAATTGCTTAATGTTTGCTTCTGCAACCATGACCACCCCTTCCCCTGCCAAGGAAAATTTAATAGTCTGACATTGTCCCCAAAACATAGAAATCTTTGATGTGTGTGTGTGTCCCTTCTTGACCCCTGTATAATTGGTCCCAACTGTAAATTGGAATGATAGAAGAGTCTTCCCTCTAAACCACGGGTGTCAAATTCACGGCATCGCGTTGCCATCACGTGACATTTTGCGACGTTTTTCCCATTTGCAGAGCTGGGGTGGGCATAGCCTATGGACAATGAATCTGGCCGGCGACCTGCCAGTTTGACACCCCTGCTCTAAACCTCCTATTCTCCTCCTTCCCTAACTCCACTCTCACTGAAATTAATCAGGTAGGTTTTACACTGATGGTCTGAAAGCAGTCTCCAGGTCTTAAGACAGATTCTGTCAGAGTTTGTTGCATAACTTCAAAGCCAGAAAGCACACACAGATAACTGATTCAGCTGGATTCATTAACTTCTTTATATAGATAAGAATAGATGAATAAATGTACAATACCAATGGGTGGTTCTTCCAAGTAAACACAAGGCAGCAGAGTTACAGGCAAACACAAGCAGTTAGTTTCATTTCAGCAGACAAGTCCAAACAGACTGCTAGTTTACTTCTCAGAGCAACAGACTGCTTAAGTTTCTGTTTCAATTCTCTGCACAGACTCAGATCTGTTTAAGCTCCCATTGGCTGACTTAGTTGCTATGCCTATTCATTGGCTGACCTTGCTCCCATATCTCTCCCAGTCATGAATATTTTAACAGGTTCTACCCTTATGTAGACCTGGGAAGAAATCTTGTAAATGCAAGGAGGGGAATCATCTTTCACATAAGGCATCTGCAAGTGATTGATAGCTGTTTTGAACCAAAAATATTACCATGGTTAACATTGTAGAGTAATGATAGGGATCCACAGTCATCAATTCTACCTCAAACAGTTTGCTAGGACTCTTGGGAATTTGGCCTGGCCCTATCCAGTTTCTCTTGATTTCACTGCACCTTCTGCAAAATTGTATCCCACTTATCTGATGGTATCTCATGTGTAAAAATTTTGCTTTGACATAGGGCTCTTAGATAATGGTTCAGGATAAAAACCCTAACCACCTTATGATTTAATCTTGTGCTCCTAGTAGTTATCTATAGTGTTAGTGAGATCAGCAATACATCATGCTGGATGATGTGGCCACAATTCATGTACAGTAAGTCCTGAGTGAAATTGGCTATTCAGCTGTAAAGACTACAGCACACCACCAGAACAACTGCTATATGTATAGATATATGTCTATACATTTTCCCGATGAAGGATTGAGAGAGTTTTGACTTCCTCATATGGCACATTGCTTGATCTTAGTTTACCCTTTCTCAAATCCTTTATACTGCTTTCTTGGGGTATGATTATAAGTGGTTCTGAATAATAATGGCAATAGCAATAGTAGTTAGACTTATATACTGCTTCATAGGGCTTTCAGCCCTCTCTAAGCGGTTTACAGAGTCAGCATATTGCTCCCAACAACAATCCGGGTCCTCATTTTACCCACCTCGGAAGGATGGAAGGCTGAGTCAACCCTGAGCCGGTGAGATTTGAACAGCCGAACTGCAGAACTGCAGTCAGCTGAAGTAGCCTGCAGTGCTGCATTTAACCACTGCGCCACCTTGGCTAATGACATTTATGGATCAATAATATTGCCCTAATGTGACTGATCTAGATTACCTAATTCAGTTTCAAAGAATGTCCTAGACGAACTTCAATGTTGATGGAATCATTACTGAGAGAGAGAAATAATGAAAGAGAGCTTCTAGTTGCATTTGGTGTCCCTTGCAAAACCATGACCAATTTTGCATGGAGATGGAGCAATGGCTGCTGAAGACAGTTCTTGAAATAAAATGAAGGAGTAAATGTCACTTGACTGTGGTTGGAATGATGGAAAACCTCAAGTTCTCTCTCCTTTAATTTGCTCTGGCCAAGTAGTAGGCTATAATACAAAAATAATCTAAACCCCAGGTTAGAGATCGATGTGAAGGCTATATATTAAACATTTTGTGCCTCAATTCCCATCTAGTCTAGCAATCATGGGAACTGAAAAAACATGTCATCAAACTTCTGAGAGCACCATCCACTCTATCCCCAGTTCAGCAGGGAGTAGGTGAGCACAGATCTAGCTTGAAAAAGCAATGTGATTTGAAATATCAAATTGGCTCAAATGTCTGAGAAAACATTCTGACTGACACTAACGCCAAGTGGAGCTGCCTTCTGCAATTGACTGGTGGTGTTTTGTCAATGCCAATGACATTCAAGTGGTGCTTCAGATGTTTTGGGATTGCATCCAAGTTGCCTATTATTATTGGTATTATCTTTGCTTTTTTTTGCCAAAGTGATTCTACTTCTATTTGCAGGTTCACATTTTGTGAATTAATAATTCATTTTTACAATATTATTAAACCTCATATTTAAGAATCAAAATAAGCACTATTAAAATGTCATGTATATAGTTTTTAATCCCAATTTCATATTGGGAAGTTGTACATCACTCAGATCCCTGTAAATCCTGTGTAAACAGAATTTGTTGGAGCTATTATCTGATCAGTTTTCAACATTAATCTATAAATAACATTAGCAGGCAGTGAACTTTACATTAGTAAGCAATGAGCTAAGGAGCAATCAAAGGACTTTATTTTCTCTTGCATGAAAGGAAGATAAGTCTGTACCCTCTGTTGGCGGTTTTCATACCTCCAGCATTTTTTTCTGGAGTGGAAAAGCTAAAAAAAGATAAATGCTGTGAATATATTGAAAAGACTGAACTTGTGCTCAAGACTTTCTCTCTTGCCTCTTCAATTATTGTAACTAACTCCTTTAGGAAAACTTTGAGTGTGATCAAGTACCACTTGTCTTGTTCTATATGTTTAGATATGCTTTTCATCTTTAAATGCAGATCAAAGTGCTTAACTACTATTCATTGCAGACAATAGGTAGTGAAACTATGTTTATTTCAACTAACACATCTCCAGATAATATCTGTTGTGGCCCGGCAGGAGCCGTTGGAGCTGCCGATGGACTCTGATAGCGAGGAACCCTATGAGTCAGCTATGGAAGATGTGGAGGATCCTGGGCAAGGTTCAGACTCTGAGCAGGGACCAGAGAGGCTGGTTGGCCACCAGGAGGCACCTGAGGCATGGAGCAGTGGGGAAGATCAAAGGGAATTTGTCCCTGATGCCAGGCAACGAAGGGCGGAGAAATGGAGGTAGCAGTTACAGAGAAAGACTCATAAGAGATAATCAAGCCCAGGTGGTTGTGGCTTGGCTCCTCCCAAGAGAGTATATAAGAAGAGACTTTGGGAGGAGTTCTTTTGCAGGACACAACCGTTCATAACAAGCTGGAGAAGCTCTTGTTTGTATTGTATCTCTTGTCTGTGGGAGTCTGGGTTGCTGCCAATGTTTTGCCTGCGAGTCGTTTGTGGGCTTTCAGCCAACAGGATTGTAATTGCTGTGAATAAAGCGGGGCTAACAGTAAGCCTGTGTCGGTGTTAATCACCGGACGGAGGGGGGTCAGAACAATATCGACCTTGGGTCCTTGTATCATATTAATATATAGAGCATAATAACCTGATGTAGTAAGAAAGTTAGCAAAAATTGAAAACGTAGCCTATTCTAGATTAGAACATATAAATAGAGAAAGACACAGACATTTAGTGTAGAAAATCACTGTATAGAAAAAAAATCCCTTTTTTGCTGTTCATTTTAATTACGCCTTCGTGAATGACTGGTAAAGAAGTACACTTCTGTAAATATTCTATTCTGGAATAAAAATGACATTTCAAAGCTCTATCTACTGAAAAACTGTTCTCCTCCCCACTCAAATTTTCCCTTAACACATTTGAGAAATATTCATTTATGAGAGGCTGAAGCTGTTTTGCTATCTTATAAAAATATAGGCCCTTCTTTCATATTGTCATAAATACAAGCTTGTGTATTGCTTGTTTCTTGAAATGAAAAGCAAGATCAGTTTATAAGAGGAAAAACATAGTTAAAATAGATAAGTGATGTCTCCGCAGACTGCAAAGAAGCATTTTGAATTCTAGAAATGAAACATCACAAGGCTGAAGCCCTAGATGTATTGACCTGAATATATGCTGGTATTTAGAGTGTTGATCAGAGGTGGTATTCAGCAGTTTCTGACCAGTTCTGGAGAACCAGCAGTGGAAATTTTGAGTAGTTCAGAAACCAGTAAATGCCACCTCTTACTGGCCCTTCCCCCCCTCCATCAATTCTCTCCTCATGAGTCCCAGCTGATTGGGAGGGAATGGGGATTTTGCAATAACCTTCCCCTGTAATGGGGAGGGAATGGATATTTTACAGTATCTTCCCCCTGCCATGCCCACAAAGCCACACCCACAAAACCACACCACGCCCCAAAAGCCATACCATGGTCACAAAGCCACACCCACAGAACCAGTAGTAAAAAAATTTGAATCCCACCACTGGTGTTGATGGAGGCAGAACTAGGACATTCTGGGTTCTGGAGCACTGGCCAACTGGTCTTTACATACCTGGGAGCACTGGAAACTAGAAGAGTACTCGCTCAATGCACATGCTGGGTGGCCACTCTTCTGATTTCTGGTGCATGTGAAGACCAGCTTGCCGGCACGTCAGAATCTGGAAGAGCAACAAGCAATGGCTCGCATGCCTGGAGAGATGACTCTGCATGCCACTTTTGGCACGTGTGCTATGCGTTTGCCATCACGGCCCTATACCATTTCAGATAGGTGGTCTTCATGTGCGCATGCACACCGGAAACTGAAAGATAGGGTGGCCGGTGCACATGCACGAGCCAAAAACTGGAATGGCAGTTGCTAGGTGCGTGCATGCGCACCGGGGGATTGCTCTTCCAGTTTCTGAGGTCTGTGTGCATGCGCGCGCACTCCCATTTCAGCACTCAGTGCCGAAAAGGTTCACCAACACTTGTATAAGGTCTCCTGCTTGAGCAGGGGGTTGGATTAGAAGAACTCCAAGGTCCCTTCCATCTCTATTCTGAATGATTAGATTCCTCTTCAAAATTGTTTGCAAAGAGTACTTGGAAGGGAGGTTAGGTAAGAATTCCAAGGCTGTGGGCAAAACTGGAGAAATGACCAAATATGCTGGCAGAAAATGGTGTTGAACACTGCCAAGCAAACCTTATGGACGTTGTATGTGTGTTGAGAGGTTTTGAGAGAGGGGGAAATAATATATTTCTTTTATTTAATGGAAAACTGCCTAGATTTTTCCTACAAACAAATGCATCCCTTCAATTTCTGTCCTGAAAAATGATAATAATTATAACAGCCGCCAAAATAGAAAAAAAAATGTATGCAACCTGCAATCTAAGGTGATTTAGACTAATTAACACATCCTAATCAGGAGTTAGAGATCCCCAAGCAAGCACCAAAAAGTAAAAAAAAAATAGCCTTCCAACACGATGGAGAATACAATAAGCTTGCAATCATTGTGCTACCACAATGAATTTATGTATTTAGATTAGTACTAGCAGGGAACTCATCAGTTAAATTAGGCTTTGTGAAGCTGCAAGTTCCGTTGGCATCCCAAATTTCCGTTTCTGATGAAATGAAATCAACCTTGCATCTTCCCCATCCTTTATTTCAAATAAATAAAACTTTACTTCAAAGGGAAGAGCTTGAAAACATTTAGGGAAGGACTTGAAAAACTTTATTTGTAAGGGGCCAGATCCTTCCCCTCCTTTGCATCCAAGGATTTGTCTGGCAGTCCAAGGAATATGGCAGCTATTGGATGGCATCAATCTATTAGCAATGAGGCTCCTGATATGCTGCTATCACGCCTCAGGAACTAGGCTTCCCAAGAGTATGAAACAAACTCCTTGTCCTGACAAAAACCACTCCAGGCATGCATGGAGTGGTTTTAAGAGCCGAGGTGGCGCAGTGGTTAAATGCAGCACTGCAGGCTACTTCAGATGACTGCAGTTCTGCAGTTCGGCTGTTCAAATCTCACCGGCTCAGGGTTGACTCAGCCTTCCATCCTTCTGAGGTGGGTAAAATGAGGACCCAGATTGTTGTTGGGGGCAATATGCTGACTCTGTAAACCGCTTAGAGAGGGCTGAAAGCCCTATGAAGCGGTATATAAGTCTAACTGCTATTGCTATTGCTATTGCTATTGCTATGTCATAGGTTTGCCATCACGGATATAGGGTTTCTGGCCTGAGTAGAGGGTTGCATTAGAAGACCTCCACGTCTTTTCCAACTTTGTTATTCTGTTATTAATAGCAAATGTTTACTGAAAATGCTAGCTTTTTGATGCTGTCAAGATCTTTTCAGCCCAGTTTAATTTTGAAGACTGCCAAAGAAATACAGTCAGCAAGTTGCATGCTGTAGCTCAAGTACTGTATTTTATCAGTTACATGTATATGGAATAAAAATATTCCAGGTTACCCATCTTTGTGGGACTTGACAGAAAGTTTTTGTTTGTTTGTTTGTTTACTTCTCTTAATGTAGACTCAACATGCAAGGAAAAAGGTATTTTATTTTTGAGCCTGCAAGCAACAAGACAGTGATTGAGACTTGTTAGGTGACAGATTGGGTTTTGATGCTAAGGTCCAACAGTCCTGAATTAATCATTAAGCAAAATAATAATGTGCTTAGGACATGAAGAGAAGTAGGGGAACAGAGTTTTCCCTTCTAGTTATCATGACCTTAACTCTTTCACTGTCTCGCTTAAATTTAATTTTCATCTCTTATTGAATCTTAATAGCTTGTCAGTTAAACATTGCTGCTATATTTGGGGCTTCAGTTCGCCTTAATCTGACCCTGAGGTCTATAAATGCCTAATTTTATGGAAGCCCTCTAATTCAAAAATAAAAGCAAGATCTTGTATTGGAAACTATGTACATAATCTGGAATGGTTATTTAAATCAATTACTGCATAATGATTATTTTAAGGATTTTTCTCAACTTCAAATAGAATTTTGCCTCAATAATTCACAGCAACATCAATATAATTAACTTAAGCACATTTTGATGGCTTAATCTGAATCAAATGCTTTGGCTGCTTCCCAAAATCCTGAAGGACTTTCATCTCTGATGGAGTCAACGTCTGAAACTAAATCCACATCATATTTATATAAAGAACTAATTTCAAGCTTGATATTAATGACATTTTGCAGGTTATGGAATAAAGAATTGGAACATCCAATAATGGAACATTTAATAGTTCCAGGTCTTACAAAATGTCAAATTAGTTTAACTGGATTTAAGATGAAAATGAATTTATGAAAATATTCTGTTTTAAGTACATTGGGCTTCTATTTGAATAGATATTATTGATATCTATAAAAATGAGAGGTAGTCAACAAATATGATTTGATGCTGTTAGTCAATGAGATCTTTTTGGAATAAAGTTTTAACATATATAATTTCATATAAAGATGGATGGTAATTTTTTTTAATGTTCATTATCTTAATGTAATGTTAAATTATGTTCCAAAACATTGGAATCTCACCATTTTTGAGAAATTATGGCTAAAAAAACAACATCAAATAAGCAAAAACAAAAAACACCTATTTTGAAAAATTGTAAAAGTAGAATTATTCCAGATGGGAATAATTAGAATAAGAGCCACGGTGGTGTAATGGTTAGGGTGCAGTATTGCTGGCTACTTCTGCTGATCATCAGCTGCCAGCAGTTTGGCAGATCAAATCTCACCAGGCCCAAGGCTGACTCAGCTTTCCATCCTTCTAAGGTGGGTAAAATGTGGAGCCAGATTATTGGGGGCAATATGCTGACTCTGTAAACTGCTTAGAGTGGGCTGTAAAGCACTATGAAGCGGTATATAAGTCTAAGTGCTATTGCTACTGCTATAAAGACTGGACTCAAGCGATGTATAATTTATCTGTTTTATGGAAGAAGGATGTTTTATCTAATAATAATAAAACCTAATGCAATATTTTTTTTTCTTTTCAGCATACATATAGAAAATGTGGTCATTAAGTGATTGACTTGATGACACATAATTAAACAACTTGTAATTTATCATTGTTTTTGAAAATCCAATATTGTTTCCAGCCACTCACACTGATTAAAACAGGTTAATGGCAATGGACAAATGACAAACAAATTTTAAAAGGATAAGTCTAGATTGTTGTCAATGAAATGTAGAAAAATCAATGGGCAAGATGTGCTTTAGTCCTTCTGAGGCCTGTGTATCCTGGACCCCAACTCTGCAACACTCTCAACAAACAAAAACTTTCATTCCTGAAGACATAAAAATCCCAATGTTTTTAAAAGTTTATCTAAGGAAGTAAAAAAAAAGTCTCAGAGATGTGATGGGTTCCTCTTCACTGAATATATTCAAGTAATCCCTAGTAGAGGATATTTGGGATATTTAATTTGGATCACTTCCCTGAGCAAGAGTTGGACTCAGTTGGATTAAATGGCCTTTTCATCTCTCAGCTTCTGCCATCTCCATATTCTCTTTCTTCTCTTTTTCAACAAGCAACAAACTTCCCATTTTATTATTATTTTTTGTATTTTAATGTTCTTTATGAAACTTTTTTTTTTTAAAAAAAGTTTTATTAAACATTTTTACCTTTAAAAACAGAAAAAAGCAACAAAAAAGAAAAAAAAACCAAGACAAACATAACAATATAAAAAATAGTTATACAGCCTTCCGTATTGGGATACATGTTTAGCCTTTGTAGTTCTCCATTCTCCATTTCCTTCCTATCAGTTTTAACCTCTGTAATAATGTAATAACAATTGTACTAACAATTATAATGATACCAATTGTCCCTATCACCATTGTATTTACATTGTGGTCAATAGTTTAAGTTTGATAGTAATTAGTAATTTTGTTTAATTTTTTTATTCAGTATGAGTTTAGAAAAAAAACAAAAAGAAAGACTTCTATTTCCTATTTTGGCTTCTGTTTTCTAGCCGCTTATAAATTCTATTCCATATTTTTATAGAAATAAAACTTATTTTTATCAAACTTCCCCTTTTAAATTCCGTTTATATCCAACCACCTTGTGAGTTCCTTGTCCAGTCTACCAAACTCATAAGAAGATTCCAACTACCATACAATAATCTTGTTCTCCTATTTATCTCCCCCTCATCGTCCTTGGAGGTACACAATGCCATCCATTTTATCTGCAGTAAAGCTTTCAGTCCTGTTTGTATCATCTCTCCCCTCTTCACAGGTCCTTTCTGAGTTGATGCTACTGCTGCCACATCTCCTGTACCACTTTCAGGTTACTGTAATTTTCTTCCCCAGATCTTTCTCTTTTTGATGCCTTTTTATCTCCTGAAGATGAGATAAAATAAGCAGATTCCTTATCTCCTTCTGCCTTTTTTATTTCTTCCTCCTTGCAGCTTCTCTCCATCACCAAATCTCTTGCTTGTCTCTAAAGCCTTAATTCTGTTTTTTTTTTTTTCATATCTTGCCTCCTGTTCTTACCTCTGCCCTGGCCTATTCTTGTTCTTAACTGCTAAAGCCCTCCTTACATGTCTTCCCCTGTCCCCATCCCTCGCTCCACCCCTCTTATCAACAGAGTGTTATGTTTTCATTGGCTCCAGCTTCTTATACCCTGTTATTGAAGGGAACTGATGCTCTGGGTTACTGAGAATGAGTTAAGTTAGCCTTGATTCAAAAAGCTTTGAATATCACAAAGAGAAAAAGGATTTTAAACGCTGGCAATGAATGGGGGAAAAGAAGGTATGTATGTGAGAAGAATAAGAAGGTAGAGAGTAAGAGAGAAAGCTCTGCATTAACAACACCAGCACTAGTACATCAGTTGTTCGGGACTAGAAGTTTTTGTATGGCTGTTTTGGCTTCAAAAGACTGCTTCAAAAGATTTGCACATTAATATGCACATTTTAGTCACTATGTCCTAATAAATTCATCTTATATTTGGATTTTGTTGTCTATGTAATATTTGTGTTTGTTTGTTTAGCTGTTTTATGAACAAGCCTTTGCTAGCTGCTGAAATTGGGCAGGGAGCTCAAGACAGAAGAGGAAGAACATTTTAAAAAAACATAACATAATCTACTCTAATTTCTAATATTAAATCAAGAAGCCCAGGTGATGCAATGGATAAGTTCAGTATTGCAAGCAAACTCTGTCCACAGCCTTGAGTTTGATCGTGGCAGGTCTCAAGATTAACTCAGCCTTCCAGGGTTAGTAAAATGGGGACCCAGATTGTTGGGGGGCAATATGCTGGCATTGTAAACTGGGCAGAGAGTGCTGTGAAGCACTATGGGGCAGTATATAAGTATAAATCATGCTATTGTTGTTGGAAAGGAAGGAAGGAAGGAAGGAAGGAAGGAAAAGAAAGAGAGAGAAAGAGAGAGAGAGAGAGAGGCTATAAAGCACTCTGGGGCAGTATATAAGTATAAATTGTGTTATTGTTATTGGAAAGAAAGAAAAGAAAAGAAAAGAAAAGAAAAGAAAGAAAGAAAGAAAGAAAGAAAGAAAGAAAGAAAGAAAGAGAGGTTGCAAAGCACTCTGGGGCAGCATTTTTTTAGTATAAATCATGCTATTGTTATTGGAAAGAAAGAAAAAAGAAAGAGAGAGAGAGAGAAAGAAAGAGAGTGCTGTAAATCACACTTGAGCAGTATATAAGTATAAATCATGCTATTGTTATTGGAATGAATGAAAGAAAGAAAGAAAGAGAGAGAGAGAGAGAGAGAGAGAGAAAGAGAGAAAAAAAGAAAGACGTTGCTCTTTTTCTTTTTGCATTCTTCCTCCCATATTTTTTTCTCATCAGAGCATATCTTTTCAGTAGAATTGGATTGTTCAGTAAATGCATACAGATCTCTTGCAAAAGGTTTCTCTAAAATTATATTGTACTATCTGGATCCCTTTCAGTGAATTACATCAGCCTATAATGAAATATTCAGTCTTAGGTTCCAGCAAAAAAATTACTTAATTGCCCATTTATTAATTTACTTATTCATTTATAGGACTGTGGGGTCACTTTCATCAATTACAACTCATCACTTTAATGAGTCCAGCACGTCAATAGAATAATCAACCAGGAGATTATTCTATGGATGTTTGCATGAAACAAGTGATGAACAAATTGTTTATGTTGATCTAGTTAGAGGTGATCAATTATGATCATTGATCAGTCTTAATTAAATGTGTAGTAGATATTCGTAGCCATTCATAATGAAAATCAAAATGAAAATCCTCATCTGGCTGTATTGACAGATCAGTATAACAAATCCAAAGAACAGGATCATATTTTGAAGTATGGAAAAAAATAACAGAAATCTAATTTCCATAGGGAGTGAAATGAAGTTTCAAAAAGACATACAATCAGTACATTACTTGGCACAAAATTCAATTTTGTATCCAGTTCTGGTCACCACAATATAAAAAAAGATGTTGAGACTTTGGAAGAGTAATGAGAATTATTAGGGGTCTTGAGGCTAAAACATACAAAGAATGTTTTGTATGGGCCCAGGAATTGGGTATGTCTAGTCTAATGAAAAGAAGAACTAAGGGAGACATGATAGCAATGTCCTAAAACTAAAGACTTCTAAAAAGATGAGGGAGTTAAACTATTTTCAAAAGCACTAAAAGGCAAGGCAAGATGTCAGAGTGCACACAGTGTGACTATTTTGAGTCAACTCAGGAGCAAAATACAGTAAACATTATTTGTCTTTCAAATAGTGGTTTATCTACAAGGAATATATACATACATGTACTAGGCAAAGTCAGGCAATCAATCATCAACTACAGCACAGAAGCACACATGGAGAGAAAGATATACCCCCAACAAGATCTGTCTTATAATAGTCCCTTAAAGTGGTAAAGAGTCAAATAACCCTGCTGACTCATTACTACCATTGCAAGATCATTACAGCATTACAACAGCTGGCCGACTATTAAATTATTTCCCTGACACAAGAAACAATGGCTGAAAACTAATCAAGGAGAGAAGCTACCTAGAACTAAGGATAAAATTCCAAATGGTTATAGCAATCAATCAATGGAATAGCCTGGCTTCAGCAGTTGTGGGTGCTCCATCACTGGAGACTTTTAAAAAGAGATTGGACAACTATTTGGACAACTAAGAGGTTGGACCAGGACCTCCAAAGTCCCTTCCAATTATATTAGTCTATGTTCCATGAAACATTTCAAGCCCCCAAAAGAAAAGAAGTCCAGTTGGCATGAATCAACTTCCAGACAACTGAATGACTGAGAATCTTCAATTATATAGAAATTGTGATTGTGGAGCTCCACATGCTTCCTACTTTCCCTTCTTAGGCCACTGCCTGAGCACTGTTATTGATATCCTACCCAGCATGCTGCTTTGGGAATCATGGAATAGCAATAGCAATAGCAGTAGACTTATATACCGCTTCATAGGCCTTTCAGGCCTCTCTAAGCGGTTTACAGAGAGTCAGCATATTGCCCCCAACAATCTGGGTCCTCATTTTACCCACCTCGGAAGGATGGAAGGCTGAGTCAACCCTGAGCCGGTGAGATTTGAACCGCTGACCTGCTGATCTAGCAGTAGCCTGCAGTGCTGCTCTTAACCACTGCGCCACCTTGGCTCTTAGGAAGGAACACCGATATTGGTGTTCCATTTTATAATGCTTTTTATTATTTTCCTTTATTCATTTGCAATTGAAGGAATGGAGATTTCCCCTTTTATTTTTTCCATACATCATGAGTGACAGAATTGAAGAAGGAAAGCAAGAAAAACAATAAGGCATCAACTTAAAGAAAAAGGATTTGAAATTTAGTAGTTTTGATATCTGCGAACTTTCTTCCTACAAATAGTGAAAGCCTAATGGAAGCTCTTGATAAGACAAAAAGAAGATCTTGACTGTTTTCTGAGGAGGATGTGGCATACTCTGCAGGGCCTCAAAATGTATCTTTAGAATTATATTTGCACAACATTTGAAAAGTATAGAGATTCCTATTGATGAGAAGGTGATAAGAAAATATTAGAATGTGCAGAAATGAAAAGATTAACATTAAAAATTAAGGAGAAAGAGCCCAGTGTTGGGGCATTCAAAACTGGAGGCAAGCTGTTCCACTGATTAATTGTTCTAACTGTCAGGAAATTTCTCCTCAGTTCTAAGTTGCTTCTCTCCTTGGTTAGTTTCCACCCATTGCTTTTTGTTCTACACCCAGGTGCCCTGGAAGATAGTTTGACTCCCTCTTCTTT
The DNA here is from genome assembly GCF_051295495.1 of Thamnophis sirtalis. Taxonomy (NCBI): domain Eukaryota; kingdom Metazoa; phylum Chordata; class Lepidosauria; order Squamata; family Natricidae; genus Thamnophis; species Thamnophis sirtalis. Next base: position 13,114,981 of record NW_028261391.1, read on the forward strand.
GTGGCAACCCCTGAAATATTGGAACACTGCTATCATGTCTCCCCTAGTCCTTCTTTTCATTAAACTAGGCATACCCAGTTCCAGCAACCATTCTTCATATGTTTTAGTCTCCAGTCCCCTGATCATCTTTGTTGCTCTTCTCTGCACTCTTTCTAGAGTCTCCACATCTTTTCTACATCGTGGGGACCAAAACCTAAGGCAGTACTCCAAGTGTGGCCTTAGCAAGGCATTATAAAATGGCATTAACACTTCATGTGATCTTGATTCTATCCCTCTGTTTATATAGCCTAGAACTGTGTTGGCTTTTTTGGCAGCTGCTGCACACTGCTGGCTGATATTTAAATGGTTGCCCACTAGGATTCCAAGATCCCTTTCACAGTTACTACTATTGAGCAAGGTACTACTTATACTGTACCTGTGCATTTCGGTTTTGTTGCCTAAATATAGAACCTTTCTCTTTTCACCATTGAATGTTAATTCAACTATAATAATTATAATAATAATTATAATTATAATAAACCTAATTGAATTATAATGTTAATATGAATGTGAAAGATGTGGCAAAAGAGGAACAATGTTGCACAGAGATGTTTGTACCCAGACAACACACTGCTTAAGGAAAGATGGAATGTTTATTTTTGTAACTTAAAAATAATAAAACTTTTTATTTATAACTCTTTTTTTAAATGTATCTTTAGGATGTAAGGACACAATCATGATTCTATGCCATTGACTCATGTAAAAGGATTAAAGAGAGTTATGAATTTCTTTGCTGGTTCATTTCAGAAAAAAGAAGGTTTGAAATAATAGAAAATAATTGTAGCTCAGGGTTTGTTTTTTTTAAGGTTATTTACCTGAGGAATTTAAAAAAAACCAATTCTGCCTTTACTAAATGGAATTTGGGAGAAATGCTATGCTTTGTTCAGATGCATTAGGCACAATTTCATTTGGCTGATCTCCATCAAGTGACAGGGCTAATTGTACCTCTTCAATGTCTACCTGGATATTTTTTTCAACTAAGGTTAACCTGAAAGACCAATGCAAGGTGAGTGCAGGGACTTTGACTAATAACTCCCCAATAGCATACAAGATTGAACTAAGCTTCAGCTAATATGGTCTGTGCATAAAGATCTTGTTCTTATCTATTAATTTCATGGAATTTTTGAAGCCTAAATGGAAATTGGAATGATAATCCCACCTTAAATTGAAGGGATTTTTAAAATATATTATCGAATAATCTTGAATTCTCAAATGTAATGACAGGGTTCTGAAGGTATGGGGAAAAACAATTCACAGCTTTATTGCCAGATGGAAACTATCTAAATTCTTGCCTCAAGAAGTTGTGAATTCTCCAACACTGGAAGTTTTAAAGAATATGTTGGATAACCATTTGCCTGAAGTGATGAAGGGTTTCCTGCCTAAGCAGGGGGTTGGACTAGAAGACCTCCAAGGTCCCTTCCAACTCAGTTATTCTATTATAAACTTCTACCTTCTTAATAGCACTGTAGCAGCTCAGCTGAGCTTGTAGAATTTGCTATTGATATAGGACATTCTGTTACACAAAGATCAACAAAAAATAGTGAAGCTTGTATTAGAGACAATAAATAAAATACCTAGCATAGTGAAGATAAAGGATAGCTGTAGAACAATGCTAAAATCATGCACTTATGTCTATCCTAAAAGGAATTCCTTGAAGTAGAAGTTTCTTTTTGATTCATTTTTTTCTAAATTAAAAAAAAATGTTTTTCAAAAAAAAAATATTAGAGAGCTATAAAAAGTACAATGCAAAGTATATAGTTATATAATGTTAAAAATCCTATCTACAATATAGTGATTAAAATAAGCTAGCCATTAAAAGAGAAAAAAGAATACATAATATTATGTTTATATGTAATATAACACAAACAATTCATGTCATATCAATTTGCTAAGGATAAGGGATTAATTCAATCCTTAAACTTATAATTAAATGTAGACTATTCAGAAACATAATGCTACTTTTTTTTCATTTTTGGAATATAAAGATTTTTCAGAAAGGATTTAAAAACATCTTAAATCTACTCTGTAATATGGGGAAGATATATCTCTTTTCATTTATTAGGATTGTCCTTTGCTGAGCCCCAAATTTGATAAAGCAAAGAAAAACAAGATCAAATGTTACATTTTGCCACTATAATTTAACATTTCAATTATGTTGTTCATTATCACAGTTCTTTCAAAATTTCCTTAAAGGTATGCTATAACCTGAATCCAAAATGGAGCTATGGCTGGACAGGACTAAATCACAGAAGTTAAAAAAAAATCTTAAGACCAAAAAGTTCATATGCAGCGTTTTGAAAACATTAAACACAGATAAGCATTATCCATTTTTTTTAAATCACAAGAAACATATATTTCTTAAGACTTGGATACATTGATTTTCCAAGACTAGATCATTTCCAAGATTAAATCTGGGACTGAAGGAAGATTACCACCTTTCTCCAATTCAGCACACATGTATTGTCTGTTCTACTTGAGTTGTTTCGTAGTTCATAAAAGACAAATACTTTTTTCTCTGGACAAAAAAGAGCTGTGTATAATCTTTTCCTGTCCCCGTGAAAAGTATGACTCATCTTGGAATATTAAATGCAGGAGATATTTGGTATTGACCTTGTGTGTTAAAAACTGTTGTGGCCCGCGGAGCTGGCAGCAGAGTTGGACAGAGAGGAGGTTGGGGAAGGCTCAGACGAGGGCTCTGCATCGGAGGCAGAGGTGGGGCCAAGGCCGTCTGGCAGTTCTCAGCTGCTTTCAGAGCTAGGCAGCAGTGAGGCAGAAGAACAGTTGGAGCCTGTTCCCAGTGTATGCATGTGCAGAGCTGCCAGAAGAAAAGAACAACTAAGAAATCAGGGTCAACTTGGGAGTAAAGCCACAGATGGACGGTGTTTGACCCCTCCCAGAGGAAATAAAAGAGAAGTGAAAGGGGAGTGGGCTTTTGCAGGAAACAATTCATTCGTTAGTTCGTTTCAGGAGTGTGAAGATCTTCCTATGAATCTCAGGGACTCTGTGCCATGTCTCTCCTTGCACAGCACTGCATTTGGAAAATTTTTACATGGCAGCTTTCTGAGTAAAGGTGATAACTTCATCTTTGAAAGACTGTTTACCAGACTTTTGCTGAATGTGAATGAGAGGAATTCACATTTGTTTAATAAAAGGGGTTTTGTTGGGATCAGGAATCTGCTTTGTACTTTTTGGGTGAGAACAAAAACAATTTTACATCCGCTCTTCCAGTGAATGAGTGAATAAATACTTTTATGCCTGAATTTGGAAACTTCCTTATTCTGAATCCTGAAACACAAGCCTTAAGCCTCAAATCTTATACTTAACTTCTTGGGAGTTAGCCCCACAAGTTCAATGGGACTTTCTTTCAAAAGAATGATGCACAGAATAATACTGCGGCTGCCTTTAAATCATCAATCAGACTGTCAGTACAGGATCATCAATAAAAACTTTCAAACACCCCTGAAAACAGTGAATTATTCATTCACGATTGGTTCACATGAAATAAATACTTATCTCACTGCGGAGAGGAGACATCTTAATTGCCTTTACCTTAGTGATGGATTCGTGCAGGCGGAAGGGAGAATCCAGCTTTGTGGATATTGTTGAAGACACAGGGAAAACAGCCTCAGAAAGAAAACTTGCTGTCTGTGTAAGAGGGAGAAGGAGAAACCTTTTAAGACTTCATATTGATTTCCTTCCTTCGAAGCTTTATTGGCTTTTGTCTATGGTTTAAAGGATTTCAATTTTTTTTTAAAGATTGTGTTGATGATTAGACTTCATTTCAGTGATCCAGTTTACTCATTTCAACACACTGTTTCAGAAACAATGAACTATATTTTTCTTTTTAAAACAAATAAATAAACAAGACACTTATAACGGCATCCATTTTCATGTGTGCATGTCACTCGTGGAATGCATTTATTGTATATTTTCATCTGAAGGAGAAAGCAATATATACTAATAATCCTAAATTTCAAAAGGCAGAGATTAAAGTTAAAGGTAAAGGTTCCCCTCACAAACATATGTGCTAGTCGTTCCTGACTCTAGGGGGCGGTGCTCATCTCAATTTCAAAGCCAAAGAGCCAGGACTGTCTGAAGACCTCTCCGTGGTCATGTGGCTGGCATGATTAAACACCGAAGGTGCATGGAACGCTGTTAGCTTCCCACCAAAGGGAGTTCCTATTTTTCTACTTGCATTTTTACGTGCTTTCAAACTGCTAGGTTGGCAGAAGCTGGGACAAGTAACAGGAGCTCACTCCGTTACGCGGCACTAGGGATTCGAACCACTGAACTGCCGACCTTTCTAATTGACAAGCTCAGTGTCTTAGCCATTCAGCTACCACGTCCCTCAGTTAGGAGATTATGTAGACCAAAGTAAATAATCAGCTCCACATTAAGGCCAAACTACTTTTATTCATATTGGTTATAGAAACAGAACGTTGCAAGTTTGTCTGTGCTTTGCCTACAACAATCAAGACAGAGTCTGTGTGAAAAAGAAAGTTTTTTTTTAAAAAAAGAGATAGTTCTAGTGAAAAAAAATTAAACTCACAATAGAATAAAAACTGCAATTAGTAATGAAGCAACAGAGGGATTTCCCACAATTAATCAAGCATGAGATGGTCTTGAGAGATTTGCAAAGCATGAGAGGAAAGGGTAAAACATATTTGTGGCAGGTAATGTATTCCCAAGGGACAGGATACTACAGATATTCAGTTCATTTTAAGAGAACAAATTATGCAATTAGTGTTCCTCAGGTTCCTACTCCATAGCAGCTCTTTGCTCAAAGGAAGTCGTCGTCCTCCTCCTCCTCCTCCTCCTCCTCCTCCTCCTCCTCCTCCTCCTCCTCCTCCTCCTCCTCCTCCTCCTCCTCCTCCTCCTCTTTCTCCTCATTTTTGCTTCTTCTGCTACTCCTTCTCCTCTTTCTTATATATATATATTACAACCCCTGGTATGCCCAAATATGGGAGGAAGATCACTACTTCCATTCTCTGTCCTTCGGCTCGTCACAAGAGACCATCCAGACAGAGACCATCCAGACAGCCTGTGCTGTATTGCCTTAGAGGCAATAGAGTACAGGCTCGATTCCCAGTAAGGGTATGGCTAGCTGATGAGAGCTAAATAGCTTGAAATACATCTATACTAGTCTCCCTTTATTTATTTATCAGCACAAATATAACAAATGTAACAAAAAGGCAACAGTAAAAAAAATATTGGTTTCTGTCTGGATGGTCTCTTGTGACGAGCTGAAGGACAGAGAGTGGAAGTGTGACCTTCCTCCCATATTTGGGCATACCAGGGGTTGTGACTTTAAATATATACCTCTCACCCTGGCTGGCTGATAAGGAGTCGAGCTGTGTAGCTCAATGGTTAACACATCTGCCTAAGAGGCAATAGAGCACAGGTTCGATTCCCAACAAGGGTGTGGCTAGCTGATGAGAGCTAAATAGCTTGAAATAGATCTATACTAGTCTCCCTTTATTTATTTATCAGCACAAATATAACATACATACATACATATATACATACGTATATATGTATGTATGTATCACATTTTATATATATATATATATATATATATATATATATATATATATATATATATATATATATATATATATATATATATATATATATATATATATATATATATATAAAATGTGAGCGCACTGAAGCATAGCAAAAGGATAAACATTCCCGGAGTCCTTCGGGAGTGGGCGGCATACAAGACCAATAAACTATTACTACTAAAAAAAAAAAAAAAGACATAACGGGGAAAACAGGACATTTTGATTGCAACTTGTAATTACACACAGCTACAGAAGATAATGCAGGCGTGACTCCACTGAGGGGCAAAATTTTTGCAAAAGGAGCTTAGCATGAATCAAATTAATATTAGATTCAGCCAGAAAGAAGCACATCAAAACCAATATATATTTCTTGGTTTTAAGCAGACATAAATGCATGCTGAATAAAACTAACAGAGATCAATTCAGCCCAATAAATTATTATCCATTTACACAGCTAATCTAATACATATCTTAATGCATATAAAGATCTTGGAACAGCTAGCTGAAATTACTGAGGTTTCATAGATTTCTTTCATTAAAATTTTACATTTGCACTCATAACTATATATGTGTTTTCAAGCATGTTTGTTAATATGATCTTGTTGAAATGTTAAACATTAAGAATTTGATGAAATTTCCTTTTGATGGGTTACATTTTCTGTCCTTTTCCATATTAGAGATAGCTGCACACATGTTTATCACATGTGTGATAACTTCTTTTCAAACTAAAAAAAAAAGATATTAAACTCCTAACTCCTTCTCCATGAAACAATGTTCTGGGGGGCGCCGTTCTGAAGCTTTGTTAGCTTGGCAATATATTTAAAAGAAAAAGGGAACTGGATCTGAACCAACATTCTGGATTTATACCGATGGGGGCGTATAATATTATAATATTAGCAGCTTTATCTGGGAGTCATTTCCTAATGATCTCGGTCTAGAATCTGATCTTTTTATGGCAGCTGTATAGCAGATCAATGCTTTTTTATTGTTGCAATACTCAATGCCCACTCTCTGTTGATGTATTTTCGATGTGTGTGTGTGTGTGTGTGTGTGTGTGTGTGTGTGTGTGTGTGTGTAAATATGCAACAGAATTCTCCACTTTAACATCCATATATACTATGTGAAACCAGTACATTTTCATAATTTACTGCAATCAGAAGGATTAATGGTATTACAGATTAACAGAATTGGAAGGGATCTTGTAGGTTATCTAGTCCAGCTCCCCCACCCAAGCAGGAGACCCTACACCATCTCTGACAAATGGAAGTCCAATCTCTTCTTAAAAGCCTCCAGTGATGAAGCTCCCACAATTTTCGAAGGCAAGCTGTTCCATTGGTTGAAAATTTCTCCTTATTTCCAGGTTGAATATCTCCTTGATCAGTTTCCATCCATTGTTCCCTTGTCTGGCCTTCAGGTGCTTTGGAAAATAGCTTGACCCCTTTCTCTCTGTGGCAACCCTTCAAATATTAGAACACTGCTATCATGTCTCCCCTGGTCCTTCTCTTCACTAGATTAGCCATGCCCAGTTCCTGTAACCGTTCTTCATAAGTTTTAGCATCCAGTCCCCTAATCATCCTCATTGCTCTTTTCTGCACTTTTTCTAGAGTGTTGCTTTATTTATGCATTTAAAACATTTACACATCCACCCATCTTCCAACTTACTCTGGGCAGCTCCCAATCAAAAGTGAAAACAACAGGTAAAATCCCATTAAAACTATAGAAGTAAACAGATTAAACTATTAAAGACAATAGAGAGCTGGCACCAAGTCAAACTTCTAGTGCGCAATTATCCCATCTACTCCCAGTGCTTAGGGGAATATATTTTACTGGATGGGCTGCTTATTGTTCTTCCCAAAGTAAGAACATTGTCCCTATATAATAAGCACCTGTATTTGAGGAACACATTTCTAAAAGTCTCCTGACAAAAGTCAGCTGTCAGATGCTAAACTCCTTATATTCACATTTACTTGAGACCTGAATTTAGGGGATGATTAATGTCAAAATGATGATTAATTCATTCTTTACTTGCCAGAAAGCTCTTTACTTTGCTGTGAAGTGTAGAAATGAAAGCTTTGGGGTTTAAAAGTAATATTAATGCTGCTTGAAAATTTAACAGGATTGATTTGTCATGCCTGGCATCTCATAATGTGCCTGCTTGCTTCTGAGAACTTGGACTCTACCCTGGGGCTTTGATTGCTTTATGTTTTGCTAGCTGAAAGAGACAGAAAGTTAAAAAAAAACCTTCTTCTTGAGGCATCTTATCTCTTCTTTGTAAAGAGCCTAGCTTGACTAAACATGTTTAGACAATTGTGACATTTCAAGAGAAATATACCTTTGGCACGGGTCTGTGCAGGCTTTCAGCCTCACCAAGTGTCATGTATAATGTAAGCTAAGGTAAAGGTTCTCCCGCACATGCGTGCTAGTTGTGTCTGGCTCTAGGGATCATGCTCATCTCTGTTTCTAAGCCAAAAAGCCAGCATTGTCCAAAGACATCTCCATGGTCATGAGGCCGGCATGACTAACCCAGGGGTGGATTCCAGCTTTTTATACTGCTGGTTCGCTCATGGACGCACTTCAGGCACACGGGCACTTGATGCATGCTAGGCGCAAATGAACAGTAGTAAAAAAAATGCTTCTGAGCATGTGCAGAAGCAAAAACCAAGATGGAGGCACCTATGGCGCCACCAATAGGACCAGTTCAGGGATATGGCTGGCCGAGTTACTGCTTATTCGGCCAAACCAGTCTGAACTGGTAGGAACCCACCTCTGGACTAAATGCCAAAAGCACACAGCGCACTGTTACCTTCCCAGCAAGATAGTCTCTATTTTTATACTTGCAATTTTTACGTGCTATCGAACTGCTAAGTTGGCAGAAGCTGGGACAAGTAACGAGAGCTCACTCCATTATGCAGCGTTAGGGATTCGAACTGCTGAACTGCCGACGTTCAGATCAACAAGCTCAGTGTCTTAGTCACTGAGCCACCACATCCCTTATATAATGCAAGCTACTATCTACCAACTTAGGTGGTTAAACCCATGTTCTCAAAACTGAGTCAATTTATAAGCTCTTTCTTGATGTTTCCCTCCCTTACTTTGGTCTTCTCAATTATCCACACCACTGGGCATTCTTAAAAAGGTTGTTTATGTGATAGGATCGATCATTCAAAGTTCTAGGGTATCTATTTGACTAAGACTGAATGCTTTAAAGATCTGTGTATAAATGGGGAGGAATTTATTTTGCTTTACTTCTTAAGGTGACAGTGTGATGAGTTGGAATATCAAATAGATTACTTAGACTGAGGTTCAAATATAACATGTTATTAATACCATGTTTTCCTGAAAGTAAGACCCTGTCATATAATTTTTGGCCACCAAAAAAGACACCAGGACTCATTTTTTTTTGGGGGGGGGTGCTGTCCACTGACACACTTCACTTGTGCTCATCGCCCCGGGCCTCCTTTTTGCTGTCACAGGCCTTCAGGAACTTCTTCGGCTTCAGATAGTTGCAACCAGGCCTCACACACTTTAGCCCATTTCTTCTGAAGACAGAAAGGCTTTCTTGAAGGCCTCTGTACCTGATAACAGAGCCCCAGTTCAATCCTGAGCTCTGTTATTGGCTACAGAGGCCTTCAGAAAACCCGGCTGCAGAAGAAATGGTCCAAGGTGTGTGACGCCTGGCTGCAACTATCCAAAGGTAAGTAGAAGGGCAGCTACACCACCCAATCCGCATTCCCATCCCTACCCTACCTTATTTTTTACCCATGCACCCTGGATTGTCCAGGGTCTTAATTAGGGCTTATTTTGGGGGTAAGATTTATATTGGGCACACATGTAAAAATCAAACTAGGACTTACTTTCTTAGTAGGTCATATTTTTGGGGAAACAGAGTAGATGCATTTGTGAAACATGCTAAACTGGTTTTATATTAACCTTGGTTAGATTTCTATGTGATTTATGGTATTGATTGTCAACCTGTGATCCATGGAGCCCTGGGGAGCTACGGTTTCATCATAGGGAGTCCAGAAAGGTTTGAAGAAATGTTATAATTTAAACCTTCAGTTAAGTCTTGCTGGTCTGTGGTCATGGCACAAAAGGGGTCTACAATGAAGGAAAGGTTGAGAATCACTAGTCTATGATGTTCTAATATTGCAGGTTTTTTTTTATTTATGCTTTGACAGATTCCAAACACCAGAAAATGGGTTAAAAGTAACTAAGTTGAATGCTTCATAAATGAACATCCTACAAGTTTGTCAAGAAACTCAATGACTTCTCTCTTGAGAAAATTCCATTTTTTAAAACTAAGTGATAAGTATTCCACATTCCTGTTTGCATACGGGAATATTCAGTCCCTGTCCTTGGTGCTGAAAAATTCCACTTACCTGCTAAATCCCAGATGAGAAATAATTGGTAACCTTCACCCTGAAGTTGTATGCTATATTTCCAGAATGAATACTCCTATAATTTCCTCCTTGCTCACCTAAATATTGCAACCATCTGTACCTTTTGTCCAACCTCCTTATCTTAGTGAAATACTGTTTTGCCAAATAGCAGGGCAGTGATCAGATGCCCAGGAAATTGGTTATTTTGGATGCAGAGATTTATACTTTATTTATTAGACAGTGATGGCGAAACTTTTAGACACCAAGTGCCCAAACTGTGCACGGTGCATGCCCGAACTGAAAGGTCTGTGTGCACGAACCCATGCATGCGCAAACGTGTGAACGCGCAGACATGTGCATGCATGGACATTGACATGCATGTGAACTGGCATGTGTGCATGCATGCACAGCAGAGACCCAAAAACCAGCTGGCCGGTGGCAGGTGGGACATCCCAACACCGGCAGCTCAGAAAGAGTTAAGATCTTTTTCTTTCACGAGCTTCTGTTTTGTCGCTTGCAGGAAAACAGAAGCACAGGAAAGAAACGCCACAGAGATCTGACCTGGGGCGATGGCACGCATGCAAGCAATGAGGGCTCCATGTGCCACTTCTGGCACACGTGCCATAGGTTCACCATCACGGGGTTAGACACACAAAGAATTTGCCTCCAGAACAGAAGCACTCAGTGTACTGGCAACAAATTCCTTGTTTGACTAACCACCCGTGGCCAAATAAATAATATAATAAATAAAAAAGAGAAGAAATGAATAAAGTTAAATAAAAAGAGACAACGAATACTCAAATAAGTAAAGGGATTTGAAGCTTGATTATTAGCTCCCACAAACCGATTTAAAAGCATAACATAAAAAGTGTACATATCAAGCAAGATAACACCCAAATTTAGCGCTTCAAGGTGCTACTTACCATTCATAAAGCCCTCCATGGTAGTAGATCTGACTATTTGAGAGACCGCCTTCTGCCAATTACCTCCCTGCGTCCCATCAGATCGCATAGAGTAGGCCTCCTCTGAATCCCATCTGCCAGTCAGTGCCGACTGGCGACTACGCGGAGGAGAGCCTTCTCAGTTGCAGCTCCGACGCTTTGGAACAATCTCCCCGTGGAGATTCGCACCCTCACCACCGTCCAGACCTTCCGCACAGCCCTCAAAATCTGGCTATCCAGTCAGGCCTGGGGATAAGACCTTAACCTCGCCCCACCCGAATGCTGAATGAATGTTGTGTTTTACTGGTTTATTTTTTTATTCACATTTTTCTTTTTTCTCGTGTTCTGTCTTGCACTCCCTCCCTATTAAGTGTAAGCCGCCCTGAGTCCCCTCAGGGAAAAGGGCGGCCTATAAATGTCAATAAACATTTAAACATTTAAACATAAACAATTTCTTACAAGTTCCCAGGAGCAACTTAATAAGGTCAGCAAGATTTTCCAAGGGTAACCAATTTCCACAGTATCCCCATTTCACATAGAAGCACCCAATAAACCACAACCCCAAGGATTTAATCAAAACCTGGAACCATGATCTCATGGTTCTTTTATGGTCAGGAGATTGAAAGACCCAATCTTGACAGTGTGCTGCAAAACTCTGGAAAAGGAATGGAACGTCTTTGACTATCACAGTGAGAAAAGCTTTGAAGCTACGTGAAGATTTTTCCCCTCCCCTACTTCTCCTTTATTCAGTAAACAGAAGGAATAAGGTTGGCTCAGAAAAAAGCTCTAAACTTTTAGATGGTTTTTAGTATGAAGGAGAAATCAAAACATGTCAATAAACTCTTCAAAATAACAATGGACTTCCACGTTGTCATCCCAGGTACATGGTAATTCTAGTAAACTCTTGAAAAATTTGAAAACAAAAGAACACTTCTTGTACTTCCTACACACAACCTGGCACTTTCACTGTATTTTTGGGGAAAAAAAGAAGAGGCGAAGAGGCATTAAGCAAAGCAATAACAACATTTCTGTTGTTCGCAGTGTTTTGAGGAATATGGGGAGCTCATACATGATCTAAACTTACCCTTATAGCTTGTGTGTTCTGCTAACATTTTCTCTTTGGTGGAAATTCACATTACACATAAGCTTGATGAAACCTGTCCATTTGGGGGTTTAATAGGGTAAACTTAAAGGTAAAGGTTTCCCTCGCACATACATGCTAGTCGTTCCCGACTGTAGGGGGCGGTGCTCATTTCTATTTCAAAGCCAAAGAGCGAGCACTGTCCAAAAATATCTCTGTAGTCATGTGGCTGGCATGATTCAATGCTGAAGGTGCACGGAGCACTGTTACCTTCCCACCAAAGGTGGTCCCTATTTTTTCTACTTTCATTTTTTACATGCTTTTGAACTGCTAGGTTGGCAGAAGCTGGGACAAGTAAGGGGAGCTCACTCCATTACGCGGCGCTAGGGATTCAAACCACCGAACTGCCAACCTTTCTGTTCTACACGTTCTTAGCCACTGAGCCACCATATCCCTGGGGATTTGATTAGGTGCAATAGTTAGACTTATATACCGCTTCATAGGGCTTTCAGCCCTTTCTAAGCGGTTTACAGAGTCAGCATATCGCCCGCACAGTCTGGGTCCTCATTTCACCCACCTCGGAAGGATGGAAGGCTGAGTCAACCTTGAGCCTGGTGGGATTTGAACAGCTGAACTGCTGAACTGCAGTCAGCTGAAGTAGCCTGCAGTGCTGCATTTAACCACTGCGCCACCTCGGCTCTCCCCTTAAATCTCAGAGACCTCATTTGAATTCACAATGGGAGAAAGTGATCAGGATAACAAAGTGGTGTTTTTTTGAAAGAGCTCTCCACTGCATTGGTTTGGAGAGAAACAGTTGAACACAATAGGCAAAATACAATAGGCAAAATACAATAGGCAAGAATTGTATCAATGTAAAAAACAATGTTGGGACATGGTGGCTCAGTGGCTAAGACACTGAGCTTGTCGATCAGAAAGATCAGCAGTTCCCTTGAGCCGTTATTTGTCCCAGCTTCTGCCAATCTAGCAGTTCGAAAGCATGTAAAAATGCAAGTAGAAATATAGAGACCACCTTTGGTGGGAAGGTAACAGTGTTCCATGGCATTTGGCATTTAATCATGCTGACCACATGATCATGGAGATGACTTCGGATGGCGCTGGCTCTTCGGCTTTGAAACAAAGATGAGCACCGCCTCCTGGAGTCAACAACGACAAACATATATGTGCGAGGGGAACCTTTACCTTAAAAAACAATTCAAGTTGTACATCAGCTATATGTTTAAGATGTTTGGGAACCAATTAGACTTATGTTCTAAAAGCTCCAACAACATTCTTTGGAAACATGAAATACGATACATTTGAAAGTTTCCTAATTAATCATTATCAGAAGAGTTAATGAGGTTATATATTTTTTTAAATTATTCTTCCTCTGCAAGTCCTGGGCATGTGTGGTATGTATACAAGTAATATTTCAGGGGAAAGAACACTAACTAATATAATTCATTATTAGAATAATGCTGCATGTCTCAGAGATTAGTCATTGCAACTATTCATCTTTATTTCAAATGTTTGTCAGGACTTGGTGGGCTGAATTGATTTATTTATGAGAAAAATCAGAGGTAAAATATTGCTGGGTTAGTCACAAATGCAGAAAAATTGTCAGCACTGAATAGATAATTGTCTATGTAGAACTTGAACTTGCCTTTCAAAGACCTAAGTGCTAATTTATTGGTAATATTTATGTCCTACTCCAATTGTAGTGAATAACTAACAATCCAAAGAAAACAAAGAAAAAAAAATAAAACAAGTAGCATAATAAGCCACCAAGAACAACTAAGGGCAAAAACATGCTCAAAAAATATAATTTCAAATTGTTTGCAATATTCACAATGGCAGCCAAGCAATGCTTTTTTCCAGAAATCAACAAATCCCACTCCTGAAGGTTATTCAAAGGAAAAATATAATCCCTCTCTATTCCTTTTATAATTTTTTGCAGCAGGAATTGTGGTAGACTTTACAGCCGTGACCCGACAATTGCGCGATAGACATATGTGCGCTGACAAAATAGCGCCGATTAAAACGCGACATCAAAATCACGCCGACAAATTCGCGATGATAAAATCGCGACGACAAAAGCGCGATGACAAGCACAATAAAATTGAAAAAAAATAGGGTTAGGGTTATAACGTACGTATTCATGTCCCACTATGTTAAAGGCCCAGCACATTCACTGGGCTTTCTATAGTTTCTTGATGACGTGATTTTGTCGGCGCACATTTGTCGGTGCGCTATTGTTGAAAATCAATTAGCAATTTTGACGGCGCTCATTTGTCCGTCACAGTTTTATCGGCGCTCATTTGTCCATCACGGTTTTCTCGGTGAACCCTGCTTGAATGTCTGAAGGAAGAAAAAGAGGTGGAATCGGAATATGTTTCACCTTGGCTTTTGGGGCCACCACAAAATAATCTATACTGTCCAGCTAGGGTGGAAAAATATATATATGTGTGTGTGTTTAAAATATTTGTTTTCTGCCAATAGGTCTTTATTTTAATCAGAGCAGATAAAAGAGCACTGGGCAGTTTACAAGGATAGCATGATTTCAACTTTCATCACAAGAATAAATAATTTTGTAACTTGCACCAAATGTTCTCTTCTTTCCATATCCCCTCTCCTATTAATAAACAAATTCATAAAACATCATCATTTCAGTCCTGCTGGTTTATTTGATCAAGCTTGAAATAGGTATGAGATCCAATTTGGTGTAGACATCTAGACAGAAACTGAGAAACTATGAGCTCTAGTTCAGCACTAGGCACAAAGCCATCTGGGTAACTTTGAGCCAGTCACTTTCTCTCAGCTCTAGGAAGGAGGCAATGGCAAACCATTTCTGAAAATCATTGCTAAAAAGAACTGCAGGGATCTGTCCAGGCAATTACATGGGAATTAAACATGATGGAATGGAAGGAATTAAAATATGGATAGGTTATTTGTCAATAATCCCACTGTTTAACCCTGCATTTTAGATCTATAATGTGCTGAATGCGCAGCAAATTTCTCCTCCTCCTCCTCCTCCTCCTCCTCCTCCTCCTCCTCCTCCTCCTCCTCCTCCTCCTCCTCCTCCTCCTCCCTAGCATATTCCTGCAGGTGCAGAGTCAACTTTTCAAATCATTGAACACCACTTTGCATGGTCAGCTGCATTTCCAGGGTGCAGGCCCATGGCTTACTTATCTTGCCATCTTTATTTTGGATGCCGGCTTTTGACTTCTAGTTGGTAGATAGACTTGGCCACGGTGGAAGGTGCTGCTCTCTGGACATGTCCATACCAGCAGAGTCAGCCTTCTCTCCTCTTCACTATAATTGGTGCTACACAGGGGTGGGTTTCAACTGGTTTGCGGTGGTCCCCGTGAACCGGTTGGTCAGCGAACCCGGAAGTAACTAACTTCCGGGAACGGCGAAGGGCCCACCCGCCCGCGCTGCTTACCCAGTTTTGATGAGTTCTGCACTTCCACACATGCGCAGGATGCATACAGCACCTGCACGATCCTCCAGGAGCAGCTGGAGCATCACACAGACGCTAGTACGCATGCGTGCACTGTGTGTGTGCACGAGGACGCCGCCGGCCCCCATTCCAACCAAACTGGTTGGAACGGGGGGAGAAACCCACCCCTGGTACTACATCAAAATGTTGTCGAATAGTGTCATTTGTGATGTGGTCAAGAAGGGAGATGCCCAATATCCAACAGAGCATTCACATTTCCATGGCAAGGAGATAGCGTTCGGTCCCTGTTGTTGCTGCCCAGGATTCAGTGCCCTACAGTGCAGCAAACTCCATAGATTAAATCACACCTTCCTAATTAGCACAGACATCCCACAAAAGCCACATCGACTAAGCATCTACAATGTCTTGAATCCAAATGGAAAAACATTGCTCCGAAAAATAGTATGGTGAATCAAACAACTGACTAAAAACTTGAATGCAAGATTTCTTATAATTTAATCCCAAGCAACCATTTTTAGAGATAATGATTCAAAGAGGTTCTATTATTCATCCAAGCAATATAAACAATTGCAGAGCTATTACAGTGGAGCTATTCAAACAAATAGAGGCAGCCTTCCCCAGATTCCTCTACTTGGGATTTCGGACAGGCAGAGATTGAAATTAATCTCTGCTTTTCCCCATTCCAACAGTTCTAGCTGCACATTTAGTTAATGAGGGCCTCTTCAGTCTTAATGCATAATTTTGCTTTTGCTCGACTATTTTTCACAAGCACAAAACACTGGAGTAATGTTGAGCAATCAAGGAAGGAAATAATTTTTTGTTGCCGAAGGAAGCCTGAAGTGTATTGGGGTGGCACAGTTTAATTTATACAACTTTCCTTACAGACAGTTTCCCAACTTTCAGGGATTATTTTAAATACATCTCAAGAGTTAGCTGCAGTTAATAGCAGACTGGAAAGCTGCCCAAAACATATGAAGATTATCTAATCTAGCTGATAAGACAAAGGTTTTCCATCCGGCTTCTGGGCTCCTAAACTGACATCAGCTGACATTGATCAATGCTTCTCTCCCTTCAAACAAATGCCTGAAAATAAACTCCTGTCACCTAACAGCTGAAGTGAAACACGGAAGGGCTGCAAGACAGATAGGAGCAAATCCAAAGAATTCATCGACAGATGTCACAGTCCTGCAAGCAGAACCACCCACTTTGCCTTGTTCATAAGAAACAGCTTCAACAAGAGCAGAGCAAAGGAAAGGATAGCAAGTTAGGCTAAGATTAATCAGACGATACAAAAAATTCAGGCGGTGTGATGGGTCAGTGATGAAAGATACTGAGTTTATAAACTGGAATACTGACTTGGGTTTGAGACCTGAATTCCTGTTGTCGCCTGCCAGCAGGCAGTGGAGCTGGCAGAGTCGGACGGTGAGGAGGTTGGGGAGGAGCATAGGCCAGACTTGGAGGCTGGGAAAGGCTTGGATGAGGGCTCTGTGTCAAAGGCAGCGCTGGGGCCGAGGCTGTCTGGCAATGATCAGATGCCTACAGAGCTAGATAGCAGTGAGGCAGAGGAACAGCTAGAGACTGTTCCCAGTGTGCGCATGAGGAGAGCTGCTGGAAGAAAAGAACAGTTAAAGAACAGGGGTTGACTTGGGAGTAAAGCCACAGGTGGACAGTGAATGGCCCCTCCCATAGGAAATAAAAGAGGAGTGAAAGGGGAGTGGGCTTTTGCAGGAAACAATTTGTTCATTCGGTAGAGTCATTTCAGGAGTGTGAAGATCTGTCCATGAATCTCAGAGACCCTGTGCCCAGTCTTTCCTTGCACAGCACCTCATTTGGAAAATATTTACATGGCAGCTTTCCAAGATAGATAAGGTCTGTAGTCCTAAATATTCCTTTGAAAGACTGTTTGCCAGGCCTTGTGGAAGGTGAAGAGAGGAATTCACATTTGTTTAATAAAAGGGGTTTTGTTGGGAACAGGACTCTACCTTGTGCTTTTTGGGGAAGCCTAGGTCAGAACAATTTCAGACAATGGGGTGGGTTCCCATTCCTGTCCTAGCTCCTGCCCATCTAGCAGTTTGAAAAGATGCAAATGCGAGTAGATTAATAGATGCCACTTTGGTAGGAAGGTAACAGTGTTTCTGTGTGCCATTGGTGTATAACCATGCTGGCCACATGACAACACAGAAACGGAGATGAGCACCATGCCCTAGAAATGGACTCAACTGGACAGGGGAACCTTTACCTTTTTGCAAAAATTGGCATAGAAAAGGAAGGCAAACTTTGTTCGAAGCTCCTGTCATTTTAAGTGCATCTGTAGTATTAATGTTTTTAGCAAAACAAAAAACAAAAAAAACTGCTGCTCACTGGGCATAAAAGAAACCCAACCCAAGGACATATACAAAGTTTAATATATGAGCACGAAGTACACTTTAAAGTAAAAAGTCAGATCATAGTGGCCCTTTCTTCATAGCTGCATTGAAAGGAACAAAAGTAGGCAAGCATGCTTTGGTCTGCCCTCCTGATATCAAGAATGGCGACATGGTGAAATTTCTATTCTTAAAACAGGGTAAGATTAAAGAAGCAAAAAGTATACCCATTTCACTAGGATATCTTTAATGTTAGACTGGAATAAAATCAGAATCTTGGAAACTGTAAGGCAAATTTTCCACCTGCATTTATAGTTGTGTTTGTTAACACAGATTTCATCTGTATGTTTTCAAATGCTTCCTTGTTACCTGGAATACATAAGTATGACATAAAGGGGCCAACAGACCTATATTATAGCAATAGCACTTAGCACTTAGACTTATACAGGGCGGGGCATAACCTTTTCCTAGGGGGTCACAGCAAGATCGACAGCAGTTTACAACTTCCGCGACACCTCATTTTAAAGCCCATAAAAAACTGAATTGAATGAGCTATTAAATGTTAAATTTGCTTTAAGAATGGCTGGAAAATTCGATTCGGAAGAACAAAGGATCATTGACAGAATAAAATGCATTGCCTTTCGAGAGGCTCACGATGCTGGAGCGACGTTTATCAATCGAAAATGGATTGCAAACAAATTGAAACGTCATCCGGATTGGGTTACTGATAATTGGAACAAAACAGGTGTATGAATTATTTGTGTTGTTATTACAAGTGTTGCTGTGACCCCCTAGGAAAAGGTTATGCCCCGCCCTGTATACTGCTTCATGGTCTTTTACAGACCTCTCTAAGCTGTTTACAGAGTCAGCTTATTGCCCCCAATAATTTGGGTCCTCATTTTACCCACCTCAGAAGGATGGAAGGCTGAGTCAACCTTAATCTGGTGAGATTCGAACTGCCAAACTGCAGCTAGCAGTCAGCCGAAATAGCCTGCAGTACTACACTCTAACCACTGCGCCACCTCGGCTCTTTATATCTCATGAGTGTTTATGTCTATCCAGACTTCCATTCCTTTTCCAGTTTCCATGCAATTTCTCACACACTAATCCTAATTCTTCTCCTGCTTTGACCAGTGGGTTGGACTAGAAGACATCCAAGGTCCCTTCCAGTCCTAGGATTCTATGTTCTGTGCAATGAGCTCATTGAATGATGTTGTCTTTACAATGTTAATAGAAGAGAAATTAAGACAATCCGTTGCTGGAGTTTCCTGACTTTGTTTATTCTCCCATCAAATGACATGAGCCAATGGGAAAAATATCCACCTATGGCTGCCATTTATGTGAGGTACGATTAGGTAGGATATGACTACTAACAGATAGCTGGTGAGGTAGGTTTAGCCATCTGTCAAAACTTAGTCAGACTTAGTACCCATGCTTTTTCAAGGTTTGAGATTTGAGATTTGAGAAGTTTATTTATATGCCGCCCTTTTCCCTGGGGGGACTCAAGGTGGCTTACAACTCGAAAAAAGGGGGGGAAACAAACATTTAACACGTAGGACAGTACGTCATTAAAAAACACAACATTCATACCATTCGGGTGGGTTACAGTCTTTAGCCCCAGGCCTGACGGGATAGCCAGATTTTGAGGGCTGTGCGGAAGGTCTGGAGGGTGGTGAGGGTACGAATCTCCACGGGGAGATCGTTCCATAGGGTCGGAGCTGCCACCGAGAAGGCTCTCCTCCGCGTGGTTGCCAGTCGACATTGACCGGCAGATGGGACTCGGAGGAGGCCTAATCTATGGGATCTAATAGGTCGAGTGGAGGTGATTGGCAGTAGGTGAACACTGATTAGCCCTAGGCATAGAATACCCCTGTTTTGAAAAAATACAACACCTGTGCTTGGATGCAGCCTTGCTCTGATATTTTCCTCTTATGTCATATGAAGAGAATGGAAAGAGTTTCCCATTCTCTCCTTCCTTTCTTCCACATTTTCTTGTCAAGATTGGAGTGGTAATGGCAACTATCTAGTCTTACAAACAGCCATAGAAAAATGGCCATAGACCGATTCGATCACACAGGTTAGGTCTCCTCCGGATTCCATCTGCCAGCCAATGTCGGCTGGCGACTCCCCGGGGAAGAGCCTTCTCTGTTGCAGCGCCAGCCCTCTGGAACGATCTCCCCGTGGAGATCCGGACCCTTACTACCCTCCCGGCCTTCCGCAAAGCTGTTAAGTCCTGGCTGCTCCAGCAGGCCAGGGGGCTCTCGAAATATCCAGCCCCCCGGAAATTGTGACAGTTGTATATTTTAATATGTTGTTTGTATATTATCCCCCTCCCTTGTTTTATTGTAAGCCGCCCGGAGTCCTTCGGGAGTGGGCGGCATACAAATCAATAAAACTATAACTAAACTATAATCACTGGGAGCAGCATGAAGCAACCAGGAAAAAAAAAGGTGGGGTGTCAGGACCATAGATACAAGTACTTTTTTAATCAGTCACAGAAGTGAAAAGGAAGACATTAATCTAGTATGATAAATAATAATATAAAAGCAGGGAATAATTGGGAGGGGAAGAAGACAAGGTGAGTATCATGCCTGCAAGCCATCTTTTCTTTTGGACTTCAAGCCTGCCACACTTTCTACTGTTTACTTTCTTTTGTGGGAAAATGAGAGGGGTGATATGTAGCCATAATAACATTCTTCTTTGAAAGCCAAGGTCATCTTTGTCTCTGCACCTAGCCGGAACTGGATGGGTGGAATCTGTCATCCTGGCAGTGGAAGATTGGACCATGTGATGGACTTGTGGGTGTTGGGACAGGATCTTGAACTTTCAACTGGGTGGGAAAATCTGGAAGCTTTCAGATTTGAGTTTTCCCAGATGTGCCAACGTGGCTCTCTTAATAAATTGGAACTTTGAGGAATCCTTTGCCTCAGAATCTGAATTAATTTTGGAACCCTGACATTGGGTTAATACATATTGTGTCATCATCTTCACTGAATGAAGTGCCATAAATTTTGTCCATTGCAAGATTTGCATCACAAGTGCAATAACACTGTGGTGATGCAGCAGCTTAAGGACGCTGAATCTGCTGAGCTCTAGTAGCACTGTGGGATGGGGTGAGTTCTGACCACTTGCCTGTATCTTCTGCCCTGAGCACTTGGAAAACATTACTGCAAGTAGATAAATAGGTACCACTCTGGTGAGAAAGGCTATCTGCATAAGGAATGTTAGCTGGCACCGACCTATGGAAACATGAGTTGAGATCGGCAGAAGGGGCCCCAGAAGATGTCACTATCTGAACGCCACTAGCTGATGGTACAAATTAGTTCACACCCCGTGGCACACTGGATAAGCGCCCAGATTCAAAACTGAACAAACTAGCAATTAGGCTGTCAGAACTACTCTGTGAAGTGTAGATCTCCCTGACAAATGTATGCCATATGAAATAAATAAATAATAACTCTCCATCCAGCTAGAGACAAGTGGTTTTTAGTTACTTACTACATGTACAATATTTCTCTGAAACTTTCACATTTCTATTCCCTTCCATTTTGTTCATCGATGAAGTGCCTTCAAAAAACGAACAGCAATATCCTTCTTCCTACTGTTCCCCTCCCCTTCCCTAAAATGCTTGTGACTTTTGAGTCGTGTTCATATACCATGATTAATTGGATTTCTGCATTAACCTATTTTCTGCAAAATACATTGAGCCAGAAAGTAAGCTAACAGGCTCTTCCTGCAAGAACACACTGAATTATTATCTAGGATGCTAAACTATTATCCAGAACTAACAATAATTGAACATTGGATGCTGTACAAGCCTATTTGTGGGGGTTTTTTTTAACCCAGTTTTGCTCAGGAATATCATGCGTCAATATGTTGACCTGGTTCCTGTGTTTGTTCGATGTATTTAACCACTGAAAGAATTGAACAGGAAAGGATTGCATCCCATCAGTGGTGGGATTCAGCCAGTTCGGATCGGTTCCAGAAAACCAGTTATTAAATTCTCTCTCTCTCTCTCACACACACACACACACACACACACACACACCACTTTCAAAGTGGATCCTGGGTGTGTGCTGTGCTGCAATAGAGAAATGGACAATGCAGCGGCTGACGCAAGGGAAAGAGAAGGCTGATTTTCTTCTCCTTGCTTCTCCTCCTTTCCTCTGATATTTTGAGTCAGCCTCCTTCTTTCATGCCAGCTGCTCCGCTTCCCATTTCTCCATTGCAGCATAGCGCCCAGGATCCATTTTGATTTTGTGTGTGTGTAATTTAACAACAGGTTCATCCAGGGTAAGGTTGGCCATCATGGGAGGCTCTTCCTGCATGTACAAGAAGACGGAGAGTTGGAAGACGGGGATGGGTCACGCCTCCAATGACAGCCAATCTAACCCTGGGCAAACTGGTTGTTAAATGATTTGAATCCCACCACTACATCCCATCCAAAGCCACATTATATGCATATACTTACATATAGAAATTTAAGGAAAATTAATGTGCCTCTCCTATTATTTACCCTAGTTCAAGATCGTATGTGATTATAGATTAAATCATGGTACATAGTCCTTGCTTTGCAATCACATTTGGGGGCCAGTCACGAAGTGAATAACCACACGACTGTGATGGACTTATGAGCTCACTTCCCTCCAGTCATTAAGCAAATGACCATGGAACTTAAGTAAAACGACACATGACGATGACTTATAATTTTAATTTTGCACTTAGCAACAACATGCAGACAGCAGAATAGAAGAGAACTGGAGAAGATAATAAAATGTAAAGACCTGCTAATAGAAATAGAACAACTGTGTCAAAAGGAGGCAAAGGTAATACCAATAGTAATAGGTGCCTTAGGTGCAATCCAGAGGTAGGTTGCTCCCTGTTCAGCCCGAATCGGTAGTGATGGTGGCGGAGGCTCCGCCCTCCTATCTGGACACTTCTGTCCGTGCACAGAATCATTGCATGTGTGCACGAGCGTGCACGAGCGAACCAGTAGTAAAAAAAATGGAAACCCATCACTGGTGCAATCCCAAAACAACTGGATTACCACTTAAACACTACTGGCATTGAAAATTTCGTCATTCATCAATTGCAAAAGACAGCTTTACATGGAATATCATACGACAGTACTTTTAACACCATCCAACTTCAACATCTGCTTATTGCAGTTCCTTGGGAAGAACTTGATAGGTGGGTAAAAATGCCAAATCCAATCTGAACATCTGGCTGACTGTGTGTCCAACCATGATAACGAGATCATAAAGTATCAAGCTCTGAAAATTGAAGATTATGGCATAAACCGGTCCTCCTGGTGATTTCAGTGTTATCAACACTTTTTGCTGCCAAATAATAATAAAAAAACCTTGGACAGCTCTTTGAAAATCTACACATTGATAAATTTTTTATCTCTCAGTGACAAAAGGCCACACTGCTTGGATCTGCACATAAAGTACATTGATACATTATGACAGCCTAAGTTTTTGGGAAAAAATAAACGCATCTGAAGATAAAGAAACGCAGATAAAGAAATGGGATGTGTGATTTCACACTGGTGTGTACATAATAATATTATTTTAATAATAAAAATAATATAGGTAGTCATCGACTTACAACAGTTCATTTAGTGACCAAAGTTACAACGGCACTGAACAAAGTGACAATTTTTCATGCTAACAATCATTGCAACATCCCCATTTCCCAGGGTCACATGTTCAAAATTCAGACACCTGGCAACTGAATCATATTTATGATGGTTATGGTATCCTGGGGTCATATTATCCCCTTTTGAAATATTCTGACAAGCAAAGTCAATGGGGAAGCTAGATTCTCTTAACAATTGTGTTACTAACTTAACAACTGCAGTGATTCACATGACAATTGTGGCAATAAAGGTTGTAAAATGAGGCAAAATTCACTTAACTGTTTATTTAACATCAGAAACATTGGATTTGGATGTGGTTGTAAGTTGAGGACAATCTGTATTGTGCCAGGACCTTATTCATGAATCACTGTAAGGAGTGGTGGGTTTTAAAATTTTTACAACCTCTTCTATAAGTATGGCCTGCTTTGCGGGCGTGGCTTGCCGGCCATGTGACTAGGTGGGCGTGGCTTGCAAGTCATGTGATTGGGTAGGCGTGGCCAACTTGTAAAATGTGGTGAAACTCTTAACACTTAACAACGCTCTTGCTTAGCAACCAAAATGTTGGCTCAGAAACTCTGGCATTTGAAGCACGCAAGTCTTAAAGCTATCAAGTTACAAGACCCTTGCACTCCTAACGCTTTATACAAAAAACCCACAGGTGTTCAAACTTGACAGCTTTAAGACTAGTGGACTTCAACTTCCAGAATCCCTCCTCTTGCTCTTCATCTTGATGATGTGCGGACGGGCGGGGTGAGGGACTGGAACCGGTTCTAAACGGCACTGTAGATTTGTGGAACCTCTTCTATAGAAGAGGTTCGAACTGGCAGGAACCCACCCCTGACTCTAAGGTATTAAAACTCATTTTGTTTTGTTGAAACCTTTTGAAATGCCTGTTCTGACCAAGACTTCCCAAGAGCATGAAGCAAACTCCTTCTCCCAATAAAAAACCCTTTTATTAATTTGCTGTGAATTCGGCTCATTCATATCCAGCAAAGTCTTTCAAGGGAGGATTTACAGTCACCGACCTTATCTGACTTGGAGAGCTGACAGGCCGCTATCTGCAAAATTTGGCAAGGAGTCTCGGAGAGTCACGAACCAATTAATCGAACTAACTAATCGAACCTGCAAACTCCACTCCACTTTTGCTCCTCTTTTATTTCCTCTGGGAGGGACCATTCATCGTCGACCTGTGGCCTTACTCCCAAGTCGATCCCTGTTCTTTAGCTGTTTCCTTCATCTGGCAACTCTGTGCACGCGCACACTGGGAACAGGCTCCAGCTGTTTGTCTGCCTCACTGATGTCTGACTCTGAAGGCAGCTGAAAACTGGCATATGGCTCTGGCCCGCTCTCTGCCTCCAACACAGAGCCCTCATCAGAGCCTTCCCCAGACTCCAGGACTGGCCTATATTCCTCCCCAACCTCCTCACTGTCCGAACCGGCTGCCAGCTCCACTGGTCGCTGGTGGGCCACAACAATACCCTGAATCCTTTTGATGGATGTGTTTCAGGATACCAAACTCTGCAAATCACTAGGTGAACATTTGTGGATTTAACATCATTGCTGAGTCCACCTGCAGCTCCTGCTGCCTCAGAACTCTATTACCAAATCCCACAAGGCTAAAAAAATAAATCTTTACACAATAAAGCTTTAAGACCCCATGTATGTAGTACACTAATTCTCCACTCTATTTTCCTCATTGTAATGTGTTTCAAAAGAAGTTCTTGGCTGAAAAATACATGCCTTAAATTTAGGCAGTAATGATAGTGACCATTAACATTTTTACCCTGCTTTTCTTTTGGCTTTTTAAGTTATGACACATGGGGGGTTTTCTTTTATTTTACCTTCACAGCAACAACTCTGTGAAGTACCATATTTTTGGAGTATAAGAAGCACCTTTTTCCCTCAAAAAAGAGGCTGAAAATCTGGTTGCATCTTATACACTGAATACAGTATTTTTGGCCTCCCGAAACCCTGCCCCATTCACCAAAATGGCCGTGCATAGGAGGCTTCTAGAGTGCTCCTGGGGGCTGGGGAAGGCAAAAAGGAGCAAACAATTGGCCATTTATAAAATTGGCACTCTATAAGCCTCCTAAAGGCTTTGCATGCCCTTTTGTGACAAAAAACAGGTCTGTTTTTGTGAAAAATGAGCAGTTTTTAGGAGGTCTGCAGAGTGCAAAAACTTTTTTTAAATTTGCTTCTTGGTGCGTCTTATACTCTGAAAAATATGGTAAGTTGTTGAAAGGCAATGATTTGGCCAAAATTATCCAGAGAACTAGATGTTTCAATTCCCACTCTCATACCTTTGTCATTGCACCACATTATATCTGATTGGAAGATCAACCGTCAGATCTCACTTGGAAGACAATTTGCCTGAAGGCAAATTTTCAGTGAATAGGAATGAAAACAAAAGTTCAGGATGCATTCATGCAAGCAAAACTACAGAAATGTGATGCAGTTTAAGAACATCAAGCTTGAACTAGAGCCATCTCCAACAATTATCCATAGTCTCCCCAAGGAAGGAGAAGAAGGAAAAGAAGGACTAGGAGTGATATGATAGCAGTGTTCCAATATCTAAAGGGTTGCCACAAAGAAGAGGGGGTCAACCTATTCTCCAAGGGCAGGACAATAAGCAGCAGATCGAAACTAATCAAGGAGAGAACCAACCCAGAACTAAGGAAAAATTTGCTAGCAGTTAGAACAACTAATCATGGAAAGGCTTGCCTTCAGAAGTTATAGGTGCCCCAATACAAGACATTGGACAACTATTTATCTGAAACAATTCACCGACAAATGCGCGATAGACATAAGTGCGCCGACAAAACCGTGACGGACAAATGAGCGCCGTCAAAATCGCTATTTGATTTTCGACAAAATCACGCCGACAAATGCGCAATGACAAAATCACGACAAAACCCTAACCCTAATTTTTTTTTCGATTTTATTGTGCTTGTCATCGCGCTTTTGTCATCACGATTTTGTCATCGCGAATTTGTCGGCGCGATTTTGACGTCGCGTTTTAATCAGCGCTATTTTGTTGGTGTGCATATGTCTATCACGCAATTGTCGGGTCATGATCTGAAATGGTACAGGGTTTCCTGCTTCAGTGGGGGGCTGGACTAGAAGACCTCCAAAGTCAGTTCTAATTCTGTTATTCCATTATTAACCTTGCCAAAGGTTAATATCAGGGGAGAAATTTAGCAGGTTCCGACAGGTTCTGGAGAACTGGTAGTGGAAAGTTTGAGTAGTTTGGAGAACTGGCAAATACCACCTCTTGCTGGCCCCAGAGTGGGGTGCAAATTGAGATTTTGCAGTATCCTTCCCCTGCCACGCCCACCAAGCCACTCCCGCAGAACTGGTAGTAAAAAAAAAATGAATTTCACCACTGGTTAATATTATCCCATAAGACAGTGGTGGTTAACCTTTTTCTGGA
Organism: Thamnophis sirtalis; assembly: GCF_051295495.1. Classification (NCBI taxonomy): domain Eukaryota; kingdom Metazoa; phylum Chordata; class Lepidosauria; order Squamata; family Natricidae; genus Thamnophis; species Thamnophis sirtalis. The sequence continues at coordinate 13,141,879 of NW_028261391.1, forward strand.
CCAAGTGCCCAAAGCATGCATTCGTGCCCACACCCTCAAATGGAATGCATGTGTGGCACCCGCGCATGCTCCATGCCCTGTGCATGCAAGCCCCCCCGCACACACTCCACCCCCGTTCATGCATGCACACAGCCCCCCCCACACACATGCCCCACCCATGCACATGCGGGGGCCCCCGCATGCAGCCTGCCTCCATGGATGTGCAGCAGAGACCCGAAGACCAGCTGGCCAATGGGAGGCACGTGCACATGCGCAGCGGAGCTAAACTAGGACAACAGCTTGCATGCCATCAGAGAAGGGGCTGTGTGCCATAGGTTCAACATCATGGCCATAAGATCATTGGTATAAACACTGGATGTGAGGGGAGGAAATATGAAATGTGCATCACAGTATGACAGTGAAAATGTTTGTACTTGTACTGTGACATCCACACACACACATTTCAACATTTTGCTTTGTTCCTGATTGCATGCCACAAATATATTATTTTCTTTTTGCTGAATGTTGCTTCCAGAGCACCAGCACTCTTTATTTATTCCCGGACTCACTGATGGATTCTTCTTGTGTTTCATGGTCCTCTTACTAAGCATCTTCAGATCTATAATTCAAAGATGTCAGTCTCTTCAGTATGCAACTTTCACAGGTGTATAATCCCTCTAGAAAGGCTACAGCTTTAACTATTCTTATCTTTTATAGTCACTGAAATGTCCTTCTCCTTTGTGCTCATGTACGTTTGTCATTATTTATTTCTCTGGATTTCATTTCCTCTTTACTTTTTGCAACAAGGAAGGGCAATAATAAAATAAAACTCTATTCCGGAGAGAAAAGGATATATGCCCTAAATGGATTGTTTATTCACTAATGCAAAAAGTATATTTTCCCCCTTACATTATACAAAAATAACACCCATTGTTTTTCAAGAAGCTTCTTTGCAGGCCAACAAAAATTCATCATGAACTGCCCTGCCCCCCCCCCCCAAAATCAATATCACTATGATCATCATCATTATTCCAGTCTGTGGCTAGCATAGGTAAAGGTAAAGGTTCCCCTTGCACATACATGCTAGTCATTCACGACTCTAGGGGGCAGTGCTCATCTCCGTTTCAAAGCCCAAGAGCCAGCGCTGTCTGAAGACCTCTCCATGGTCATGTGGCACGCAAGACTAAATGCCGAAGGCTCACAGAACACTGTTACCTTCCCACCAAAGGTGGTTCCTATTTTTCTACTTGCATTTTTACATGCTTTCGAACTGCTAGGTTGGAAGAAGCTGGGACAAGCAATGGGAGCTCATTCCATTATGCAGCGCTAGGAATCCGAACCACTGAATTGCTGACCGTTCTGATCAACAAACGCAGTGTCTTAGCCACTGAACCACCATGTCCCCTTGTGGCTAGCATAAGCTCTAGCAAAAACCAGATATCTATGCCAAAGAGCAGGACGAAATCACAAAGCTTCCACATGAGTAGCAAAATAAACAAATGATAAAACTGGTTAACTAATATGTTTTAAAAAAGAGAGCTAAGCATCCCTATTTATAAGGCTACACTAGACAACATTTTTGAGTGTATCTTATAGACCTGTAATTGAACCCATCATATACTCATTTATAGAAATTTTTGGTTCTTACAAAATGGCAATGTACAGTTACATTTTTAATATCTCTTGGCTGTGCTGCAAACAAGAAAGAAACATACAAAAAGATGAAACTGTTGTTAAACTACATCCAGTACACCAAGTACAATTGGAACATCTATAGAGATTTAAATGTTTTGGCTCTGCTACTTGGAATGCAGCTTGTGTACATCAAGTTCTGTTGCTATGTATTTGAGTGAGATCACCATGGAAGTGAATTGTATCATATTTAAAAGAATTAGCCACTGTAAAAGAATTTGTTCTAGGAGAGAAAAAATATGACACAAATACCACTTGTCGACCCAACAAAGATATCTTTGCCTCCACACCACTTCACATAAAACTTGGACCGATGAAAATTTTTGTGAAAGTGATGAACAGGGAAGGGGAAGATGTTCATTATTTGAGACAGATGCTTCTAAGAAAAACTAATACCAAGACCAGGAAGGCATTTTTGTTGGTCCACAGATCAGATACACCATCTAGACCAATTCTTGAATATAGCTCATCAGTCTGGAACCCGTACTGCATATTAGACATTAATACAATTGAGCGAGTACAACAGGGGTGGGTTCCGGCCAGTTCTAACCTCTTCTATAGAAGAGGTTCCACAAATCTACTGCATCATTTAGAACCGGTTCCAGCTCCCTCCCCCTGCCCGTCCATACCATGTTTGCCCTGCACGCCACTCACTGATTGGCTGGCTCACCAATCACCCCGCCCGCCTCTAAGAGTCCTATCTAAACCTTAAAGTCTTAAAGCTGTCAAGTTTGAACACTCCTATGGTTTTTTTTTCTAAAGGGTTAATGGTTCAAGGGTCTTGTAACTTGACAGCTTTAAGACTTGCACACTTCAATGCCAGAGTTCCTGAGCCAACATGACTGGAGGAGGAATTCTGGGAGTTGAAGTCTTAAAGCTGTCAAGTTTGAACACACCCGGGTTTTCTTTTCTAAAGGGTTGGGGGTGCAAGGGTCTTGTAACTTAAAAGCTTTAAGACTTGCGTGCTTCAACTGCCAGAGTTTCTGAGCCAACATTTTGTTTGCTAAGCAACAGTGTTGTTAAGTGAGTTTCACCACATTTTACAAGTTGGCCATGCCCACCCAGTCACATGAATGCCAAGCCACTTCCACCCAGTCACATGGTTTGCAAGCCACCCCAACTAAGCAGGCCACACCTAAGAAGAGGTTCTAAAAAATTTTGAAACCCACCACTGGAGTACAAATATATTTCACGAGAGGAGTCCTCCACTCCTCTGCTTGCAAGAGAATACCATATGTCACCAGACTTGAAATTTTGGGCTTAGACAACTTAGAACTATGCCGCCTTCAGTCTTATTTAAGTGTAGTGCATAAAATTATCTGCTACAATGTCCTACCTGTCAATGACTACTTCAGCTTCAACAGCAACAATACAGGAGCACACAATAGATACAAATTTAAGGTAAACTGCTGCAAAACTGATTGCAGAAAATACAATTTCGGTAACAGAGTGGTCAGTGCCTGGAATGCACTACATGATTCTGTGGTTTCTTCCCCTAACTCCCACAACTTTAACCTTAGACTGTCTACTGTTGACCTCACCCCATTCCTAAGAGGTCTGTAAGGGGCATGCAAAAGCACACCAAAGTGCCTACCATCCAGTGGTGGGATTCAGCCAGTTCGCACCTATTCGGGAGAACCGGTTCTTAACTTTCTAAGAGGTTCAGAGAACCGGTTGTTGGAAGAAATCTTCTTTTGGTGTTTTTCCGCTTTACAGGGCTAATCCTGTAAGGAAGGCAGGAAGGAAACATTCTGGTGTTGTTTCCAGCTTAATCTTTATTGCCCTGATTACAGAAACTGCCTCTCTGGCTAACCCTTATTACATTGTAACAGCTAAGGCAAAGTGCCCATCGACCTGAGTAATGTTGAGTTGGCCATGCCCACACGGTCACATGACCACTAATCCCCGCCTACCCACCTAGTCATTAGGACAGAGAACCGGTTGTTAAATTATTTGAATCCCACCACTAATGTCCTATTGTCCCCATTTATTCGTATCCATTTCATGTATTCATAATCATGTTTATACTTATATTTGTTATCTTATACATACTTGACAAATAAATAAAATAAAATAAGCAGTTCAAGAATCTGTTAGTGGGGCCAGAAAGAAAGAATCTGAAAAGCATTCAAGGATGTCGTTGAGAATTTCTTTGGCATCTACAGAGCACCAAACTACATTCAGCTGGTTGACAAAGGCCTTACAGCATACAACATCATGAAGTGGGAACAAGTCACTTTTGGACACTGTGTGATGCAGTGAGATACAAATGAAAATCGGCACACCAAACACTTTTAGCCCTATTGACTTCATTCAGCATGTTGGAAACATTACGTGATTAAATACGTTAAACATTAATTTCATGTTTTTCAAGACTCCTATGTATTACAGTCATTCTGAACCTATATTCGTGTTCAGTTGCAAGGGACATTTCATAGTCACGAAAAGTTCTTCAAGAAGGAAAACTTCTGAAAAAAAAAATGCTGTCCAATGTTAAAAGAGCAAACCTATTTTTATTGGAAATTTAAAACTTGAAAGTGTTCTGGCCAGCAGACGCAGCCCAAGTAAGCCCTCTATTGCTAACCTTTTCTCTATTTTTTGCTGAAAATGACTCATCTGGCCACTCTTTCATTCTGTTCTTTAGGGTATCTGAAGCGGGAAGGGGGGGAGCGAGAAGAAAACAGCCTCATTGATTGACCTCTTTTCCACTTCTATTCCCATTCAAATGCTGCTGCTGTTACAAAACGTTCTCCTCAAATATTATATTGTGCATTGGACGCTTGCCTATTTCTTTCCATCTCCCACAAGATTTTACCCATTATAGCACAAGCCAGCTCAAGCCAATCAATCTAATGAAGCTGCATTGATTTTATCGTATAGTGATGACATCAAACTTTGAAACTCAGGAGTGAAGAGGCTGGTAATGATCAAATTAAGGGTTTGTTGTCCCCCAAGCGTTAGGAGCCAAATGCAAACTGCTAATGAGCTTTCTAGCCCTCCTGGTTGCAACCTTTTCCTTCCCTTCCTTGGGACTTAACTGAAAACAGCAGGGGTGGGTTCCTGCCAGTTCTAATCTCTTCTATAGAAGAGGTTTCACAAATCTACAGTGCCGTTTAGAACCGGTTCCAGCTCTCTCCCCCCACCCATCTGTACATCATCAGGAGGAAGAGCGAGAGGAGGAATTCTGGGAGTTGAAGTCGACAAGTCTTAAAGCTGTCAAGTTTGAACACCCCTGGGTTTTTTTTTCTCTAAAGGGTTAGGGGTGCAAGGGTCTTGTAGCTTGACAGCTTTAAGAATTGCACACTTCAAAGCCAGAGTTCCTGAGCCAACATGACTGGAGGAGGAATTCTGGGAGTTGAAGTCCACAAGTCTTAAAGCTGTCAAGTTTGAACACCCCGGGGGGGGGGGTTTCTAAAGGGTTAGGGGTGCAAGAGTCTTGTAACTTGACAACTTTAAGACTTGCATGCTTCAAATGCCAGAGTTTCTGAGCCAACATTTTGGTTGCTAAGCAAGAGCGTTGTTAAGTGAGTTTCACCACATTTTACAAGTTGGCCACGCCCACCCAGTCACATGGCTGGCAAGCCACTCCCACCCAGTCACATGGCTGGCAAGCCGCTCCCACCCAGTCACATGGCCAGCAAGCCACTCCCACAAAGCAGGCCATACCTACAGACGAGGTTCTACAAATTTTTGAAACCCACCACTGGAAAGCAGCTAGAGTTCAGGGCTAGGATGGGGAATTACCTATGGAGCCTGTGACATTCTGATAAAACAGAGAGCAACATCTAAGCATCAAAGACCTTGAATGTAGGAATTTATTTCTACAATTATAATTTTCTGTTGTGACTCAGCAGAAGTTTGCTGTGAGTTGAGTCGGGATGCAGGAATGTTGCTCCAGCTGTTGCTTATTAGTGTCGTCTTCTGGAGATAAAAGGACTGATGGTGCCATGCCCTGGTTGCAGAAGCTAACGTTCATTCGTTCGTGGTTCATCGTTCATTGGTCGTGGTTTGTTTGTGAGCGGCACTTGGATAAGTGATTTGCTTTCTGTAACCCTGATTCAAAGAGACACTTGGAGAAGTGATTTGCTTTCTTTCTGTAAATCTGGTTTTGCTGTAAGAGCTCTTTGTTTTTGCATTCTGCTTTGTAACCTTTTTGCCAGAGATTTTATTTATGTTTATTTTGGGCTCACAGCCAGCGTGAGCCAGGACTGATAAAGTTATTTCCTTTTAAGTCTGTCTGACTGTTGTCTGTGAACGAATGAAGAAGGGGGAGGTCAGAACAGTTTTCACTGTTAATTAATCTAGTACAGGGCTGTCAAACTCAAGGATCTGTCCCATGGGTTGCTTAGCTTTGGCCTATGGGGCCACCCTGGAAACAGCGGAGGGCCAGCCCGCAGTACCTCTGCCAGCAAAAATAGAGCTCAAGCAGGCTGTGCATAGCCCTCCCCACTGGGCTCTATTTTTGCTGGCAGAGGGATAGCAGAACAAACTACAAGCCAAACAAAACAAAAAGAGAAATATTTCCCCTTTTGCATTTGAACATCCAAGAAGGGACCGGAAAGGAGAAAGGGAAAGCAGAAAGACAAATTAAAAGAAGGGACGATGAGAAGAGAGCAAGGAAGGAAAAAGAAAGAAAGACGGGAAGGAAGAAGAAAGGAGAATGAAGAGGGAAAGAAAAAGAAGAAAAGGGATAGAGGGAGGGAAGGAAGTCCTGCCTTAGAACTTGGCCAGTAGAGGACAAAGGTTTGGTCTCTCCTTCCTCCGCTGGAGACAATGGATCCTCCCAGCCCCTCGATCCCAAGTGCCCTCGATATGAGTGATGTCGAGCTGGCCACACCCACCCTACCCCTGAGGCCAATCTGGTACAGTTGTTAAGTGAATCTGGTTTCCCCATTGACTTTGCTCGTCAGGTTGCAGAAGCTGATCGCATGACCCCAAGTCATTGGGGCCATCATAAACATGAGTCGGTTGCCAAGCATCTGAATTTTGATCATGTGACTAGGGGGATGCTGTGAAAAATGGTCATAAGCCGTGGTGGGATTCAGCCAGTTTGGACCACTTTGGAAGAACCAGTTGTTAACTTTCTGAGCAATTTGGTGAACTGGTTGTTGGAAGAAATCCTTAAGGCAGAGAACCAGTTGTTAAATTATTTGAATCCCACCACTGGTCGTAAGTCACTTTGTTCAGCATTGTTGTAACTTTCAACGGTCACTAAATGAACTGTTGTAAGTCGAGGACCACCTATATAGCCTCTCCTTTTTCAACTTCTCAGCCCAAAGAACAGACTCCAAGTTGTCCTCTGCATCCTTTTGTTCATCTTCCCTTAAGGCTATCTCTCCCCCCACCTCTGATCGGTTCAAGTGTTCACTTAATGGAATGTTTTGTGAAATGAAAAAGTCATTGATGTACCTTTCTCCCAACAGTGGTTTTGCTTCTGATTAGTCTTCGATTGAGCATCCAATTTCCAGGTCTTAAAACGAATTCTCTTCTTTAATTTGGACACAATTTTCAGCTGCCCTAAGGCCTCCTGGCAGTAATGAATTGACATATGAATCAATTAAATTTGGTCTCCAGATTTAGGGGGTGTGGGGAATGGACTGTCTTTGATTTATTTATGGCATGTGTCAAAATGTACTTCTGGCTGCTTTGTGGCATGATATCAAATATTTAATCCTTTCCTATACAATTAGCATCATCTTTTAGAAAAATTAACTCAGCATACACTTCCATTCACAATACATTTGATGTCTATTCATGTACATTTTATAAAATAGCATTCTTCATAGGTCCATTATATTCCAGAGGGGGGGGAAAAAACCCTGAAGGATATGTATAATCAGAACAGTAATTCTGAATTCCTCTTTTAAAAAAAATGAATTGCTTTAATAATCATTGGCCATTTATTTCCCAATCTAACCTTTTCATTTGTAAAATGAATATGACAATAGTATTATACTGAATAACCTATTGAGATCCTGTAATAATATAGTCCATAGAATAGTAATGATAAGAATATATGTTAGAAATACTACTGAATGTATTACTATTGTTATAAATTATGCAAGAGATCACAAAGATCAAAGTAAAAAGAAAGTAAAGCTGCTGAATTCTGTAGCTGGGTTTTCAGTATAATTGGGAAAACTTTTAAATTAATTCACTGAGCTTTACTGGCTGAAAACATTGCTAGTAGTTGATTTTCAAGTTTTTTCCATACTGTCAAAGAAATCTGGCCAATCCATAAGCTTTAAGATCAATACAATACAACACACATTTGACCCAAGCCAAATGGCCACTAGCAAATAATTTGTTTTTAAAACTACACACAACATCTAAACACAACACAGAAATTATCATGAGGCCAAACAACACAAAATCAATCTAAAAACAAAATTAAAATGACTTGGGAAAAAAATAGAAGTATTAAAATATACTGAAGTTGAATTTAGAAGTCCTACCAAGAAAGAGACTGATGTTCTGACCTAGACTTCCTGATACAATAAAAAGCCCAAGTTTAGTTACAAAAACCCTCTTTTTATTTCAAAGATTATGAATTATGTTCATTCACAGCTCATAATGAGCGTCAAATAGTTGTAAAGAGTTGTACAGTAGGCTGCCAAAGTCTTTCGGGATAAGGCTGATAAGCACCCACTTTTATCTATCTTCCTTGAAACGTTGCCAAAGACTTAGTTGGCAATTAGCTTGGCAAGGTCACACGGAGCAAAGAATCAAAACAGAGCTTCAGAATGTAAACTGACCAGCATGAACCAAGTTGCTTCCTGCAAAGGCTCATGTGCCTTTGCTCCTCCTTTGTGTCTTATGGGAGGAGCCAATCACCTCCAAGCCTTACTCCCGAGTCGTCCCTTCTGTCTTAACTGTTCTTGCTTTCTGGCAGCTCTGCATATGCATCAGTGGTGGGTTCCAGATCCCGTTGCAACCGGTACACTGCAACAGGGCCGAGCATCGTCCATGTGCATGCGTGCAGCACGCACACAGGACATGCGTGCATACCGCCACCCACAATGCTCCAGCTGCTCAGCAGAGCATCATGCAGGTGCCTCATGCTCCATGCGCGTCCCAATCGACTCAAATAGAGGTAAGGAGAGTGGGCAGGTGGGTGGGCCCTCTGGAGCAACGTAATGGAATGGTACATGGGGCTTCCAGCAGGCACCGGTATGCTCATATCGGGGCGTACTGATCGTATCCCACCACTGACATGCGTGCACTGGGAACAGGGGGAGCCTGTTCCTCTGCCTCGCTGCTGTTCGACTATGGAAGCTCAGTAGGCAGCACATAATTCCCAGATGGCCCTGGCCCCCTTTCTGCCCTCGTCCAAGCCTTCCCCAGACTCCAGGACTGGCCCATGATTCTCCCCATCCTTCTTGCTGTCTGACTCTGCTGCCAGCTCCGCAAGCTGCCAGTGGACCACAACAACTGATTTCTATGCTAGGGAAGTGTCTATTGAGCAACTAATGTAGCCACTCAAGGTTCAACACTGAAAAACTACACATTCCTGGTAATATCAATCTCATTTTAGTTGAAGTATTGAGAGTATTCTGGAATAGATATTATGAAGGTCTTACAATGTACAGGTAGTGAGGCTGAAAGCCGCTAAAGGCATAAATGCTAAAACAAAATCAGCACTTAAACTGAAAGCCAATCTAGACCATAAAGTCCTAGCATAATATGATCCTATCTGCCTGTCCTTCATTACAAGAGATAAGAGACAAGAGGTATAAAATCAGATTCACTAGATCTCATTTCTAGTGATACACTAAGGCACAAATTTGTCCACCCCAAGGATGAAACACAAATGAGCAATGCGATATATGCAACACAATGCAGTGAGATGTGCAGATCTGTACATTGGTGAAACAAAACAACCACTTCACAAATGCATGGCATAACACAGGAGAACAAACCCATCAAGATGAGATTCAGCAATCCACCTAAATTTGAAAGACAAAGATCACTCGTTTGACCACAGCAAAGTCCATATTCTGGATAGAGAGGACCATTGATTTGAACGAGGGGGAAAAGAGGCCACTATGTTAATACTGAGCAGCTCTCTTTCAACAGAGGAGGGAGGGATAAAACGCCACTTATCGGCTATCTACAATGTAGTTCTTTCAGCAGCTCTTTCAGCAGTTTCAAGAAAATTCCACTCCTATTTGCATTCTGATTAGGTTGACCCTGAGAGCACAGATAAGCTCTCAAGTGGCCTCAACAGCTCTCAGAGTCATGACCACATGACTGCAAAGAAATATGATACTTCCATCCCCCCCCACACATATTTCATGGGTTATGATGGTCCCCGCCATAACCCATGAAATATCTTAGATGAGAAGCAAAATGTCTTCCTAAAAAGTCCACTTGCCTGTTGAAATAGCACCTTTGACTCTCCCATTATCTTCCTGGGTCAGTTAAAGATCTAGCACAGAGGTGTCAAAAGCATGTCATCACGGCGGTGTCACAGGATGTATCTGGACTTTCCCCCCCTTTGTTAAACCGAGCATGGGAGTGGCCAGCCTGTGAAGCATCCGGTCCAGGGGGCTGCGAGTTTGACGGTCCTAGCAGATGGATCCGCAGAAGCATGTAATCTTGGTTTTTAGATGTTTGGGGGACTGGTGCCTTTTTGGGAGGAAGGTGGCTTACTGTATTAGGGACCCAGGCTCCTTTGGTTAATTGATGGGACACTGTCTTGCGTGAGCTGACAAAACAGGCTCCCATGAGTCTGATTCAGGAGTTTGCCTTAAGATGCAAAGGGCAGAATGCTTGCCTACAAATCTTTACCTTTATAACTTCATTTCAGGCCACCCATCCAAATTGAAAATCAAGTTGGTCTACATGCATGCATGCTCCCCCACCCACCCTGTCCTTTACTGGAGCTTTTAGAGAAGTTACTTTGATATCTACTCCCAGTGAACGGTGATAAGCAATTATGAACATCTGTCATGATAGCTGTTATTTGGAAAATGAGCATCGCTGAAACCTTTGAGGGGGGCTGTTTGATTTTTAAGTAGTGTTGAAAGCATACTCTTTCATAGAAAGAGAAAGGGAGCTGCTTGCCAAAATCCCTCATTTTCCCCCAGAAGGCACTGGCAAAGCTTTCTGCCAAGAAATAGCATTTTGCTGCCTGGATGAAAAAGTGCCATAATGTGATCATATTACATTATGAAAAAGAGGCCCATCTTTGAGACTGAATGAGAGGAGCCATTTAATGTTAGACTCTTTCAATGTGATTATAATAAGATCCCTTTCTGGTGAGGCTTTCCACACAGGCAGAACTACAATTCACAGTCATTTACCTGCGTGCTGACTCTCGCATTGGCTGAATGTCAGGTGTTAGCAAATGGAGAGGGGGAAAGCCCTAGATTCACAAAGTGTGTGTCAATGCTACAAAGAATTGATCCACAAACAAACATAACAAGGTATAATATTCTTACAAATTACATATTAACATAATTGGAAGGGACATTGTAGGTCATCTAGTCCAACCCCCCCCCCCCCGCCCAAGCAGGGGACCCTAAGCTATTTCTGACAAATGGCAGTCCAATGTCTTCTTGAAAGCCTACAGTGATGAAGCTCCCACAACTTTCAAAGGCAACTTCTGTTCCATGGGTTGATTGCTCTCACTGTCAGAAAGTTCCTCCTTATTTCTAGGTTGAATCTGTTCTTGATCAATTTCCATCCATTATTCCTTGTCTGGCCTTGGGGACATTTGGAAAATAGCTTGACCCCTTCGTCTCTGTGGCAGCCCCTCAAGTATTGGAACACTGCTATCATGTCTCCCCTGGTCCTTCTCTTCTCTAGGCTAGCCATGCCCAGTTCCTGTAAGTGTTCTTCATAAGTTTTAGCCTCCACTCCCCTAATCATCCTGGTTGCTCTTTTCTGCATTTTTTCTAGTGCACTTTCTGCACTTTTCTTATACGTATGTGTGTGTATGAGTGTGTGGGTGCATGCGTGTAGGTACATCCATCCATAAGGTAAAGGTTTTCCTCACACATATGTGCTAGTCGTTCCAAACTCTAGAGGGCAATGCTCATGTCTGTTTCAAAGCCGAAGAGCCAGTGCTGTCCACAGATATCTCTGTGGTCATGTGGCCGGCCTGACTAAATGTCGAAGGCACACGGAACATTGTTATCTTCTCACCAAAGGTGGTTCCTATTTTTCTACTTGCATTTTACATGCTTTTGAACTGCTGGGTTGGCAGAAGATATACATACATACAGCACATACATGCATGCATACATGCATGCATACACACACACTCACACACATATAAGGTTTTGTTTGTGGACAGGCATTTATTGCTAACGATATGCATAGATTTGTGAAATCACATTGGGGAAAAAAACAAAGTTTCTGCAAAATGAAAGATCTAGAAGAAAAATGAAAGACTCAGAAGCACCTGAAAATAGGAGGTGTACCTGTAAGTCAATTTGTTACAGGGGTTAATGACACTTGACTAAAAGTTCTGCTTAAGACATTAAAGCCAGCTGGCTGTCTTTGGGACAATCATTCTTTCTTAGCCCTGGGAAATGGTAAATCACTTCTACAGTGGTGGATTTCATTTTTTTTTAGAACCTCTTCTGTAGATGTAGCCTGCTTTGTGGGAGTGTCTTGCCAGCCATGTGACTGGGTGGGAGTGTCTTGCCAGCCATGCGACTGGGTGGGCGTGGCCAACTTGTAAAATGTGGTGAAACTCACTTAACAACGCTCTTGCTTAACAGCCAAAATGTTGGCTCAGAAACTCTGGCATTTGAAGCACGCAAGTCTTAAAGCTGTCAAGTTACAAGACCCTTGCACCCCTAACCCTTAAAAAAAACCTCAGTAGTGTTAAAACTTGACAGCTTTAAGACTTGTGGATTTCAACCCCCAGAATTCCTCCTCTCGCTTTTCATCTTGATGATGTGTGGATGGGTGGGGGGAAGGGAGCTGGAATCGGTTCTAAACGGCACTGTGGATTTGTAGAACCTCTTCTATAGAAGAGATTAGAACTGGCAGGAACCCATCCCTGCACTTCTAAAAATGTTGCTACATCGACTTGTCAAGGGATTCACCAGGACATAACAATGATTTGAAGGCACAAACAAACAAAATGACTATAATTAGCTAAGAATTATGTTACTACTCATAATATATTATGTTATTTCATATCATAGTATAGTAGACATCATATTCGTTACACTATATATTATAATAGTATATTATCATCAATGTACCATTAACTATAATTAGATAATGAGAGCCTGATTGGTCCAGTATAATAGGATGCATACATCTATTATGCTCTCAGCTAGTTTGATTTATAACTGAGATTTTATGATTTAGTGTATTATGTCAACCAAGCCAATTATGAACCACAATTCAACAAGCATCGCTTAGTGTAATATATTTTAGGGAATAGAATAAGCACATCAACAATTTAATTCTGACCTTCTCATTAATTTAATTGTCCTCTTATATGAGGAAGGACTTATAAAAACAAATAGAATGACTTCTTAGCTATAGGGGAAGACTTTAAAATAAGTTGAGCTCAATTTCTAATGAGTAACACAGACACCGCTGCACATCCTATTGGCAGGGTACCGGAGTGATTTGTCATTGACCTTTAGGGACATGTGCTTGTCAGTGTATAAGCGTTCATGAATCGGGATAGACATGGCAACAGCTCAGTCAATGGGGACTGTTTGGTGACTCACACAGTTCGGAGCCTGGGCATGGCTTAGCTTGACTGTTATGTATAAAAGAGTTGGTTTGTCCTTGCATTATTTCTGTTATTATATTGATTATGTACTTCTGGATTCTGAGTTCTGGTTCTAGCTTCTGCTGCATGGGTATTGTATACATGCATCATGCTTTAAATTACTATATATAAAGAGGTTTCTTCTATAAACGAATCGTGCTGAATTCTTCACTTGTGTACTGGTTGGATTGCTGCAAACTCTAACAGTGTTTGACTTGATTGATTGATTGATTGATTGATTCAGTTTGTATGCTGCCCTATTCCCGAGAGACTCAGGGTGGCTAACCATCAAAAAGGGAGGGGGATACAGAATAAAAATAAAAAGACAAACACATTTAAAAAGCAACAACAGTCACACCCTCGGATGGGAAAATTCAACAGCCCCAGACCTACCGGAACATCCAGGTCTTAATTGCTTTGCGGAAAGCCAGAAGGGTAGTGAGGGTCCGGATCTCAATGGGGAGCTCGTTCCAGAGGGCCGGAGCAGCCACAGAGAAGGCCCTCCCCCGGGGAGTTGCCAGTCGACACTGGCAGGCAGATGGAATTCGGAGGAGGCCTACTCTGTGGGATCTGATAGGTCTTAGGGAGGTAATTGGCAGGAGGCGGTCTCTCAAGTACCCAGGTCCGATACCATGTAGGGCTTTAAAAGTAACGACTAGCACCTTGAAGCGTGTCCGGAGACCAATGGGCAGCCAGTGCAGCTCGCGGAGGATAGGTGTGACGTGGGTGTACCGAGGTGCACCCACAATCACTCACGCGGCTGCATTCTGCACAAGCTGAAGTCTCCGAATATTCTTCAAGGGCAGCCCCATGTAGAGTGCGTTACAGTAGCAGACTTCCTATTTCATTCTGCAGCTGTGGATATCCCTGACAGCCGCCCCTGCTTAACTTTCACGAGGACAGACAGGACCTGTTTAGCTATGACATGTTGTTTTATTTCTAATATTTAACCAATCCATGGCTTTATAAAGGAATCTACCCGCATACACAAATCCATGTTGTAAATGACAAATTCTGCCATTTCTCATAGGAGATATTTATGTGACTCCATCAGTCATACCAATTTTACTAGAGACATTGTTCCGATAGACACAAAGTCTTTTTGTTGGCTTGTTTACTGGTATTTTTAACCTTCCTTTATATTTTAACTTTAACAAGCAGCAAATTTTATAGTTGCTGACATTTATATCTACAGGGGTAAAGTCTATAAAATGACTTCTCTGATCTGTGTAACTGTAGCCAGATCTTCTTTTCCTATCTGATCCTCCCAAGTGTATGTGAATGAAATCGACTAGGCTGCAGAACCCTTCTCCTTCTTCGGAATTTTTTTTTTACTGGAAATATTCCATTTATTTTTCCCATTTTGTCATTTATAAGAGACAAGATTAGATTTGCAAGCGGAAGCAAAGAATACGCTGCCTCTCTTGATGTTTCTTGTTTTGGTTTCTAAAAGGAAAAAAAAGAAACGTATAGAAGCAAAAGGAAAAATAATGAGAGTTTTTGAACTGAAGCAACCATCAGGGCCAAATGAAGCGTACCCTTTCTTTTTTTATTTGGTTTTTTTATAATGTGGCACTTAATCTAAAACATCTGATATGAAGTACTGCAGTGTAATTTCTGGAGCTTAAAAACTTCACCAGGCAGTCACCCTCACATATTAACAATACACACAGTTGGTTGTGTGCAGTTTTGAGAATAATGCCTACATCAGAGAATAATTCCTTTTTGGTCTTGTCACAAAAATGGGAGCCTCTAGCTGGCTAGCTGTTACAAGTAGTCCTTGATTTACAACCACAAATTGATGTTGCTAAGTGAGACATCTGTTCAGTAAGTTTTGTTCAATTTTATGACTTTCCTTGACACAGTTGTTAAGTGAACCATTGCAGTTTTTAAGTGGTTAGTAAATCTGTTAGTAAATCCGGCATTGACTTTGCTTGGCATTGACTTTGCTTGGGACAACGCAACCATCATAAACATGAACCAGTTTCCAAGCATTTAAAGTCTGATCACATGACCAAGGGATCAGAGGTGAAATCCAGCAGGTTCTGACAGGTTCTGGAGAACCGGTAGCAGAAACTTTGAGTGGTTCAGAGAACCAGCAAATACCACCTCTTGCTGGCCCCAGAGTGGGGTGAGAATAGAGATTTTGCAATATCCTTCCCCCAGGAGTGACGAGGGAATGGGGATTTTGCAGTATCCTTCCCCTGTCATGCCCACCAAGCCATGTCCACCAAGCCACGTCCACCAAGCCATGCGCACAGAACCAGTAGTAAAAAAATTTGAATTCCAGCACTGCATGGGATGCTGCAATGGTCGTAAGTGTGAAAAATGGTCATAAGTCACTTTTCTCAGTGCCATTGTAACTTTGATCGGTCACTAAACAAACTGTTGTAAGTCGAAGGGCTGCCTGTACTTGAGCTTGCCTTTCATTCACTGCTCTTTGAAGTTGCTTTTAGCCTTCAGTTAATGTGGCAAGGAGAAATAATCCTCTCTGATCATTTAAGGTTTTAAGACTAGTGATAACATCTTGGATGTTATCATAGATTTATTATTTGTTTGCCACCAACCTTGTTTCAAAGCGATTCTGGGCAGCTTACAGTATTAAAATCAGGAATGGGTTCTGTGCAGTTTTACTGCTGGTTCGCTTGTGCGCACACTTATGCACATGTGCAGTTCTATTAAAATTGTTTTGTGCATGCGCAGAACTCAAAAAGAAGATGGCGGTGATGACGGCAATGACCGGGGAAACGGTTCAGGGGTGTAGCAGGCCTGGGCCTCTGCCGGTTCCAGCGACCCAGACCGCCATACCATTACTGGTTCGGCCAAACCCACCTCTGATTAAAATCATTAAAACCGTAAAAAGATAAATATTTCTAAAATGATATAAATCAAATTACAATCAAAGATTGTAGAAAACTATAATCAAAGTGATAGTTAAAAAGATGGGGAGGGAGAGAACAGGATGTGCAGGGAGGAGATGGGATTGTCTCTTAATTCATCAACCTCCTCCAGTGTGATGCTCTTCCATTGGGACCCCAAATCTTCTGGCAGAGCCAGGTCTACAGGCCCATACAGAAGGTCAGAAGAGGGGAGGAGGTGATCTCACTTCAAAGGGTAAGATGTTGCAAAAAGCAAGAGCCACAGCAGAGAAGGCCATGCAGAAGACTTGCAGAGACCTCACAGTTATTCAAAATCCATGAATATTCTCCAATCTCATTCCAATCCCCAAGACATTAGAAAAACAGCATTACTGCTTTGCCCAAATTCCTAATGGCTAGAAGGAAGGAGGGCTTAATATAGAAGTCTTCAATTGTGATTAAAGAAGCATTCTCTCTCCTTCAAAAAAAAATGCCCTTATTCTTACCTTCTCTTACTTTATTCTTACTCTACCTTACTCTTAAAATCCTGGTATTTCAAAAGGGATTTTTTTTTTATTGAAAAGGAGTGAAAGCAAGTCAACATTCAAAGCAGGCTCTGGGACCCTCAGGCTATACAATCCATGATAAAGGAACTTAGGAAGCCCTCCAAACCATCCGATGTGAATTCCCACCAATCCGCAGGAGTGAAGATGTACCGGCTCTCTGAGAAACAGATAAGCAGAGATTCTCAGAATCATCTTCCGGGGTTGCAATCCACATGGCTTCCCCCTCACCTTGCATCCCCCAAGAGTTGAGGATTTTCTTTTTTTTTAAATTTATTTTATTTTATCAATTTCATATATACACTCACAATTATATGATCTCATAACTGTTATTAATAATATGTATTTATAACAATTTTTCCCTACTGTTGACAATTTACTTGAAGATTGCTTTTTTATCATCCCATAGATCCATCTTATCTTACAACGGTCCTACTTCTTCTTCCCTCCCTCCCTCTTTCCTTCCCTCGTTTCTTCTCTCCTACTCCCCTTCCTTCACTCCCTCCTTCTCTCCTTCCCTCCTTCCTTCCCTCCTTTCTTTTCTCCTTCTCTCCTTCCTTTCCCCCTTCCTTTCCTCCTTCCTTCCCCCCTTCCTTCCTTCCCTCCTTCCTTCCCTCCTTCCTTCTCTCCTTCCTTCCTTCCCTCCTTCCTTCTCTCCTACTCTCCTTCCTTCCTTCCCTCCTTCCTTCCCTCCCTCCTTCCCTCCCTCCTTCCTACCCCCCTTTCTTCTCTTTCTTCTCTCCTTCCTTCCTTCCGAGTTGAGGATTTTCAATGGTTATAAATCAGGCAAAAATTATGCAAACAGGCAAGGCAAGACATAGGATACTTAGGGTACATAGAAAGGAGAAAGAACAAAATGTATCAAATCCAACCCCCTCTCTTTGTCCACCAAAGAATGGCAGATACATGGATCTGACAGATGGCCTGCAAAGCATCATGAAGTTATCACATTCACCGTGTGAACATCAAATGATTTAAGTACATTGCATAGTTATTTCCAAAAGCGGGGGGGAGGGAGATTTCAGAATAGAACTAAAGGACCAACATGTTGGTAAACAATAAACAATATGAGCTGTTAATGTATAGCAAAATAGGAGAAAGTATTCCAGGAAATGCTTCTTCCACCATCACAGATATTCTTTCTATGAGCAGTTGGTACAAACCTTAGAGCGTTGCTAAAAGCTTAGCATGGGATTTCAGAACTGTGATTAACTCACAGTTCAGGCTGATAACCTTCAAAGACTCCCGACTGATACAATTTTCGAGCAAGACCATATGCTCAAACCGTAGGTCAGCTTCTCGGGTAAACCCAAAGCAGATCTTAAACGATCAATTACAATTTGGGAATGCATTTGGCCCTGAGCATAATGCTGATTCAAGCATTATTTCTTCAATGGGCATGTGCCATTCCATATGATCCTTTCCTGGAGATGCCCCTAGAATACTTCTAAAGTGGAGGTATCCAACCTTGGCTGGCTGTGGAATTCTGGAAGTTGAAGTCCACAAGCCTTAAAGTTACCAAGTTTGGACATCCCTGTTCTAAAGGACCACCGTAAGGACAGGAAAAAAAAATCATCTTTCAATGATTAGGAACAAATTTCTGTTCCTAATTTTGAATGTCGAATCTGGAAATATCTTACATGTCTTTGAACTTGTTCTGATCTAGGCTTCCCCAGCAGCACAAAGTCGAGTCCTCGTCCCGATAAACCCCTTTTATTTAATTTACAGTGAATTCCTCTCCAGCAAAGTCTTTCCTCTCCCACAGTCCTTCAAGATAGTTCACAATTACGAACCTTTATCAGGCTTGGAGAATGGCCAGGCCAATATCTTTCAGATGCTGCAATAATTGGCAAGAATGCAGGAATGAACTAATTGTCTCCTGCAAACACCCATTCCCTTTTGCTCCCCTTTATTTCCTCTGGGAGGGGCCATTCAATGTTCACCTTTGGCCTTACTCCCAAGTCGATCCCTGTTCCTTAGCTGTTCCCTTTGTCTGGCAACTCTGCCCATGCACACACTGGAAAGAGGCTCCAGCTGTTCGTCTGCCTCACTGATGTCTGACTCTGAAGGCAGCTGATAACTGTCAGATGGCCCTGGCCCCATCTCTGCCTCCAATGCAGAGCCCTCGTCAGAGCCTTCCCCAGACTCCAGGACTGGCCCATGTTCCTCCCCAACCTCCTCACTATCCCAATCTGGCAGGCCACAAAAGAACTTCGGATCATTTCTGGGCTTGTAGAAGTCTTGGTTCTAGTTTATCTAAAACTTCTAAAGCTTACTTTTATAGTGGGATGTCTCCAATGCAAAGTAGATTACAATTGCAACTGTTCATGGTAGCAATAGCAGTTAGACTTATATACCGCTTCATAGGGCTTTCAGCCCTCTCTAAGCAGTTTACAGAGTCAGCATATTGCCCCCAACAACAATCTGGGTCCTCATTTTACCCACCTCGGATGGATGGGAGGCTGAGTCAACCCTGAGCCGGTGAGATTTGAACAGCTGAGCTGCAGAACTGCAGTCAGCTGAAGTCGCCTGCAGTGCTGCATTTAACCACTGCACCACCTCGGCTCTACCGAGGTGGTTTGGAAGGTATACTGGTAGTCCTCAATTGAAGACTACCATTTGAACCAGAATTGCCATTGCTAAGCAAGGTGATTGTTAAGTGAATTGTGCCTCATTTTACAATCTTTTTTTCCCATAGTTGTTGAGTGAAGCACAGCAATTGTTTTGGGAATCACACACTAATCAAGTAAATCTGGACCATCAAAAGCCAGCTAGGAAAGTTGTCAATGGTGATCACACACTGTAACTTTGAATGACTGCTAAACAAATTGTTGTATATTGGGGACTACCTGTACTTCTCTTGCTCCAGCCCAGTGGTGGGTTCCTGCCAGTTTGGACTGGTTTGGGCAACCGGTAGTGGTTTGGCAGCCCGGGTCACCAGAACCGGCAGCGACCCAGACCTACCCCACCCCCGTATCAGTTGTTTTTCGCTTCTGCGCATGCACGCATAGTGCACTGATGAGCATACTGACAGTAGTGTCGGAAGGAACCCATCCCTGCTCCAGCCGTATCATATGAAACAGCCTTCAGATTTGGCTTATATTCAACTCAGTTTGAAGACTATTTTCATACCTCCTTTCACCAATCCGCCAATACATAGGAAAAGAAATTTGCAATTATTGCAAATTGCAAGCTGACTATTGTTATCTGGAGTAAAGTGAGAACAGATGCTAACAAACACAAACTTTAACACACTTCAAAGATTAAAAGTGAATTAGACCCCGAGCGTATTTATAGTTTCTGGAAAGATTTTAGGCCTGAGTTTATTTTATGATATCAGGAAATATAAGTATCTAAATCTGTTTTTATTATGCTAATCTATTGCATATTCCTATCTGGTCCTGGAGATGATAATGCTTGTCACAGGGATCCAGGAGAGAACAGTTACATTGTCAAGTTAATTCGGGTAAGCTCATAAGAATACCTTGGACCCCAACACTCCAAGTACCTTCTTATTTAAATTCCTCCTTACTGAAAGTCTCTGCATGACAACTGATTAAACTGAATTTTAATGTCACACCGTATTCTCATTATCCAAACAATTAGGAGGAGACAATTGAACGCAATCCCCTTGTCATGCCCTGATTTCCCCAGTTCGATTAGGAGGCGGGTTTAACAGATGGCAGAAAACTTAATTGAACCTTAAACATAAAAATAAAAAAATGTTCATACGGAATGTGTGTGTGTGTGTGTGTGTGTATGTGTGTGTTTGTTTGTGTGTATCGGTGGTGGGTTGCAGATGATACGCCCCAGTACGGAGCACACGCCCCAGCCCGGAGCACTGGATACCATTCCAGTATGGTGCTCCGGAGGGCCCACCCGAGCTCCTTACTGAAGTTTAAAGGCTTCTGCGCTTCCATGCAGGTGCATAGCGCGTACAGCACCTGCGGGATGCTCCGCGGAGCAGCTGGAGCGTCACGGAGCATCATGGAGGCGCTTGAATGTCTGACGTTTGCAACCCACCACACGCACACACACACACGTGTGTGTGTGTGTGTGTGTGTGTGTGTGTGTAAACCCCACTCCAGCTGGGCACAGTGCCACCCACCAACCTAGCGGTATCCCAAAGGCTTAAAGCAATGTGAGCGCCTTTGCCCCCCTCCCCCCAGCTCCTGCGGCTTTGCGTCTTCGAGATATCGCTAGGTTGGTGAGTGGCACTGTGCCTGGCTGGAGGGGGGGTTGTCCAGGGGGCTTATTATTGGGGGATGGCATATATTTTTGCCCACAGGAAAAATATGGTGTGTGTGTCTGTGTGTTTGTGTGTGTGATATTTTTTTACTGATAAATAAATGGAGACTAGTATAGATCTATTTCAAGCTATTTAGCTCTCATCAGCTAGCCATACCCTTACTGGGATTTGAACATAGGCTATTTTACATGTATGAGTAGTTATAATAGTTATAATAACCTTTAAGCCACAAACTCTCCTCCCTTATCAGCTGAGCCAGGGGAATGATTAGAAGTTTTGTCAAGACACCTTTTATCAGCAAAAAAATGTAATAAAAATGGTTTCTGCCTGGGAGGCTCCTAGGGTGGAGCTGAAAGGCAAAAGGGAAGCAGCATGCTCCCTCCCATATTTGGGCATACCAGGTGCCTTGACAAAACATCAAGAATGGGAACTCATCTTGTTACATGACACTTGGGTCTCGAACCTGGCTGTCAGCTTTCCAGCTGACAATCCCAGCATCTTAACAGCACCACCCATAAGAATTAAACAATTCCTGTAACTTGATGTCACTGTACTGAATGAAAATACAAAAATAATAATAATCTGGAGATAGGAAAAGTAAAACAAATTTTCTATGCTGAGAAGGGCATGCTAATTAAGAAGTTGAAATAGAACAGGTTGCAAAATTATCATACACCTAGAGTGATGATTGTAGTGGGAATAAACATTTCCAGGTGAGGAAATTTCCAGGAGAAGAAAAACATCTGGATTATGAAAATGTCAAAAATGTACAACTAGGAAGCATTCTTTAAATTAAAAGATGTATTGATTGTAATGAAAATGCTAAATATCAACAGTGGTATGGACTGAAAGCATCCATTTTCCTTTCCTATTCAAGCATTCCTAATAATAGAATAGAAATGGGAGGGAGAAGGACACGAAAAAGAAAATTATGAACACTAATTTGTAAAATCCACAAAACTGATCTATATAATCTAAATCCATAAATTCCATTAATCTAAGTTTTTTTTTTAAAAAAACATTTATCCTTGTGTATTAAAATTTACATTTATACCAAGGTGGAATAAAATTTTGTATATGAATTATAAGACCTAGCCATATAAGATCTAATAGATATAAAATACCAGGGCACAGATTCTATCCTCTTACAGACAATTAAGCAATATCTACATGCAATGGGAAAGTATTCAGAGACATTTTAGGAAATTACATCACTTCTACCAACCAATACCGTATTTTCACCCATATAACCCGCGGGTTATATGCGTTTTTTACATGCACAGCGCCCCCCTGCGGGGTATAAAAGTGGGCGGGGTATACGCAAAATATTTTACACAGATTAACTACCGGTAAAGGGAGAGCTTGGGACCACCACTTTCCTCACGGCAGTGGGCTGGCTCGGCGGCTCGGGCTCCTTTTCTCCCTTTTCCTGCTTGGGTTTCGGGACGCCTTCGTGAAAACCCCACCCCTGGCTATGGGCGAAGCGACCAGGAAGAAGCAGGAGGTGAGAGGAAGCCCGGATTCTGCAGCCCCTCGCCTTCTCTGGGCTAGGAAGTCCGGCAGGAAGGGAAGGGGAGGAGGCGGCGGCGCGGCTGTGGCTCCGTTTTCACACACACACACACACCCCTCCCTTCTTCTGCTTTGCTCTGTGAAAGGGCTTCACTGCCGAAGCATTTTGGTTTTAAAAAAAAAAACACCGTCCCTTTCTCTCTCCAGTTAACAGGGCCAACCCAAGTGGTGCATTTTATCTGGGAGATGCCACGCAACGAGGAAATCTCCTTTTGGGGGGGGTGTGAGACGCTGACAGAAAAAGGGCAAGCAGTGTCCGTGTGAGGCGGCCTTGAGAGCTCCAAACGACCTACCGTACTGGCGGGCGAGGTTAGTTCTCTAAAGGCCGTTGAAAGCTCCGGGGAAACCCCTTTTTCCGCCCTCGGAGCCCCCGGTGCTTCCTCAACCCCCCCACACTTTTTCCTCTTTGGTTCACCCCACCCCCGCCCTCAAGGGCCCGGGACTCTGGGAAAGTGTGCAGCTGGGGGGGAGAGAGCGTCTACCGTTCCTCACGGGAGGCACTTCGAGCCCCACCGTATCTGAGAGGCTCTTAGTCGTCGTGTGGGAGAGGAGAGAAAGGTTAAAATGTTTTTGAAACATAAAAAGAATCCTTTGTGGGCAAACTTAAAGCTGCTGGGCTGCACGGGCTTGCTGTAAATTGAGGGCATGTTTTGCCTTTATTTATTTTGCCGCCTCCCCTTCCCTTCCTCGGAGGGGAACGCTCGGAGCAAAAGGGACCCCCGCCTCGTTAAAGCCGCATCCGACGCTTCACCTACAAACGATCCCGATTCTCCCGCGTCCTTCCTTCCTTCCCTCCCTTCAATGTACCGTACTCTTCCTATAAAGAGAAGGGAAGCGTGAACAAACTCCGGGCAGGAGATGGGCTCGCGTAGAGGTACCAGAAGTTTAACCGTTTCACCTAAGCCACAGCTCGTCCTCTCTTGGGACAGCCTTCCGCCGACATTAAAATGATGCGTGAACTTGCGAACAACTGTGGCAGGCACGGAAGGGAGGGAGGGAGCGAAAAAAGAAGCGAGAAACGGATATTTTCTCCCTCTCGTGAAGGGGGGAGGATCTGGTGCTTTCCGGCTCGGGCTCCTTTTCTCCCTTTTCCTGCTTGGGTTTCGGGACGCCTTCGTGAAAACCCCACCCCTGGCTATGGGCGAAGCGACCAGGAAGAAGGAGGAGGTGGGAGGAAGCCCGGATTCTGCAGCCCCTCGCCTTCTCTGGGCTTGGAAGTCCGGCAGGAAGGGAAGGGGAGCAGGCGGCGGCGCGGCCGTGGCTCCGTTTTCACACACACACACACACCCCTCCCTTCTTCTGCTTTGCTCTGTGAAAGGGCTTCACTGCTGAAGCATTTTGGTTTACAAAAAAAAAAAAGTCCCTTTCTCTCTCCAGTTAACAGGGCCAACCCAAGTGGTGCATTTTATCTGGGAGACGACACACACACACACACACACACGTGCGGCAGGAGGAGCGGCGTCCTCCGCGCTCTTGGCTGCCACAAACGCCACGCAACGAGGGAATCTCCTTTTGGGGGGGGGCAAAGCAGGGCAGTTTCTCGCCGTTCTGCGAAGCTGGGAAAGGATGCGGGAGTTTCCTTCTTCTTCCTGCCCCCCTCCGTCTCCCCGCTGCCACCTTTCAGTCTCCCCAGCCTCGTCCGGGAGAAGCGGCTTGGTGGCGTCTTCCTTTCGTACCCCGGTGCGCCTCCCTCGCCACCGCAAGTCGCCTTTTGCCCCCCCCACCCAAATAATAATACTAAATAAGCAGGTGCCTCCCCTTCGCAAAGGCTCTTCGGCTTCAGGCAGCCAGCGGCTTCCCCGGGCTGCCTCGATGGGCACTGGCGAAGGGGCGAGAGAACTGCAGGCGGCTCGCTTTCCCCCGCTGTAATCTTGGGTTTGCGCGGGTGCCAAAACTGCGTGGACGGCTTGCAAGCTGGCCGAGGTACGCCCGCAAAGGACCCGTCTCTGCCAAGCACCAGATCCCTCCCCCCTTCGCCAGAAGGGAGCAAAAAAAGAAGCCAGAAACGGCGAAGGGGGGAGGGATCTGGTGCTTCCTCCGCTCCTTTGTTATTTTTTTGCTCCCTTCTGGCAGGCGAGAGAGCATCTACCGTTCCTCACGGGAGGCACCGCCGTATCTGAGAGGCTCTTCGCCAGAAGGGAGCAAAAAAAATAACAACGGATTTCTCCCTCTCGTGATTTCTGGCTTCTTTTTTTGCTCCCTTCTGGCGAAGGGGGGAGGGATCTGGTGCTTGGCAGAGACGGGTCCTTTGCGGGCGTACCTCGGCCAGCTTGCAAGCCGTCCACGCAGCTTTGGCACCCGCGCAAACCCAAGATTACAGCGGGGGAAAGCGAGCCGCCTGCAGTTCTCTCGCCCCTTCGCCAGTGCCCATCGAGGCAGCCCGGGGAAGCCGCTGGCTGCCTGAAGCCGAAGAGCCTTTGCGAAGGGGAGGCTTCTTCTTCAGACGCTACTGCTACCCTCACCGGGGTCGTTCGCCTCGCTCAGCTTTCGAACTGCACGGATTTCTGGGGTTGGCGGATGACGACGAAATAAACCGGCAAAAAAAAGGGGGGGCACCGGCTGGTCTTATCTAACCGAGAAGCCAAGCCAGCCCAAGCGGCGCACCTGCTTATTTAGTATTATTATTTGGGTGGGGGGGGGAAAAGGCGACTTGCGGTGGCGAGGGAGGCGCACCGGGGTACGAAAGGAAGACGCCACCAAGCCGCTTCTCCCGGACGAGGCTGGGGAGACTGAAAGGTGGCAGCGGGGAGACGGAGGGGGGCAGG
Organism: Thamnophis sirtalis; assembly: GCF_051295495.1. Lineage (NCBI taxonomy): Eukaryota > Metazoa > Chordata > Lepidosauria > Squamata > Natricidae > Thamnophis > Thamnophis sirtalis. Next base: position 13,167,300 of record NW_028261391.1, read on the forward strand.
AAGAAGAAGGAAACTCCCGCATCCTTTCCCAGCTTCGCAGAACGGCGAGAAACTGCCCTGCTTTGCCCCCCCCAAAAGGAGATTCCCTCGTTGCGTGGCGTTTGTGGCAGCCAAGAGCGCGGAGGACGCCGCTCCTCCTGCCGCACATGTGTGTGTGTGTGTGTGTCGTCTCCCAGATAAAATGCACCACTTGGGTTGGCCCTGTTAACTGGAGAGAGAAAGGGACTTTTTTTTTTTTTGTAAACCAAAATGCTTCAGCAGTGAAGCCCTTTCACAGAGCAAAGCAGAAGAAGGGAGGGGTGTGTGTGTGTGTGTGTGAAAATGGAGCCACGGCCGCGCCGCCGCCTGCTCCCCTTCCCTTCCTGCCGGACTTCCAAGCCCAGAGAAGGCGAGGGGCTGCAGAATCCGGGCTTCCTCCCACCTCCTCCTTCTTCCTGGTCGCTTCGCCCATAGCCAGGGGTGGGGTTTTCACGAAGGCGTCCCGAAACCCAAGCAGGAAAAGGGAGAAAAGGAGCCCGAGCCGGAAAGCACCAGATCCTCCCCCCTTCACGAGAGGGAGAAAATATCCGTTTCTCGCTTCTTTTTTCGCTCCCTCCCTCCCTTCCGTGCCTGCCACAGTTGTTCGCAAGTTCACGCATCGTTTTAATGTCGGCGGAAGGCTGTCCCAAGAGAGGACGAGCTGTGGCTTAGGTGAAACGGTTAAACTTCTGGTACCTCTACGCGAGCCCATCTCCTGCCCGGAGTTTGTTCACGCTTCCCTTCTCTTTATAGGAAGAGTACGGTACATTGAAGGGAGGGAAGGAAGGAAGGACGCGGGAGAATCGGGATCGTTTGTAGGTGAAGCGTCGGATGCGGCTTTAACGAGGCGGGGGTCCCTTTTGCTCCGAGCGTTCCCCTCCGAGGAAGGGAAGGGGAGGCGGCAAAATAAATAAAGGCAAAACATGCCCTCAATTTACAGCAAGCCCGTGCAGCCCAGCAGCTTTAAGTTTGCCCACAAAGGATTCTTTTTATGTTTCAAAAACATTTTAACCTTTCTCTCCTCTCCCACACGACGACTAAGAGCCTCTCAGATACGGTGGGGCTCGAAGTGCCTCCCGTGAGGAACGGTAGACGCTCTCTCCCCCCCAGCTGCACACTTTCCCAGAGTCCCAGGCCCTTGAGGGCGGGGGTGGGGTGAACCAAAGAGGAAAAAGTGTGGGGGGGTTGAGGAAGCACCGGGGGCTCCGAGGGCGGAAAAAGGGGTTTCCCCGGAGCTTTCAACGGCCTTTAGAGAACTAACCTCGCCCGCCAGTACGGTAGGTCGTTTGGAGCTCTCAAGGCCGCCTCACACGGACACTGCTTGCCCTTTTTCTGTCAGCGTCTCACACCCCCCCCCCAAAAGGAGATTTCCTCGTTGCGTGGCATCTCCCAGATAAAATGCACCACTTGGGTTGGCCCTGTTAACTGGAGAGAGAAAGGGACGGTGTTTTTTTTTTTAAAACCAAAATGCTTCGGCAGTGAAGCCCTTTCACAGAGCAAAGCAGAAGAAGGGAGGGGTGTGTGTGTGTGTGTGAAAACGGAGCCACAGCCGCGCCGCTGCCTCCTCCCCTTCCCTTCCTGCCGGACTTCCTAGCCCAGAGAAGGCGAGGGGCTGCAGAATCTGGGCTTCCTCTCACCTCCTGCTTCTTCCTGGTCACTTCGCCCATAGCCAGGGGTGGGGTTTTCACGAAGGCGTCCCGAAACCCAAGCATTTTTTTTTCTATTGAATTTCAAGATCTCTCCCTTGAGTTGAGTTCCTCCAACCCCTCCCCAGCTCGCCCAGGCTTTCTCCTCCGATTGGTTTTAATGGGTAGGTCCGATGGAATAGCGCTAATGTAATGTTTGCCGACGGCTTACTCGTTGCGGGTTATATAAGTGGGCGGGGTATACGGGAAACATTTTACACGATCTTGAAAATCTGCAGGTTATTCACGTGGGCGGGTTATTTGCGTGGGCGGGTTATATGGGTGAAAATACGGTAGATAACAAAGGAAAAATTAATCTGGGTGGCCTGAACAATTTGCTAATTGTAAAGTTAATTAGCATGCATGAATATTGCTGGGAGAAGGAGGAGGAGGAGGGGAGGACTTAGTAAAGCTCTTCTACTAGGACAAAGCTGTACATTTTTCTTACACCTCCCTTTCAAGTCAGCATCTGGTTACACAATCCATCAGAAAAGGGCTGGACGGGACTTTGAAGGTTTTCTAGTCTAACCTCTTGCTCAAGCAGGAGACGCCATATCATTTCAAATAGGTAGCTGTTCAATCTCCTCTTATAAACCTCTAGTGATGAAGCATCTACAACTTCTGTTCCACTGGTTAATTGTCCACACCATTAGGAAGTTTCTCCATAATTCTAGGTTACTTATCTCCTTGATTAGTTTCCATCCATTGTTTCTTGTCCTGCCCTCTAGTGCCTTGGAAAATAAGTTGACCCTCCTCTTCTTTGTGGCAGCCCTGTCACAGCTCATCTATATTTAGCTATTTCAATCTGTCTGAGATATCAAATCAGAAAAAAACCGAAAAGCTGTTATTGTAACTGGATTCGTTCATTCTCTCTCTCTCTCTCTCTCTCTCTCTCTCTCTCTCTCTCTCTCTCTCTCTCTCTCTCTCTCCCTCCCTCCCTCCCTCTCTCCCTCTCCCTCTCCCCCTCCCCCCTCCTCCTCACCAGAGTTTTCTGAGTTTCTAATTCTATGGAACTCTGCATTAGCTTGGCCTTTGTCCAGCCAGGGCCAAAAGCTAGTAGACAATCTTGAGCGAGTACAATGATTCGACTTATACAAAATATAGGTTTTTTATCTGCTAATAAAGTAATCAGAATATGTTAGAGAGATGAGAGATTTAATCTTCTCACAATATTTTGCCAGTTTGATTTTTTTTAATTATCATTTAATGCGGTCTTCTGACTATGAGTATTATTTTACTCATGTTATTATCATGAAGCATTTAAATACATCTCTCTCTCTCTCTCTCTCTCTCTCTCTCTCTCTCTCTCTCTCTCTCTCTCTCTCTCTCTTTCTTTCTTTCTTTCTTTCTTTCTTTCTTTCTTTCTTTCTTTCACTTTGGCCAACAAAATACAACCCTGCAGTTACTGATGAGGTATATGGGAGTCCCCTGGAATTCAAAATTCTGAATTTTTCCAAATTCAGAGATGTTTGACAGTTTGCCTAGTAGCTCAGTATATGTTTTTGAGGTCCATTTTGGATTCACAGATACCACTGGAAACTGGAACTTTATTTAAACTTTATTTATTTTGCTATATTTTGCTATATTTTTATTGATGCTTCCCCCACGCCTCCCCGTATGGGCATGAAGCATGGTGAATCCCACATGAGATATCTTTAGACAGGCATGCTATTCTTGCTGCAGGTAATTTCTGCTTAGATGAATGGATCACGGAAGAGAACTAAAACATGAATTGTTCACTGTAGAAAGATGACAACATCTGACGTTTCTGTAAAATTGCTTGAATTAATTCTCTCCATTGCATATTAAAAAGTCTGCAGTAAATAAGAATAAATAAGAGGGAGCCTGTGGGGTGTAAGAAGATTGGGAGTGACGTGTTAGGCTTTACTGAGATTTAAGGCACTCATATTGTCAAACTTCACAGCAGGACCTAGCAGTAAATCTCAGCTTTTCAGGAAGAGGCTTACTTGACAGAAGACTCACAGACCCCACTCAGCTAGATTAGTCTCTTCTTGAATACAAGAATGAAGTAACAAGTACATAGATGATTTGCCTATAGTAGGCAAAGAAGCCAACGCTTCTATAGAAATCTGTGTCCTAGAATTTATTTTTTTTACATTTTTCAGAGATGTTTGACAGTTTGCCTAGTAGCTCAGTATCAGTGATGTCTGGTGAGGCTTATGGCTGGTGAGGCAGCAATTTTTTTTAGACTTGTGGACTTCAACTCCCAGAATTCCACAGCTAGGCATGCTCAGTTCCGATTTAAAGTGACAGCATTTGTTTTTCTCCTTTGCTAAATAAGTTTCCGTCTTTCTTTTTCTTTTTCTTCTCTCTTCCCCTCCTTCCTCCCTCTCTCCCTCCCTCCCCCCTCTCAAACACACACACACATACACACACACACACACATAAAGTTGCACCAGGAGGATGAAGTTTGAATTCCTCCCCCTCCCTCCGACCCTCACGTACCTTTTCCAGCTGTTTCAGAGGGGATTTTAACTCTGCTCTTGCCTGCCATCATGAAAAGAAAAAAAATGTAAAAGGAAAAAGGCAAGAGCTGAGGTCAGGCTGGGCTAGTTGCTGCCAGAGTCACCGGGGAGGACTCTGCTTAACTGTTTAAAAAAGCCTCTAAAAAAGCACCCTCTACAGGAGGAAGCAGGAGAATGGCATGCCTCATCTACGTGAGGAATTTTTAGGCTTTTAACCCTTACTTAACTCTGCTCGAGTGATCATAAAAAGTCAGACTAGATGAGTCACATCATTCTCCTGTCTTCTCCTGTAGAGGGTGCTTTTTTAGAGGCTTTTTTAAACAGTTAAGCACTAAGCAGAATCATCCATGGTGACTCTGGCAGCAACTAGCTCAGCCTGACCTCAGCTCTTGCCTTTTTCTTTTTACATTTTTTTTTCTTTTCATGATGACAGTGGTGAGGCTCTGCCTCCCTTGCCTCCCCTGACTGCACGTCCCTGCTCAGTATATTTAATGGATCTCTATAACCCAAGACATGTCAGTTTTTACCCATTTCATCTCATTTAATTAAGGATGACCATCCAACTAGACTATGTAAGAGCCAAGGTGGCGCAGTGGTTAAATGCAGCACTGCAGGCTACTGCTAGATCAGCAGGTCAGCGGTTCAAATCTCACCAGCTCAGGGTTGACTCAGCCTTCCATCCTTCCGAGGTGGGTAAAATGAGGACCCAGATTGTTGGGGGCAATATGCTGACTCTCTGTAAACCGCTTAGAGAGGCCTGAAAGGCCTATGAAGCGGTATATAAGTCTACTGCTATTGCTGCTATTGCTATGTGACTTTGGGCAACATACAGTACAAAAGAAAAAAAAAATGTGTGAGGGGGGAAAAGATATTCAACACAAAACGAGAGATGTCATTAAAACTTTAAAAGAATACAACAGAATTGGATTCGGATTGAAATCTTCTATAGCTCACCAGTTAGGGATTGTATTCATTGTGAACCCAAATTTAAAGAGAAAGAACCAGGTTTTAAGCTCTTTAATTGCAATTTGGAGTCAACCGGACGGTCGAGAAGGCTGGAAACGGGCCAGTTTCTGGCCTCCAGAGGGCCTTCAGAGTCTGGGGAGGCAGTTTTTGCCCTCCTGGAAGCTCGAAGAAAGCCTCCAGAACCCAGGGAGGGCAAAAATCCCCCCCCCCATGGTGCAGGATGCCGATTAGGTCCCACCCACTATGTATAGTATCAGGACTGTAACTTTATTGCTTGTATCCTTACGATTTATATTGATATTGTTTCCTGATTGCTTATTTGTACCCTATGACTATCATTAAATGTTGTACCTCATGATTCTTGACAAATGTATCTTGTCTTTTTATGTACACTGAGAGCATCTGCACCAAAGACAAATTCCTTGTGTGTCCAATCACACTTGGCCAATAAAGAATTCTATTCTATTCTATTTCCACTCAGCGCGAGTGGCTTAGTCTACAGTCTCACGCCTCACACCAGGCCAGCTGCGACCACGGTCACTACAGGAATGCAGATGACCCAACAACTGAACAACCAAGTCATCATCAAGAAGGTAAATCACCTGGATCCTATAAGATGATATTTCTTTCACTGAATAGGCAGTGGGAGATGGGAGACCTTCCTGAAAGCAGATGGTGTCACAGGTAAACCAGTTCTGTATCATGCAAGGCTTTATACTGTAGGAGATAACTACTATATATGACCTCTTTAATCTCTTTGGGAAAATTAAGTGACAAGTTTCTCCACATTTTTAGAAAACTGTTTCTTCCTTCCATTATCTCTCTCACATACACACACACACACACACACACACACACACACACACACACACACAAAAGCACCAAAAGCATAGGCCTTCTGTAGCCCTTGGGTGCCACACAAATTAAAAATAACATTTTTGGCCAAAAGAAAGTCATTCACTTTTGCACCCCTGATTTGTGACTTAGCTCAGGCTTAAGAGAGCTGAGCTCCAGTGTTTTAAATAAAGAAAGGTAAAGGTTCCCCTCACACATATGTGCTAGTTGTTACCGACTCTAGGGGGCGGTGCTCATCTTCATTTCAAAGCCAAAGAGCCAGCGCTGTCCGAAGACGTCTCCGTGGTCATGTGGCCGGCACAACTATACGCCGAAGGCGCACAGAACGCTGTTACCTTCCCACCAAAGATGGTTCCTATTTTTCTACTTGCACTTTTACATGCTTTCGAACTGCAAGGTTGGCAGATGCTGGGACAAGTAACAGGAGCTCACTCTGTTACCGGGGCAAAAGGGATTTGAACCACTGAACTGCTGACCTTTCTGATCAACAAGCTCAGCCTCTTAGCCACTGCATCCCTTAAATAAAGAAAAGCCATCTACAAATTACCCTAACGTTACTCTGATGCTTCTGATAGACCAAGAATAGCTAGGAACTTCTTTTAGGAAGAAAATGGTGGCACTTTTCAGAATTTTACAGAGAAAATTGTTCAGGCCGGACAAAAAAATAAAAAGAGAACAAAGTCTACAGGTAATTCCAAATAAAATCAGGTAGCAATTTAGGTCAATTGCCACCTATGTATTTGAAGGAGTAAGGACTCTGCTGTGAGATGGGCCTCTGGTCAGATGCATCCAATTTTGTCCCATGGCTAAACATTGTTTACTGGCTATTATCAGTGCTGTGGCTGCATTCAGCCCGTCTCGATTCAGAGAGAGAAAAGGCCCAGCGCTCAAAAGAAAGATTAACCACAGGGCAGCAAAACTTCCATAGAGGTTGTGGCAGCCGACTCATAGGTGGCCCGTGATTTTTCTTTCATCCTGTGGTGTTTTTCTAAATCTAGGAACTGGCAGTGATTCTTTCAGTGAAATTCTGAAAAGGGACATGAGGAGGGGAAAAAAAAGAAAATTAATATGATGGAGTTGGTTTTAATGATGGACTTTTAGTTGTCATAGCAAGCTTTCTTTGCGTCTTTCCTCTCCATTTGGAGAGCTCTGAAATGACTTCTAAATTTAGGAGCCGGCGACGAAACTCATGAATCACTGAATCTAACAATAGTGCTGTTTGTTTAACTGGCTTGCTGGTTGTGAATTGGCACCAGCCAGCAGTCATCCAGTAGGTCTTGCTGGGATGGCACTTCATATGTTTAACTCAATGCTTGGAACACCATGCGTTTTGGAGGGAGGAAAAAAAAGGATGTGGCTGAAGGATTCAAGGGGAGTCTTTGCTAAACCCTTTGTTCATTTTTTGAGTGCCCTGAACATTCATAGTCCATAGTACAAAAAAAACCATCATTTGAGATTTAAAAGATCCAGTCCAGAGGATTTTGGCTGAATTCTGCAAACTGCAAAACTCTCCCAGCCAAATGTATAATATATAATTAGTCTACCAAAGAGCTAGTAGTCTACATTTAACTAGGTATTTGCTGAATAGACTAGACTAGACTAGACTGGAATAGACTAGAATAGACTAGAATAGACTAGAATAGACTAGAATAGACTAGAATAGACTAGAATAGACTAGAATAGACTAGAATAGACTAGAATAGACTAGAATAGACTAGAATAGACTAGAATAGACTAGAATAGACTAGAATAGAATAGAATAGAATGGAATAGAATAGAATAGAATTCTTTATTGGCCAAGTGTGATTGGACACACAAGTCTTTGGTGCATATACTCTCAGTGTACATAAAGAAAAATAAAATAGAATACATTCATCAAGAATCATAAAATACAGAGGGTGGGAGAGAGGATTGGAGGGAGGGTGAGAAGGAAGGGAGGGAGTGTATTGGGAGAGAGGTGTGGTAGAGGTGGAGGGGAAGTAGGGTAGAGGGGAATGATGGAGGGAAGAAGGAAAGTTGGAGGGGGGCGAAAGAAAGGGTGTATGGAGGGTCGAAGTGGTACATTGGGTTTGTATTTTGAGGGGTATTGTTGACAAGAGGAATGGCTGTGTTTATTGTTTAATGTTATATGGCCCCGGTTATGCACAGTATATATGTGACTGTACGAAATGAAAATGGAAAATAAATAAAACACTTTAAAAAAAAAAGAATCATAAAATACAACACTTAGTGATAGTCATAGGTTACTAATAAACAATCAACTTATAGTAGGAAACAAATAAAACAATATAAGTTTTAAAAATACAAGCAACATTGTTATAGTCAAAAGTGGAAAAAATAAGTATTAGGAAAGACATAGATACTAGGAAGGAAGAGAAGAATAGTAGTAATACAGTAGATAGTTTGACAGTGTTGTGGGAATTAGTTGTTTAGCAGAGTGATGGCATTCAGGAAAAAAAAAACTGTCATTGTGTCTAGTTGTACTGGTGTGCAGGGCTCTGTAGTGTTGTTTTGAGGTTAGAAGTTGAAACAATTTATGTCCAGAATGTGAGGGGTCTGTAGATATTTTCACAGTCCTCTTTCGCAGTGTACAGGTCCTCGATGGAAGGCAGGTTGGTAGCAATTATTTTTTTCTGCAGTTCTAATTATCCGTTGAAGTCTGTGTCTGTCTTCTTTGGTTGCAGAGCCAAACCAGAAAGTTATAGAGGTGCAGATGAGAGACTCAATAATTCCCCCGTAGAACTGAATCAGCAGCTCTTTGGACAGTTTGAACACAGGTTTGCTCCGAAGAAGAAAGGCAAATGTGTGGGGGTGGGGGTGGGGGGGGAGAAAGAGGATTTAAAAAAATCCCCTCTTGATCTTAGTAGGTGGCTGAGTGGGTAAAACACTAAGCTTGTCAATCAGAAAGGTTGGCAGTTTGGCAGTTCGAATCCCTAGTACAGGTCTCCTGCGTAAACAGGGGGTTGGACTAGATGACCTCCAAGGTTCCTTCCAACTCTGTCACTGTCTATCTAAAGATAGCTCAGCAATATCTTGAGTTGGCTTTTTCATTTTCTAGTTAGAGTCTTAATAACATGGCCAAAATCAGCCCTAAAGGTAGTGATGATGAAGCCATACACATCATTTGGTTTTCAAGAGGAGATTGCACTGTTATTATATTACATTAGAATCTTGCCATTAATGTTGGAAGGGGGAGGGACAATCATCATGATTTCATTTTAGCAATGTATTCGGGAGGAGTGGCAGAGAGACTGAATTGCTGGAATAGTCATGATCTTCATGAAGGCCAGTATAACTACAATTACCTGCTGTTTCTCATATTCATTACTTTTCAAAGCTGACAGTTATTATGTGCTGCTAGAAGTGACAGTGTATGTTCCCTTATGGTTTTTCTTCTCTGCCTTTTAAAAGTACGTTTAAACAGAAAAAAATTCAATCTGCAGTGCACCATGTCAATTTTCACTTTAAGGTTTTAGCATCAACCTCTTTATTCTATAGTCACTCGCTCAGAAGCCATGAGAAAATTCAAACTTTTCAATAATTAAAAGTATTCAGCAACCCTGTGTCCATGTATTCAGACATTTGGGATGTTTGTGCATGAGTCTTATTTCATGTGTGTTTAGTGCTACCAGACCTCGGCTGCAAAAATCCAGATGGACACTAGATGGTGCCAAAAGGAAAGTGGCTCTTTGATACTCTATATTAGTTTCTTAGATTTTTGCAATCCAGCCCTAGGTTAGGTATGAGTATCATTGGATGAAAGTAACCAATGAAGCAACATTATTACTGGCAGTAAAGATTTGCCGTGACTGCTGTGGTTCTGTTCATAATCCATTGGCTGGTCCAGTAAAGGGCAAAATAGCATTCAGGAAAACATTCAAGTTGACAGACAGGTTTATGGTTTGTTTAATACAGGGATAGGCAGTCAGTTCCCCAAGGGACCACATGGAAAACTGAAAATGCTGAACCAATAGGGCTATGAAGGTGCCTAAAAACATGCACATGTGCAAGCACACAAAGACATAGTCTCTGTCTGTCTGTCTGTCTGTCTGTCTGTCTCTCTCTCTCTCTCTCACACACACACACACACACAAACACACAAATACACAAACACACAAACACACACACGAATAAATATATATATTCAATATATATATATATATATATATATATATATATATATATATATATATATATATATATATATATATATATATATATATATATATATATATATATATATATATATATATATATATATATATATATATATTCAACCCAGGCCTGTCATGACCCTGAACCGGTTCTCCGGGCAGCGCTGTATTGTTTTTTGCTTCTGCACATGGACATGGCATCACCCACATGGACGCGTGCAGCGCATGTGCCATAATTGCCTGCAACACTTCTGCAAGCCCCCGCGATGCTCCAGCTGCTCAGCGAAGCATCGAGCAGGTGCCGTATGCGCCATGTTTGTGCGCAGAAGCGCCAAAGGCTTAAAGCACAGGTAAGGAGCTTGGACAGGCGGGTAGACCCTCTGGAGTACCGTACCAGAATGGTATCTGGTGCTCCAGGCAGGCTCCAGTATACCCGTACCGTGGTGTACCGCCTGCAACACACCACTGATGTGAGTGCACCTCTTGTCAGCCAGTTGGTCTTTAGGTCTCTGCCGTGCATGTGCGGGGACCAGGACGCATGCAGTGGACATGCACGTGCATGCACATACATGCATGGGGGCACATGCATGGGGCGGGTTGCATGCACGGGGGTAGAGCACAGGGGGTCACATATGCATGCCCAGGGGTCAGGGCACGCAGGGAGGTCACAAGGGCATTGCATTATGGGTGTGGGCATGCGGATGCACACGCTTTAGGCTCAAGATGACAAAAAGGTTAGCCATCACTAACATAGGCCCAATAGGGACAGTCAAAGGGCCAGAGGTATCCCGGGGGCCATAAAATACCCAGCTCTGGTCTAATAATTCTGATGCAACAATCCATTGGAATCAGGGATGGGTATGGATTGACTCTAGAAAGATGATTACATAGGATGCTGTCTCTTAATTTCTACAGATGAAAGGGAGGAAAAATGAGAAGCCCTTAAGGCACTTTCCCAAGTGTCCTGTGACTGTGGGAAGAGAGTGGATGCTCACAATGAATGAGTTTTATTTTAGGATGCTTTTTAGTACTCTTTCTGGCTCTTAATCAATTTGAGTCCGAAATCATACCTTGTTTTTATGCTTAGCTCTTTCATGGCTACATCCTTATCCCCTCTTGTAATTCTGAATAATTGTTCCATAGATTAAATAGGTTTAATGTTTAAAAGGTGCCTCAATGCAAGGACACTTCATGGCTTTGTCAAGCCACCAAGAGGCTGAAGCTTCACTCGATCCTGTGGTGCAGATTCATGTTCTTTTATCCCAGCAAGCGTTCCTTTGGGTCTCTGGGCTGTGAGCTTTGTTTAGCCTGGGAAACATTCCGGATTGGAGTTTTCAGATCTTTTTACACAAAGTAGCAGTCTTGGCTTTCATGAGATCCAAGTGAGAAAATAGTGAAATATGTATTCAGAAAAACTGTTAACCCTGTTGAGAGTTCCTTTTGCATTCAGATGAGATGCGGATGCGACCAATCAGCTCTAAGCCTCATCATTCAATGCAGCCAGAATGATCTTTGTGTTGGGCAAATATAGACTGACTGACTCACATGCTGGGATCATTTTTACCTGTTGCAAAGGAGCCAATGATCACACAAGGCAAGAAATAGCAAACTTTACGTATAGTAACCAAGAGGTGCTCTCAGGACCCTTATCACAAACAACAACAACAACAACAATAATACCAAAGTTGGATAGGATCTTGGAGTTCTTCTAGTACAACTACCAAGAGCCTTGGTACACAACTTAGCGTCTTTATATATTTCCTCCCTCCCCCCCCCATGAACAAGCAACAGGCAAGAAGCTGTAAATTATTCACTGTAGTAGATGACCAAGTTAAGTCCAAGTGTGGGGTCAAATGTGTCATCAGTCTCGAATGCCTTCATGCCCACAAGAGATCTAAGTCCAGCCCACCTGAAATTCTCTTGACTCTTATCTACTGCCAAATTGCTTTGACCATTGTAGAATGCTTTAGTATGCAATAAATCTATGTATTCATTTGAACTGCCCAGAGTCCTGAATTCCTGCGCTTGATATGATGAAACCATCTTCTAGAAGGGCTATTCTCTACAAGGGATTTTAATCACTAGTAGAGGATAGACCTTTCAGAAGATGGGTTCATTACTGAAATATTCTATCCTATTCTGTTTTTAACTGATAAGGATGGAAGATGAATTTGCAAAAAGCTTTCTAGCTGGTGCAGTGGTTAGAGTGCAGTACTGCAGGCTACTTCTGCTGATCACCAGTTGCCAGCAGTTTGGCAGATCAAATCTCACCAGGCTCAAGATTGACTCAGCCTTCCTTCCATCCTTCTGAGGTGGATAAAATGAGGACCCAGATTGTAGGGGGCAATATACTGACTCTGTAAACCGCTTAGAGAGGGTTGTAAAAGCACTGTGAAACGGCATATGAGTCTAAGTGCTATTGCTATTGCTATTGCTAATTTATGTACAAAGGGAAAGGGAAGTCAACTTTGAATCTACCAATAGGGGACAGGAATGTATTTTTCATTGATAACAATAACCATCTGATCCCTCCAGGAATGTGCACGGTAGAGTGAGGGCTCAAAAAGGGGAGCAATGAAGAACAAGAATAGAAAAAAAATAGCTTTTCTAACAAAAAAAGGGGTTTGTGGGATCCTTGATGCTCTCTGAGCTTAGTTGTTTTCCTGCAGACATATCATTACCCAACTATATATACTTAAAGTCACTCCCCTACTTGGGCATACCAGGGGTTGTGACTTTAAGTATATACCTCCCACCCTGGCTGGCTGATAAGGAGTCGTTCTCTGTAGCTCAAATGGTTAACTCCCTGCCTGGGAGGCAATAGAGCACAGGTTCGATTCCCAAACTTGGGTATGGCTAGCTGATGAGAGCTAAATAGCTTGAAATAGATCTATACTAGTCTCCCTTTATTTATTTATCAGCATAAATATAGCATATATATATATATATATATATATATATATATATATATATATATATATATATATATATATATATATATATATATATATATATATATATATATATATATATATATATATACACACACACACACATACATACATACATACATATATATATACACACACACACACACACACACAATACAGATATTTGCACAAGATTCCCATCTTTCCAATAAAAGCGAGTTATAGATGAGATAAGGCAAGGCCTCATTTAACATTTAACATGCGCAACTGACTGGAACTGCTGACAGCACACTTCTGATGTGCCATCCTTTGCATGCTAGCATCTATGCATCACTAAAGCTGTATTCATGCATGTTTTTGGAATTCTGTGGATTTGCACACTACAGTGAAGCATAGATTGATCAAGGTGGCTGGATGTTTGCAGCATGTTAAGCAAGAAAAAGGAAGCTTAACTAAAATTTAACCTATCATTTGACTGAATCAGCCAGATGTTTAATTCACCTGTTTAAACCTATGACAGGAAGAATGCATGCAGTATTTTTAAAAGGAGTCCTCAGGTCAGCTTTTCTCGCCACTAAAATTAGCATAAAAACAATCTCCATGTATCAATATAATTAATGAAAGAATAACTATTTAAATCTAGAGAGCAACGAAACACCACAAGGTAAGACATGAATAATCACTCTTCAAATTAAAATTCGATTTGCTTAACACAAGTTGCATGATAAAATGTGTCTCAGGCCGCTTCTGGAAGGGGAGCTGGAAATGTTAGAATCAGGAGACAGTTTTGCTCTGAAAAAAAATTGGCCATGTCTAATCAAAAGCATGTAGGACTAGGAGTTTTCTATAAGAGTCCTTGAAAGTATACAGAGTTCTTGCAAGACTTCAAAAGGAGGTCTTAGCCAAGACATACCAACAGAAAGAGAGAGGAGAGACAGAGAGAGATAGAGGGAGAGGGAGAGAGACAGACAGACAGACCATGGACATTTTTGTGGTGACTCTTAAATTAATTTAATTTATTTATTTAGTGTATGGCACGTGTTAGCCAGGGATCACCGAAGCGGCCATCTGCCTTCGGGGAAGGAATTTTTTCGGGTGGTGTTATCTTACCCCCAGGATGCCTGAATGCCAGTAGGTAATTGGAGGAGACTCCTTCCTGTCTCTACGCAGTTTATTTACTTACGGGAATTGAGTCGCTGAGTTGCCAACCACAGCGGCGCGCAGGTTCAGCATCTTAACATGTGACCCCCATAAATTAAATTAATGGGGCAGGCTATCAGCTTGCCCACGCTGCCAGCTTTCCAGTTGATAAGCTCAGCATCTTTAACCGCTGAGCCATTATGCTACATTGGTCAATTGGAAAGCTGGCAGCCCAGGTTCAAGACCCAAGTGCCACCCAACATGGACGAGTTCCCATTACTTGCTCCAGCTCCTGCACACCTAGCATTTCAAAAGCATGAAAATGCAAGTAGATAAATAGGTACTATTTTGGTGGGGAGGTAATAGCATTCCATGAGCCTTGCTATTTAGTCATGCTGGCCACATGACCACAGAAATGTCTTTGGATGATGCTGACTCCCTTGGCTAAGGAATGGAGATAAGCACTGCCCCCAAGAGTCAGATATTTTTGCTCGTGTATTTAAAACTGTTGGTTGATTTGCAACCAAGGTAAATAATGTTTCTAGATAATTCTTGAGTAGGTAGATCCAACTCTTCTTCTCCCACTATTCCAACTTTATCTCTCCTAATTAATATTCCCAACTCCTTCTAATGCACGGTCTATGTTCACATAAATCATTAGCTAGGTCAGCTATGGACATAACAGCTACTTTCACAAACTAAGCTAGACATGGTGAGTGTTAAACTTCATTAGGTTTTCTCTAGTTTAGTATATAGTGCAAACCAAACTATTTGGTTAATTTGTGGTTCAGTGTATTCCATAAACACTCAAAATGGATTAACCCAGTTACTAGCTGCAGCATGTGTTCATTCATTGTTTTGTCACAAAGAAGACATTTTCACAATTGGATGTGGCTGAAGAATTTAAATAATATAACAAATATAGCACATTTTATATTTAAAAAGACATGTTTGCTTTTTGGGGGAGGGGGTAAACTGACTGTTGATCATTGTTAGATCAAGGGTGGAATTCTACTAGTTCGGGCAAAACTATAGCTCCGAAGATCACAAGCAAATGCCCCCTCCCATCTACCCCTACACTTTACCTACCTTTATCTTCTCAGCTGAGTCGCGTGGCAGAATAAATTGCTATGCCTCAGCTGTTTTCCTTCACAAGCAGCAATCCGGATGGTAAGTATTATCCGAACTGCATATGCATGCATAGCGCACGCCCTGGCTCATGCGTGAGCAAAGCAAGCACACACGTGCAAAGCACATGCTCCGCGAACTGGTTGTTAAACCAGTAGGATCCCACCCCTGCAGAGTTCCTACCAGTTCGCACCTATTCGGTAGAACCGGTTCGTCAAATCTACCGAACCGGATAGAAGTGGTTCCACCAGTGGACCCGGAAAGCAGACCAAACCTACAGAAGAGGTTCCAAAAATTTTTGAAACCCACCACTGGTCCTTGGATATGATTATTCTACACTATCATGCTCATATTTATAAAACTCAGTGCCTCTGTGAAAGGTAAGGATGACTACTGCATTTGTGGTGCAATCAGAACATTGCGTGTGTTGAAGTTGTTTTAACGCAAACCAAAGATGCCTTTTAAAAAACAAGTTTACCTCATATTCTTATGCATGTCAGTGCTGTCTGTGAGGTAATTTAAGGTGGTTCTGACAAGTGTCGTCGGCATCTTCATATCCGGTCACATGGATGGCAAGCCACTCCCACAAAGGAGGCCACACCCACAGAGTAGGTTCGAACAATTTTTGAAACCCACCACTGCACCCCTGCGTTAGATCCTTGACTAGCACTGATGATCCCAAAGGTTGAAGAAGCTTCTTGGATGAGAAGCAAAACGTCTTCAAAAGAAAAACAAGAAAGTCCAGTTGCCTCTTGAAAAAGTACCTTTGGGACAACCATGACCTGGATGGCTGAGAATCCCCAAAGACATTTAGCACTGATGATGTTACCTAGTTTGGGTAATGAAACGTCTGCAAGAAAACAAGCAAGCTTGGAGGTTCACCCAGGACTCCTCGGGTTATTAGATCCTTAGGTGGCAATAAAACATACATAGTTTTCTGGAAGCGAAGGGTATGAATAGGGCAGAGAATGCACAGGAAGTTGGAAAGTTACTTTAAAAAAAGAGCCAGGCATTTCATAACAAATAGAAATCATTCTGGATTTCCCCTGAAAAGGATGTCATCGCCAATAATCAAAATTCTTCCAAGTATTTTTAATCTAAGCTTCCTCCCTTTGAATAGGATTCCTCAAATGCTGGTTTCTGATTTTTAAAACTTATGATCTTCTGACATTAGAGAATTTGCTATTAGCCCTGGAATATAATGGTAGCGGAATTTTATGCCTTGTTTTAGAGGGAACAGCATTTACGTTTGACAGAAGATATGGAAAACAACTTTTATTGTTTGGATGGTAAAAATAAATGTCCTGAAAATCTTACATCGTTAGAATTTGGACAGCTGCTATAAAATTCTTCATCTTCATCTTAAGTGCATTGATAGATAACAAAAGTACCATGGGGGAAATCCATCTTCATTTTTAGAGGTTGCAAAACATAGTATTTTCTAAAAACAAACTAATAGCAGATGTACTCTTGATCTACCTGTCCTACTAAGGCAGAACAAAGTATGTCACCTTATGAACTAAACACTGTTATAAATGGACAGGAGAAAAATAATCTTTGAGGAAAACTATTGGTTATTTTGAAAGCCAGACCCTTCATTAGCTTATGGAAGACTATAACAATGAAGACTATAATAAAAGATATGCAGTTCTTTTCATATACTTTACTAGCCGATAACCCAGCGTTGCCCAGGTAATTATTTATAGGGGGAAAATGTCTGGAACAAAAGTAAAGTTGGATTACATAATGTTGAAACGTAATGTTGGATTTTTCCCCTTACAAGAGAGAGCCCCCTTGTGGAGTACTGTGAAGCTGTTACCATGGCAACTCCATTGCGCTGTACAGTAGAAGTCATTTTACAGCAGTACAGTAGAAGCACAATAGGCTGTATCTTAGCAGAACACACACTCCAAGAGATTTTAGGGGTGTCTTACCCATATAGTATTTGTTTCCAGAGAGTAAATCATCTGTGTACCAAGTTTGATAGAAATTGCTTGACGTGTTCCAGAGTTATGCTGGAACATAGACACCCAGACATAGAAAGATAGCTAGCTAGCTAGCTAGCTAGATAGATAGCTAGATAGCTAGATAGCTAGATAGCTAGATAGCTAGATAGCTAGATAGCTAGATAGCTAGATAGCTAGATAGCTAGATAGCTAGATAGCTAGATAGCTAGATAGCTAGATAGCTAGATAGCTAGATAGCTAGATAGCTAGCTAGCTAGCTAGATAGATAGATAGATAGATAGATAGATAGATAGATAGATAGATAGATAGATAGATACAGATAGATACAGATACAGATATAGATATAAACCAACCATTACTTTTGAAATAGAAAAGACACAATTAAAAATCCATTTGGAATCGTCTTTCCCTGAAAAGATTAAAAAATGGCAGTGGGTGCACTATTGGGGCATTCGAAAGGCGATGTTATCTAGGAGAAAGTGTAGCTTTGTGATGGCTAAGATTGAGCAACCACTTGACGGCATATAATCAAACAATAATCAGTTACAATGGTTGAACAATTGCTTTAAATTCCTATGTCCCCAATCCCTAAACATTTCCTTGCACTTAAAAAAAGTGTCTGTATTTATCTGCATGTTTGATTTTGGAATTTTATGAGATTTTGGGTTTTGTGAGATGAAAGAAAGAGAAGCCAACCTAATCTTTGTAGCAATTCATTCCAGAGTCAATAAATAAATATAATACTCTATAACTTATAAAAAAAGATACCATCTATATGCTACAGTAATTTGGGATGGCAGCTCTATTTGCCATTTAATATATTGCAATGTGCACTTAACAGATCTCTCTATGAAAGAGATGCTGCTTTTTGATAAAACTCCATATTCCGTTAATGTCTGGCAGAATTTCACTCAAGTCATGATTTTATGTTTGTTCTGCCACAGATATTTTGATATATATATTTTTTCCTTTGAACTAAGCAACCAATAATATTTTCTTAATCTTTCCAAATACTTCCTCTGCCTAAAAGGCCACTGTAATTCCAGGAAATCAGATATGAGCAAGAAAGCAACATCTATTCGAAAACTTTCTAAATCCTCTATAAATGACATATTTTATTAAGGGCCACATTTTTAACTGATTAAACCTTTTTAAATCTGAATCTTATGCTGCTGTGTCAATATCTAAATGCCAAATAGTACTTGAGTGGATGTTGGTGTGTTTTAAAGGCTTCCTAAGCCTTTGTCATCAGTGCTTTCATTTCTGATGTTTCGATGTTATGCAGGGGTGAGTTGCTGCCAGTTTTACCATTGGTTCGCAACCTGTGTATGCCAGGCACGCGCATGTGCTGTTCAATGTAAATTGTTCTGCGCACATGCACATAACAATTTGCAGTGAACTGAACATGTGCAGTCACTAAAATCCAAAATGGCAGGAGCCCAGTGGCTGCAAGGGAACCAGTTCAGGGCCATGGCATGCCTGGGTAGATGCCGGTTCTGCAATCCAGGCCTGACTTCCACTACCGATTCAGCTGAACTGGGCTGAACTGGCAACAACCCACCTCTGATGGTATGTCCCTATGGTTTTGCAAACAAATGACACAACACTCCTCATTGCTAAAAGTCTGCAGACTGTTATTGTTGACTAAATAAATGAAATAAAATGAAGTGAAATGAAATAAGCACTCTTAAACCAGTCGAAAGACTTATCCAAGATGTAAAACATGCCCAGGAATGGAGTTATTCTCTTCCTCTGTTGCTTCATACAGGAAGTATTCAAGTTGATTCCTTGTAAATATGGAGTCATTATGAGTATCTATGGAACTTCTCAATCATCTAGATCATGGTTGTCCCCAAAAGGCAACTGGACTGGACTGTCTTGATTTTTTTCCCCTTGAAAACGTTTCGCTTCTCATTCAAGAAGCTTCTTCCATTCTGAAATGAAGAACTTCTTGGATGAGAAGTGAAACATTTTCAAGGAAACAAAAATAAGAAGGGCCAGTTGCCTTTTTGAAAGCCATCTTTGGATCATCATGAACAGTGACGATGTATGGCTTATTTTGCATATTTTTTCCTATCCCTTTAAAACCAACAGTGGTAGCCATCAATATATTAAATGTCAGTATATTCTTATGTTTCCTCCTCTTTCTCAAGATAATAAAATTCTAAGGAGCCCTCCCATTTTAGCTAGTAACCTCAAGAAGAAGGACAGAACAATACAACTGCGTATAAACATGGCGTCTATTCAAGCGTCTTTTCAAGTGATACTCTCAGCGCTGAAGACGCTGTCTGATACAGAGGACAGAATTCAGAGAAAATTGGATTATTTGGTGTTTTTGGCAACAAAATATGAGGAAAAAACTGAGGACATTTTTCAAATACAAAATAAGAATGAAAACGGAGATAAAGAATTTCAGCTTGTTGATATTCGTGACAATTGGTTTACTTCTGAGGGAGGAAAGAATGGAATATTTGAAAAGGCGTTAAATGGATAGAAAATTTACTTCAAAAGACAGGGTGCAGGAGGAGAAGAAACTATCAAAGAATTTATGGTTTATGAAATACTATTTGCAAAACATTTGATACCACTGCTGAGAATTAAAGACAAGCTGATAAAGGAAACAAAAAGAGGGCGTCAACATCATATGAGAGACACCACACACAAGAAGGTGCAAAGATTTCTTCGTATGTACTTGTTCATAAAGATGTTTGGAAAATTGGACCCACAAATGGCAGCAGATATAAGATTGTTCTGTTATTGGAGAGATACAGGTTGATAGATGGAAGAGTATAATTCAAAATTAGCTAAACTTAGTTAAATCCATTGGTAATAGGTATAGTTAAATAAAAATTGATAATGATAGTAATGTATACAATGTTGAGTTGATATGATAAGTAATAATTGGATATGAGAAGGGAAGGTTAGAAATATTTTTGGACTATATATAAAGATTATTAATAACAATAATAATTATCATAAAAAATAAAACTATCTACAATTAAATTTTAACTAATAGGGGAAAATGCTATGATATAGGATATAATTACATAAAGAAAGGATAACAATAATAAATTATATACATGGAGGATTAGAAATCTTTGGTATTAAATATTATGGATGTTTAGCTAAAACAGGA
The DNA here is from genome assembly GCF_051295495.1 of Thamnophis sirtalis. Lineage (NCBI taxonomy): Eukaryota > Metazoa > Chordata > Lepidosauria > Squamata > Natricidae > Thamnophis > Thamnophis sirtalis. The sequence goes on from NW_028261391.1 coordinate 13,187,765, forward strand.
TATGAGGACTCAATGTTAATGGAGGATTTTATAAATAAGTAAATGAAATGCCAACATGTGGTCATGGATCGAATCTAGGTATATTTAAGGATGAAGGATGTTTAAATAACTGTAGTCAAATAAAAGTGAAGGTATGATGATGTTAATATAGTAAATATTTGAGTTAAGACATTTGAATTAATATGAATTATATTTGATGACGGTGGAAGAGATGCACAAAAGCTTTTTGTAACCAGCTGATACACTTTTTTACAACATATGTTTGTTGTGGTTTTTTGTCTTTTTTTTAGTTATTGTTGTGTGTATCAAATATATAAGTATATATACAACAGAGAGATACAAAGTGTGTCTGTGGGGGGAAATACAGTTAGGATAGATTAGCAAAGGTAAGGGAATAAGAAAGGATACTAAATTATGTCTGGGTTGGGGGAAGTACCATCCCAAAGAAACATAAACTGAGATTTAAAATAGACACACCAACAACAATAGAAAAAGAAAGGGAGAGAGGAGGAGAGAATGAAAGGAAGATGGGGGAAAGAAGAAAGAGGTAAGGAGAGAGGGGATGGAAAGGAGAGAAAGAGGAGGAAAGAGGGTAGAAAGGGGAAGAGAAAGAGCAGGAGTAAGAGAAAGGTATGGGAAGAAGGAAGGGGAAGGAGAGGAGGAAGGAGTAAAGTAGGGAAGGGAGGGAGGGAGAAAGGAAAGGGAAAGGAAAGGAAGATGGAAGGGAGAGAAAAGGAAGGAGAGAGGGTAGGAAGAGAAAGAGGAAGAGCAGGAGCAAAGGAGAGGTGAGGGAAGAAGGAAAGGGAAGGAGAGGAGGAAGGAGGAAAGTAGAGAAGGGAGGGAGGGAGGGAGAAAGGAAATGGAAAGGAAAGGAAGATGGAAGGGAGAGAAAGAGGAGGAGAGAGGGTAGGAAGGGGAAGAGGAAGAGCAGGAGTGGGAGAAAGGTACAGGAAGAAGGAAGGGAAAGGAGAGGAGGAAGGAAGAAAGTAGAGAAGGGAGGGAGGGAGAAAAGAAAGGGAAAATAAGGTGGTGTTACAACAGGAGGAAGGGATGGTAAACAAAACAACCCAAACTGTATATTATAACCTATTAAATGGAATAATAAATCTATAAGAATGATAAATGTTAAAACACTTGTAACCAAACGACATGCTGTATGTGATGATGATGGGGGGGGGGGTTGTGGTTTTTTATGTTTCGTTTTTTTTTTTTTTTGTTTCTTTGTTTTTTTAATTGTTGTGTCTGTGTGTTGTCTATGTAATAAAAATAATTTTTTTTAAAAAAGAAGAAGGACAGAACTGCCCTTCAAAAGAGAAGTACACCTTGAATTCCAGTGTGAGTCAATTAAATTCTTAAAATTCTTCCAAGAAATCTGTTCCTTTTCTATTCCCATTCTCAACAAACAAGGGATAAGAGGAAACCTAGGAATACATTATAGCAGCAATATAGCAGACATAATAGCAATGTTCCAATATCTCAAGGGCTGCCACAAAGAAGAGGGAATCAAACTATTCTCCAAAGCACCTGAGGGTAGGTGGAATGGATGGAAACTAATCAAAGAGAGAAGCAACTTAGAACTAAGGAGAAATTCCCTGACAGTTAGAACAATTAATCAATGGAACAACTTGCCTCCAGAAGTTGTCAATGCTCCAACAGAGGAAGTTTTTAAGAAGATGTTAGGTAAACCATTTGTCTGAAGTGATGTAGGGCTTCCTGCCTAAGCAGGGGGTTGAACTAGAAGACCTCCAAGGACCCTGCCAACTCTGTTATTCTATTCTAATAATTTTCTCCTAATGGTGCTTTTTCGAAAGGCAACTGGACTTTGTTTTTCCTTGAAAACATTTCGTTTCTCATCCCAGAAGTTTCTTCAGTTGTGATTGAATGGTGGAGGATGGAACGATTTATCTTTCTTGCAATTATCTGGTCCTTAACACTCTTTCTGAGAGTCTTGCTGAGGACATAGATAAACCTCCAAGTGGCCTCAATGACTTTCAGAAGGCGTGCTAACAACCAGATGTCTTCAAGGAAAAGGTGCCCTTTGAAAAAGCATCTTTGGGAGAACCATTTCCTGGATGATTGAGAATTTCCATAGGCATATGAATAGCGCTTTCTAATAGAGCTCTACTCATAAGCCTATAGTTATTGAAAAGTCATTCGCCACTATAGGGAAATGAAAAAGAGAAAAAGAAATCTCCATTCCTTTTTAAAATAATAATAATAATATAATTGTGAAAATAATAAATGACTATTGCAGTTGAGTATTTTGTGTACAGTAAATTTAAAGATTTCTTTAGCACATATGTGCTAGTTGTTCCTGATTCTAGGAGTGGTGCTCATCTCCGTTTCAAAGTCGAAGAGCCAGCACTATCCGAAGACATCTCTGTGGTCCTGTGGCAGGCATGACTAAGTGCTGAAGGTGCATGGAACACTGCTACATTTCCACCAAAGGTGGCCCCTATTTTTCTACTTGCATTTTTACATGCTTTCGAACTACTTGGTTGGCAGAAGCTGGGACAAGTAACAGGAGATCACTCCGTTACACGGTGCTAGGGATTTGAACTGCTGAACTGCCAACCTTTCTGATCGACAAGCTCAGCATCTTAGCCACTGAGCCATGGCTGTATTTGAGCAGAAAAGAAACGAGTGGGGAGGTATAGAATCTTGATCAGCTATAGGAAAAAGAATAATCTCATCAGTATGCCTACAGGAGCATGATCCTAGAAAGGGAAAGATAAAGATAAAGATTTCCCCTATCCTGTCATATCCGACTCTAGAGGACAGGGCTCATATCTGTTTCCTAATCGAGGGAGCCAGAATTGTCCGAAGTCATTTCTGTGGTCCTGTGGTCAGGATGACTCTATTATCTTCCCACCGAAGTGGTACCTATTTATCTACTCACATTTGCATGCGTCTGAACAGTTAGTTGGGCAGGAGCTGGGGCACATAATGGAAACTCACCCCATTGTGCAGTGCTCAGATCTTGAACAGGGTTGTCAGCTTTTCAGCACTTGTCTGCAAGTCTTTCAAGCAGTTGCATCTTTTGTGGGATCCATGGCTACCTTCCACAGCTGCTATCTTATCCTGAATGATGCGATCCAATGGCCAAAATTGCTATTTAAAGAATGGCTATTTAAAGCATGGCAAACAGGTGCTGTGTTTGAAGTGTCACATGCTCCAGTTCTCAGAAATGATTCCAAAGACGTGCACAGCATAATTAAACAGAATATGTGGTAGAAAATTGGGGATTTTGAACATTTACTAATTTGATAAATGAATACAATCACTCCCTTTTCCACTTTTAACTTGCTTTTATGCTGATAAGTCCAGAGAAATTCTTTAAAGTATTGGTCTTCCTCCAAAATATCAATACTAGCTCTTCAAAAACAATTATGCCAGTAACATTATTTATTTTTTTAGATGAAATCTTTTTAAAAACCTTGCTTGAACAATATAAGACAATTGGCTTTTTCCTCCACTCATTCCATACTAATTAACTACTTGGAGAAAAGTGCTATTAGCATGACGATATTATTTTATCATTCTGAACAGCTACAGATACAATTACAGACATGAGATATCCAGGAGAGGTCTTATGGTAAGATAAACTGAAGCCATATTCTTAAACAACAGATACTAAAAAGATCTTTCTTGGCATTGAGATACCACAATATATTTGTTTATTAGGTTTTTATGGGACAGATGTAATATTCTTCCAGAGCTGAGTTTCTTATTATCATTAAATTGATCACACACTATAGTATTTCCATTCTGCTAAAGATATACTGCATTGATCTACTGCACCTTCCAGTATGAATCTAGTCACCGATGGCCTGTGTTATATTTATCCATTTTCATCTTACCTCAGGTTGAAAATAACTGCCTGTTTATTCAAATCCTCAGTGAAATCATTTATGATCCAAGGAAGTAGACTCGTCTGAATCATCCAGAACAGTTGAAGAATGAGTTATATTAGGAACCATGTACTTCTCCAAAATGGCAGTCCAGCTTTCATTAACTCAGAGTCCTCCAAATCTATTTAACCTCAAGACAACGCCAACTGGGGATTATGAAAATTGAATCCAACCATCTTTTGTAATCCTTGTTCACTCCAGATAAAACAAAGTTAGCTGCCACCAGAGACATTAAGTGCTAGTATGAAGCCCTTCAGTGAGGGGCTAATATCACATTTTTACTCTCATGTGTGAACTCCTTGTCACATAGGAATGCTTCCAGCACTCTGGAGGTGATAATAGATAGATAGATAGATAGATAGATAGATAGATAGATAGATAGATAGATAGACAGACAGACAGACAGACAGACAGACAGACAGACAGACAGACAGACAGACAGACAGATGATAGGCAAAGAGATAGATAGATATAGAGATGATATACTGTATAGATAATAGACAAACAGACAGATAGTTAGATAGGCAGAGAAATAGAGATAGATAGATATATAATATAGACTATGGGTGTCAAACATAACATATCCAGACTTCCCCCCCCCCCTTTGTTAAATTGGGTGTGGCGCTTCTGGCTCACGGGCCGCGAGTTTGACTGATAGATTATACATAAATGGATAAATGGATGGATAGATACATAGGTGTGTGTGTGTGTGTGTGTGTGTGTGTGTGTGTGAGAGAGAGAGAGAGAGAGAGAGAGAGAGAGAGAGAGAGAGAGAGAGAGAGAGAGAGAGAGAGAGAGAGAGAGAGAGAGAGAGAGAGATTTTAAAAATCATTTACATAGCTGTCCATCTTCTAACCAACTGGGTGGCTATGAATGAATGAATGAATGAATGATTCTCCAAATAAATGATATATCACTTTTATAATTCTTTAATGTACTGTTTTATGTCATAAAAGCCCTGCTTGCATCTGTCATGTCAAGTTTCTCAATCAAGATAGATGCTACAGGAAAAATCCCTCCTTTGATGCAGTTGGAGCCTTCCAATTCTCACCTATGCCCCGCATAGTACCAATTCTGAAACAGAAGCTGTGTAGAGCAGCTGTTAAGTGACAGAAGAAATGAGCCTTGGACCACAAGCCTGTCATAAACATTGCACACTTAATCATGGAACATCTGCTTTTCCATTTCTTTTATGACAACCTTTGCCTTGTATTTAATCTAAAGCAGAATGGTTTTCCTAATAGGTGCAACAGTGTTTCACAAATTGAAAAGTCTTCTTGCTAAAAATAAAATACACCAACTACAGGACATTTCAATTAGCAGAACCATTTCTTATTAAATAACGTGGGGGGGTGGGGAGAAATAAAAGAAAGAATCACTGTAATTTTTGGCAAATTGGGAGACCGCTCTGCCTTTGTGAAATTTAATTATTAGCAAATTAGTAGTGCAGATGCCAACACAGAATGGATTCCAAGATCCTGCATTATTTTGGCAGATAATGAAAGCTCCTCTCTCCTCTCCCGCTCAAAAAGGCCACCCATTTTCCCTAAGGACAACGAAGGGACTAAGAACACATTATCAAAGATACATTCCCAATTTTGATTTTTTACTCATGACACCTATTTACATAAGAAAGTACCTTAAATGAAATAATGGCAAAGTCATATATAGTACTAATCTCTGTTGAACTTCAGGAAGGAATTTTTTTTTTTTAAGAAGTGCCAGCAACTGACTTGGCAACTTTCCACCTGCTAAGAAAGTAAATTATAGACTTTCCTTTTAATATCGTACGAAATATGGATGGAGCAACTGATATTCCCAAGGATGCAGTTTAATAACTAAAGTCAAGTGATCTCCTTCTGGCTATCGTCCCAATCTGTGGACTTTAACTTCCAAAATTCTCCAGACAGTGCAAAATTTTAGAAGTGTATGCATGCAGAGAATGCCAATGTTGAAAAAAAAATATTGTTAGTTCTGGGTTAAGTGTCTTTCAGGAAACATCTTTAAGCAGATTTCCATTTACACTGTGAATTCCAAGCATTATGTGCTGTATGCCTTATTTATTTCTATCATGGTTAACATCTCTGAATGGCTATTTGTGTGAAGCTCTGGGTCCTGAATATAGTTCTGAATATTAAAATAATTTTTGCTTTTCATACTATTTGCCCTTAGAAACAGAAGAACGAGGAAAAAAAACCCTTAAAAATTGTTGGCTTCTGGAGAATGGCAGATTGAATTAGGTTGTTTTAAAACGACATTATCATTATCATCATTATCACGCAGTAATATACTACCCAAAGGACTTAGATATTTAAATATTTCTATATTGCACTTTTTTTCTTCCTATTTTAAACTAAACTCTCAATGCCAGTAGTATCCATCCTTTTCTCTTTTACCATCACTCCACACACCCCTCATTTATTTTCCAGGCAGGATGTAATTTGTACATTCATTATCCCTTACATTTAATTTTAAGGACAACCAGCCACCTTTCAAAAAAAAAAAAAGAGCAAAAATCCACTTTGCACACCTCATGTTATTGTGACTATCACAATTGCGCTTCGGCATTAATCCTCCTGATGCAATTTCCTTGCTATGCAGAAGACAGCAAGCATATATTTCCCTTTTCAATGGAAATATGATGTGCACTTGGAGAGAAACTTATGTGACCAAATATTCTGTCGAAAACCTCTTGTTTCCCCTTGGCTTTCTTGTAAGAAATAAGAAAAGGAGTCAGCAGCTTTTGACAGCTACCTTCTTAATGTACAAGAATCTGCAGCGTAAAGCAGATTTTGTTTTCTGATTTACCGATCGAACCCGGTGACTTCATTTACAATTACCTCTAATGTGGTTGAATCCTGGTATGAAAACTGCAAAGCCGGGACTCCAAGGTGGTTGATGAAATAATCAGAATCCCCTTGCATTTGAATAGAACTAGCATTGGATTCCATGCATTTCTCTGGCCCAAGACAGGTGAACTTGTAGTTCTGGAACACACAAAACGCAACACACAAGATTAGAATCAGAAAGGGCAGGTGCAAAAAAAAAAAAAAAAAGGTCAAAACAAATTAAAGAAAAATGAATGTAAAGCATCCCGAAACCAGGATAATCCAATGCAGGGTTCACTGTGATGCCTGAACCATTCAAAATCAGGCATGCATCTATCTATCTATCTATCTATCTATCTATCTATCTATCTATCTATCTATCTATCTATCTATCTATCTATCTATCCATCTATCCATCTATCCATCTATCCATCTATCCATCTATCCATCTATCCATCTATCCATCTATCCATCTATCCATCTATCCATCTATCCATCTATCCATCTATCTATTATCCATCCATCCATCCATCCATCCATCCATCCATCCATCCATCCATCCATCTATCTAATCCAAGTACCACACATTCGTCACAAAATTTCCAGAAACGTAAAGTCTGCAAACTTGAAATTTGGCACATATGTTCCTCTTGGCTTCTAGGTGCTCACTAAATGACCTTCAGATCATTAGTACTTCCTATACAGTAATTAACACACTCTGACGCTAAGGAGTTCTACTCCCCCTCCCCACCTGAAAAGAATTCTGTTCCAACTGCCAGTTGCCTCACATTCCATTACCTCAGTTCAAACTGGCAGATGTTCCACTCTTTCACTCAGGAGAGTTCTGGGGCTCCTTATACTACTAAACCTCGGTACTTCACCAAAATGTCTATGCTTTCCCCCTATGGAACTGCTTCCAGACTCAAGGCAGCAGGAGCGATATTCCCTTATGTGTTTCAATCACTGACCACCATGAGCCAACAGATTGAATTGGAGTGAACCAGATTTCTCCTGCATTGCTCGATCACATAGTTTTTGTTGTGAAGCACGGGTATCCAGCTAGTACTGTATAATGATGCCACACTGTTCTGTCTTTGTCCAACCAGAAATATTCATTAAAAAGAATTGCAGACCTCAGTTAGGCCCCAAAGGATGACACAGAGCTGTCTAAAGTCCTTTAGCAATCAATTTTTTAACTTCTTGGCTAAAGGATGTCCATCCTTTTGGATGCCATTTCAACAGCAGGAAAATAAATTCCTAACACTAAATTATTTGCCTCTGTGTTTTGCAGGCCATTTTCTCTGGCTTTTGCTACTCAATCTTCCAATTACTGTAACACTGCCAGATTTTATCAGGCATATGTATGGCATTTCTGGTAGCTACAACCCATCTTTTAAAGGATGTACTCAGAGAGAACACTACTACTAGGGGAATTCATTTTAATTAGAAATTGCTGCTTGCAAGTCTCTTCTTGACAGCAATTTGGTCAGCTTTAATTAAAGGCTCTGGTTCACATTCTATTCTTCAGTAAACAAGCTTGATGAATGCATTGTGATACAATGGCTATACTACTAATTATGGGTGGCAAAATTTAATGGGTTTATCATGCACCCTCTGGCTCAGGGAGGTGCTCTTGTTACTTTTCTTTCTTCCTTCAAAATGAAAGCATAATCCCATTAATCCATGGATTTATGGGTTTGGCTGATATTGCCAAACTTTTCCTGAGTTAATTTTGTTTGTGTTTCCTCTCCTCAATTTCTTTGCATATATTCGAGGTTATGTGAATAGCGGGAACCAGGAAATGATATAGAGTGTGTTAATGTTTAAGAAATAATTAAGTCAATTATTACTTATAACATGGTGTAAAACAGGTTATTATACTGTTGTGACATATCTATGGCTGTCAATCTATGTCTTGCTTGGCAAGAAGATACCTACGTATTTCTAAACCAGTGGCTGTCATAGATGGAGGTTTTCTTAGATCTAGGACTGAGGTTTCCCTTGGAGCAGGGATGTGAAACTTGAGGGCTGCATCGGGGTTGTGTTTGACTTTGGGGGGCCAGGGTGAGCATGGGCAGCTTGATGTCACTCGTAATCGGGGGCACTTGTGGTGGCCCAAGCTCTCTGCCAACAAAAATGGGCTTCCAAGCTCCGTTTTTGGCTGTGACAGCCTCCTGCGGTTCACCCACAATACCGCGAAGCCCTTATCTGCACCGACATAAGCGCAGAGGGCAAATCCGCGCCTTCCAAAGCACTCAGCACCCTAACCCTAAATCTAAATCTAACCCTAAACCTAACCCTAAACCTAACCCTAACCCTAAACCTAGCCCTAAACCTAGCCCTAAACCTAACCCTAAACCTAACCCTAAACCTAACCTAAACCAAACCCCTAAACATAATCCTAACCCTTACCTTAATTTAAATTGGCTTTCTGCCGCCCCGCACTGTTTTAAAGTGCCCTTCTGTCGCCGCGCTGTTGTCGCCGCGGTGATGATGTCGCGGCTTTAGCGACGCGGTTTTGTCGCCGCTATTTTGACGAGCGCGGTTTTGTCGGGCCACAGCCTCCTGCAACCTCCAGCAGTGGAGCTCAGGAGGGCCGCATTCCAGTGGTGGGATTCATTTTTTTTTACTACTGGTTCTCTGGGCATAGCTTTGTGGGCGTGGCAGGGGAAGGATACTGCAAAATCCCCATTCCCTCCCCACCTCACTAACCTGCTTTCCAGCTCCGTTCTCCTGTTCAGGGCAACAAAAGAAGATCAGATGGGAAGCGGCGAGGGCGGGACCAGCCTATTTGCCGGTTCTCTGAACTACTCAAAATTTTCACTACCGGTTCTCCAGAACCTGTCAGAACTGGCTAAATACCACCTCTGCCGCATGCATGAACTGGATCTGGCCTGTGTGGCTTGAGTTTTCCCACCCTGTCTTAGAGGATTAGAAGAGGATTTCATCTACACTACCCCAATTGCCCTCTCTTCCTTTTCCCCCTCACTCTGAAAAAGCAAAATCTGCACAATGCTGTTTCATTGCAAAATGAAAAGCACTATCAGAACATCACACCTCAAGCTCCATCCCTTTGATGCAAGTGTGTGATGTTATGGCACAGATTTAAAAAGGGCAGGTTATATATTTAAATTCTGCAAGACCCTCCCAACCCCACCAATTCCAACTTTTAATTAACAATTCTAATTGTCAATCATCACTAGGCGCTAGGGATTCGAACCACCGAATTGCCTACCTTTCTGATTGACAAGCTCAGTGTCTTAGCCATTGAGCCACCACGTCATTCATATCTATATATCTATATATCTATATATCTATATATCTATATATCTATATATCTATATATCTATATATCTATATATCTATATATCTATATATCTATATATCTATAGATCTATAGATCTATAGATCTATATATCTATAGATCTATAGATCTATATATCTATAGATCTATATATATATATATATATATAGATAGATAGATAGATAGATAGATAGATAGATAGATAGATCTATAGATATATAGATATATAGATCTATAGATCTATAGATCTATAGATCTATAGATATATAGAATACATACATACATACATACATACATATATACATATATACATATGTGTGTGTGTGTGTGTGTGTGTGTGTGTTTGTGTGTGTTTGTGTGTGTTTTATTTGTGCTGATAAATAAAGGGAGACTAGTATAGATCTATTTCAAGCTATTTAGCTCTCATCAGCTAGCCATAACCTTACTGGGATTTGAACCTGGGCTATATTACATACTATTATGGGAGGAAGCTAAAGCTTGCTTGGCAAGAAGATACCTTGCCAAGCTAAAGCTTCCTCCCATAATTGGGGTGTCCTCCCATAATTGGGGCTTACCAGGGGTTGTAAAAATCTAATAGATACCTTTCACCCTGGCTTCGCTGATAACGGATTAGAGCGTGTGGCCTAATGGCTAAGATATCTGCCTAGTATATATATATGACGTATATAGGCAAGATATTCTCAATCTTGCATGGGAAAAGACCCGAATACGCCAAGACCTGCATACCTTTACCCGTGAAAATCTACAAAAACATCTCTCTCTCTCTCTCTCTCTCTCTCTCTCTCTCTCTCTCTCTCTCTCTCTCTCTCTCTCTCTCTCTCTCTCTCTCTCTCTCTCTCTCTCTCTCTCTCTCTCTCTCTCTCTCTATCTATCTATCTATCTATCTATCTATCTATCTATCTATCTATCTATCTTCCAAAAATGAATTTTCAGGAACAACAAAGGGTATTAAAAATTTTATTATGTAATTATATACTATTGAGTAGCTTTTTAAAAAAAGTGTAATAGGATCATCCCTCTTGTAAGCAATATTGATGTGTTTGTGATAGTGATAGTGATGCGAATGATCAATATTACTTGTAATGCAATGATTAAGCACACAGTTCAACTTTTACTGCATTATGTATTGGAATATAAATAGCCTTGTAAAAAAAAGTTAAGAAATACTACTCAACTTTGACAATCTTATAAAGCAAACAGAGTTAAACAAATTCCAGTAACTCAGAGATACTGTATATTAGATAGTGGGTTCCTTCAGCATGTCAAGGAACAGTTTATTTAACCATCATGTTTGGCTTGTTTGGGGAGACAAAAGAGATTGGTATCTTTTTGTACAGATTTGGATAGTGTACCAAAAGAAGACCAGTTGAGCCAACAGCAATGATTGTTATTAGAGAAACTGAGATTGCTTTCTGGACTGAATGCCTTATTTGCTTAACAGTAGATCTGGCTCTCTTTGAAGCTAAAGCTCTCACAGAAAGGATTCAGGCACTGGTGTAAGGTTTATTTGTTTGTTTGTTTATTCATGGATTATCATGTTCCTGCAAATTGAGCCACTGGGGTTTGCAAATCAATTTTATGCCCAAGCACAACTTGGGAATCCAACCACTGTGGTTTCTACAGCAAACAATAGTTAAAACAAATATCAGCTTACCAAGACATACTCCCTATTCCTCCACAGCACTTCTGATTGTTCTGACCTAGGCTTCTCCCAAAAGCATGAGAAAGAGTCCTGGTCATAACAAAACCCCTTTTATTAAATGAATATGAATTCCTCTCATTCACATTCAGCAAAGGCCTGGCAAACAGTCTTTCAAAGGAATATATATGACTACAGACCTTATCTATCTTGGTAAGCTGCCACATAAATATTTTCCAAATGAGGTGCTGGGCAAGGAAAGGCTGGGCACAGAGTCTCTGAGATTCACAGACAGATCTTCACACTTCTGAAATGAATCTAATGATTGAACAAACACATTTTTCCCTGCAAAAGCCCACTTCCCTTTAGCTCTTCTTTTATTTCCTATGGGAGGGGCCAATCACCTTCCACCTGTGATTTTACTCCAGGGGTGGGTTCCTGCCAGTTCTAACCTCTTCTATAGAAGAGGTTCCACAAATCTACAGTGCCATTTAGAACTGGTTCCAGCTCCCTCCCCCCGCCCGTCCGCACATCATCAAGATGAAGAGCAAGAGGAGGAATTCTGGGAGTTTGAACACCCCTAGGGGTTTTTTTCCTAAAGGGTTAGGGGTGCAAGGGTGTTGTAACTTGACAGCGTTAAGACTTGCGTGCTTCAAATGCCAGAGTTTCTGAGCCAACATTTTGGTTGCTAAGCAAGAGCGTTGTTAAGTGAGTTTCACCACATTTTACAATGTTGGCCATGCCCAGACACGTGGCTGGCAAGCCACTCCCACCCAGTCACATGGCGAGCAAACCACTCCTACAAAACAGGCCACACATACAGAAGAGGTTCTAAAAAAATTTGAAACCCACCACTGCTTTACTCTCAATTCTACCTTGATTTCTGAGTTGTTCTTTTCTTATGGCAGCTCTGTGAATGCGCACACTGGGAACAGGCTCTAACTGTTCCTCTGCCTCACTGCTGCCTAGCTCCAAAAGCAGCTGAGAACTGCCAGACGGCCTTGGCCCCCTCTCTGCCTCAGCTGAGAGCCCTCTTCCAAGCCTCCCCAGCCTCCAGGACTGGCCCATGCTCCTTCCCAACCTCCTCACTGTCTGACTCTGCTGCCAGCTCTTCTGACAGGCCACAACACTGCCCTTGATCATGGAACAATAAAAGGTTGATTGTACTCAATATATTCCTAATTTGGTGCTACGGGCACGGAAAAACCATGGTCCCAATTGCATCTTCCACACGACTATACTGTCACCTTCATGGTCAGTCCAGGCTTTACAGAAGGCAAACTATCTCTGCAAGATGTTCTCTTGTTCAGACAACTCTGGGCACTCATTTAGATTCCCTAGAATTAAAGGACCTTCAGGGCATCAAAGGAGTAGCCCAACATGTCTGGAGAACACCAGATTGCAAAAGATTGTCAAGAGCATTATTGCAATATTAACAAATGAATGTTGTGCCTCTCAATACTCCTTACTGAGTTGGAAGTCGAAATAGAGTTAATTTACCATAGCAGAAGGTTGTCTTAGCTTGTATTACTCATGTGCAGATGGGAAATGCTTGTGAAGTCGAAAAGTGGCTGCCAAGCTGTCTAGTCCTTCGAGTGGTTGTTACAGCTGCCCTACAAACAGATCTGGCTTTTCTGAGCTATTATCTGTATTCCTGAGTATTTCAGAGGCATTAATATCTGTGTTGAAAATCCCCAACGCCTTGGTTGATATGAATTTCAGGATGGAAAACTATTACTGGAAACAGCATTAAACTTAAGTGAGCAACAACACTGGGTGATGTTTGGTTATTTATTCAATTTAGACAGCCACTCATCTCACATATTGTGACTATGACTGGCTCACAATTGTTAAAACAGCACCAAAGAACAATATGCAAATTGAAAATAAAAACAGCCTAACCCTAACCCCCCCCCCAAAAAAAAAGTACATAGCCATGCTTGAAACTAAGTTTAAAATCAAAGAATATAATCAGTGGCAAAGACACAATCCATAACTTCCAATACAAACATTGAAGAGCTTGTAGATGGCCAGTTTCCCCAAGAACGATGATGAAACCATATCTCCAGAGCCTTCAAAAAAGCCTATAGAGTCATGTCCAATCTAATCCCCAGAGGTAAGATATTCAAAAAGGTGGGCACCATGACAGAAAAGGCTCTTTCCCATCTATGCAATGCCTCTTCCATTGATCCTGCTGGACCTAAAGGGATAGAACTAGGGAGAGACAGTTTCTCCAACAACCCACTCCCATCTCATATAAGGCTTTGTAGGTCACTAGCTGGATACCCGTGCTTCACTACAAAACCATGTGATCGGGCTAGCCCACAGGCCAGATGAGTCATGCGTTAGCCATGCCCATATAAGATAACTGGCAGTTGGAACAGAGTTCCTTTCATGTGGGGAGGGGGAGTAGAACATTTAACCCCTTAGCATCAACATGTATTAATGTAATACTGTATAAGGAATACTGATGATCTGATGGTCATTTTGAAAAATCCTTTCAGTAGCACCTAGAAGCCAAGATGACCATATGTGCCAAATTTCATCTTTGTAGGCTTTACCGTTCTGGAGATTTTGTGATGAGTGAGTAGTTGGCTTTTATAAATTTGGCTTTTATAAATAATTAGCACATTAAATTGCACCCAGAACCATTCTGGTAACCAAAGTAGCTCAAAGAGTAGAGATGTCACATCACTAATCAAGGAACACACATAACTGCCCATGCAAATTACAATAAAGTTTTGGTACGTATTTGCTACATTATGACGTGTTCAGTACTTGAAAAGCAAAGAAGCAGGAGATATGAATAGGGTATGCTCTTAATTCCCTTCTCCTAGAAACTAGCTTTGATTGTCATAAATTAATCAATGCACACCTAACTTTATTTAATGAACACGTGGCTATCCTATGGTTAATGTATTTCACACTATTGTGAATTTATGTAGCCTAGGCTAAGAGAGATTTTACATGTAAAACTGATAACTGTGGCATGCAATAGAAATCTTAGTGTATAATTGAAGGGAATGAAATTATTACAGCAAGTCTCAGGTTTTCTGAGTCAATGGGGAAGGCTGATTCACTTAACTTATCAACTGCAGTAATTCACTTAACAACTGTGGCAAGAAAGGTCGTAAAATGGAAAAAACTCACTTAACACATGTCTCACTTAACAACAGAAATTTTGAACTCAATTGTGGTCAGACAGGACTACTTGTCGATTGGTCTCTTGTCCTTCTAGCCATGGCAGTCGGTGTTTTCACAGACGCAGAACAAATGTGCACATCAAAGCAGCTGTGCTGAGCTTTTTCATAAGCCTGATCTGGAATGGCTGCAGAAGCAGGCATCAACCAAATGACAACCCATGGCTCTTCCAAGTTTTCAGTAAACTGAAATACCACGCTGGAGGCTGCCAAACTCTGACTGCTCTGCAAATCCATCACAAATTAACTGTTATCTTAGAGAAATGAGAAAAGCCTAAGAATGAAGCCAAAATAAATGTCTAGTGGTTGCTGTAGCCAGAGACAAAAGGAAAGTTTAATGCTGCAAAGATATGTATAACATTGATAGGTGGAATGTCAGAACTATGAATCAAGGCAAACTTAATGTTGGTAGGACCAAAATGTCAAGGCTGAACATTGACATTCTGGGAACCAGCAAATTGAAATGGAATTGCTTAATACACATTTGAGGAACAACTAATCCTCTTTTGCAGACAAGAAAATCGTAAAAGAAATGGAGAAGCAATCATTTTTAATAAAAGTCTATGATCAGGTAGAACACAAACGAAGGATAAATGACCCCAGTTCCCTAATCCCAACCATTATTGCAGTGATATATCTCCATCATCTAACCACAGATAAATACAAAATATGAGTCAGCTATATCATGCTTGTGATAAGAAACTGGAATGCTAAAATATGAAATAAAATAGCTTCTTGAATAAAAGCAAACATTGGTTTTAGTGTACAAAATGAATTGGGAGACAGGCAAATAAGAGTTATGCTGAGAAAACTATAGAAAGTACCAAAAGAGGAATGCAGATGAATAATCTGTAGTACAGATGACTATACGTCCATCGTTAAATGGACAGTACCAAAATCAGTTTGATTGTAGACTCCGCAAGTAAAGATGGAGAAACTCTATTCAGGCAACAAATATAATATTGGTTGATAACTGCCGATCAGATTATGAATGTCTTACAAAATTATAACTCATAATTACTATGCTGAAGAAAAATATAGCTGTCAGTCGACATATCAACAAAACACGATCTTAGACATACTACATATGATTATGCAGTGAAAGTAAAATATATTTATTTCATTAGATTTGATCAACAAATTTACAAAGAAGTCTGAACTGTAATTCATGACATCATTAAAAACTAAGCAAAAAAAAAGAAAAGAAATCCCAAATGCAAAAAGAGCAAGAAAACTGAAATTTCTGTCTAGTGATACATAGAAATAATTTGACGAAAGGCAGAAGCAAGAAGAAAGGCAACAGAGATAGAAAAAAGGTCAGCAAAATGCTGGGTTCAAGTTTAAGAAAAGAAAGAGATACATCTAAATATGCAGTGCAAATATTTATTTATAAAAATTACGGAGATCAAAGGAACCTTTCTATGTGAAGAGAGCTATAAGAAGAAACAAAGAAGGCAAAGCTCTACTGGGAAAAAAAGGAGATAAAAAGAAGAGATGTGCAAATATTTGAAAGAATTATACAAAAATAATAATAATATCCCAAATCAATAATGCACACACAGTTGTATCATGGAATGCACTGTTAAATCTATCCTAAAATATTGCGAACAGCAACTGCAGAAGTTAATGAAATGGTGTGATAAGATGATGTAGTTGAAAGTGATATTGTAAGCTGCTATGGAAAAACAGTGCCGACAGGATACTGAAAAAGATACATTTATATTCCAACACAAAAAAATGGTAAACAATGCTCAAAGTACTAAAGAACAACACTTATTCTGCAAGCTGACACATTTATGTATACAAGCTGGATCCGGATGAGGCTGAAGTCCAGGAAAGATCAGGTCTAGGACATGTCTCCATGGCCAACTCACCACAGCCAACTTGCCCTGGCCAATTGGCCTGATCAACTTGCCATAGTCAACTCACCAACTCAGCCAACTTGACACAAGACAACTCACCGTGAGACAATTAAATGCTGTGTTAATCATTTCATTCCGTTACTTTTATTAGTGGTGATCACATTTTCATCAGAATTATGGTAACTCTTATTTCTGAATTGACTTTCTTTATTTCATTATTATTGGCCACAGTTCCACTGAAATTAATGTAACGTTTGCATTTGTTGAATTGTACCCTGGCAAGTTGGCCCATGGCAAGTTGCCTGTGGTGAGTTGACCATGGAAAGTAATCCAATTCTGCACAAGAACATATGGATTGAATTATGAGAAATGCAAGGCATCTTAAAACAATAGCAATAGCAATAGCAGTTAGACTTAAGTACCGCTTCATAGGGCTTTCAGCCCTCTCTAAGTGGTTTACAGAGTCAGCATATTGCCTCCAACAACAATCCGGGTCCTCATTTTACCCACCTCGGAAGGATGGAAGGCTGAGTCAATCCGGAGCCGGTGAGATTTGAACAGCCGAACTGCAGAACTGCAGTCAGCTGAAGTAGCCTGCAGTGCTGCATTTAACCACTGTGCCACCTCGGCTCTCTAGACACTTGTTTTCATTTTTATTGTATTTTATTTATTAGGTTTATTTTACTGACTATAATAATAGCTGATCAATAGTTCAGGTCACGTAGCATAGTCTTTTAAAAATATATGTCTGCTAGGCCATCTCATCTGTCTAAGGAAGAAATGGTATGATGATTCCAGTTAGATTGGAGTATAGAGCAATGTAATCATTCAAAAATGTGGAAGTTGTGCCCCAAGGTTGTATACTATTACTTCATTTTCAAAAGTTTGATGCAACATATAGAATGATAAAAAAATGGATTAAAAGGAATAGGAATTATAAATAAAATTAAAATTGTTAGAAGAAAGATAAAGGATATCTTCTTATATGCTGATAATACTACTTTGATAGCTGGAAGTGAGAAAGCTTTAAATAATCTCTTGCTAAATATGAAAAAAAATACCCAAGGCAGCCTGCTACTCAAGTTTTTCTTAATTCTGTTAAGATTATGCCAGTAGGCAATGCCAATCCAATACAAATGGGCAGAGAAGAAGTTAAAAGAGTAACAGATTCTCTCTTTTTGATGCAAAACTTCCCATGGGTCATTACTGTAGCCATAAAATAAATAGATGGAACCCCCTTGGGTGAAAGGCTGTAAAAAATTAAAATATCAAACAATAGAGTAAAGTTGACAAAAAATGGAAGCTTGCTAAGACAATCCATCTTGCTATTTTAACCTGCACTGGAGTAGATGGTTAGCTGACATTCCCTTTAAGTTTGTTGTTTGAGTGTGACAATCTTATATCACTCTGTGAATTCTACCTCACATTTTCAGGGCACATAACTTTGTATCAGAATATTCATGACTGGCAGAGACATGGTAACAAGGTCAGCCAATGAATAGGGTTTAGTCACAAGGTCAGCCAATGGGAGCTGAAACAGCTTGGAGCCTAGGTGTGGTTTAGCCCTGCAGCTCTGAGTGCTGTGCTGAGAATTGAAACTGAAACTAGTCTGTCCGCAATGCTGAACTCTGAACTGAACAATGAAGCCGTTCTCTGCTGTTGATATTATATATTTATTCTTATATATAAAGAAGTTTATTTAAATGAATCCTGCTGAATCAGTTATCTGTGTACTTTCTGGCTTTGATTTTTGCAACAAACTCTGATAGTTTGATATTTGTATAGAAAAAGAGAAGGAGGAGGAGGAGGAAGAGCAGAAGAAGGAGCAGGAGGAGAAAGAAGAACTTTGAGGATAGATGAAACTTTTATTAAAATATAGCTGAGCAGAGGGAACGCCATCTTCCAAGCAGTGAAAGAAGCGGTTGAATGGAGAGATCAAGGGGATACTGCAGAATTACAGTTCTGTACCATCTGAATTATTGCATGGATTTGCCTTCGTACATGTTTAACAGCAAAAATCATAAATTCCAACCCGCTGGCATTTTCTCCCAAACATCACATCCAATAAGGAACTTCTTATCTCTCTCAACAGTCTGCTGCACCAGATAATTACAGTGCTGTAATATTTATGAAGCCTGTCTTTCAGCCAAAGCACTTAGCAAGGCTTAATTGAGATTCATAATGCCCTTGCAGAGTCGGTGCAAGGATTGAACATGTGAGAACATATGACATGAAAAACCATCCTTTTATGGGGAACTGAGCTGGGCTTTGTTGCTGCCTTTATTGATTCGCCTACCTTGCAAGGGTGCCCGACATTTGTGTCTTTTCAAATGAGCTGAATGGATTGATTGGTCTGATTTAAAGGACCATTTCTAAGGAGAAGCAGCATGCAATGAAGTCATCACACGTTAAGGTTGTCATTTCCAACACAAGTCTCTGTTATCTGGTTGACTTCTCAGAGAAACCAAGGACACCTTGTACCAAAAGACGTTTTATCTTGAACGCTTTTGGGGGGTTTTGTATTTCCTTTGGATCTCCTGCAAGTCCCTTGGACTGCAAGGTGATCAAACCGGTCAGTCCTAGAGGAGATCAATCTGATTGCTCTTTAGAAGGCCAGATCCTGAAAATGAAACTCAGATACTTTGGCCACCTAATGAGAAGGAAGGAAATATATTTAATAAATAAAATAAATAATAAATAAATAAATTCACTGGAGAAAAGCCTGATGTTGGAAAGATGGAGGGAAAAGGAAGAATGGGACGACAGAGAATGAGGTGGCTGGATGTCACTGAAGCGGTTGGTGTGAGCTTAAATGGACTCCAGTGGATGGTAGAAGACAGGAAGGCCTGGAGGAACACTGGGGTCGCGATGGGTCAGACCAGAGGTGGGTTCCTACCAGTTCGCACCAGTTCGGTAGAACCGGTTCGTCAAATCTACCGAACCGGTTAGAAGAGGTTCCACCAGAAAGCAGGCCACACCTACAGAAGAGGTTCCAAAAATTTTTGAAACCCACCACTGACACACACACACACACACACACACACACACACACACACACAGACTCACACTGAGAGAGAAAGAGAAAGTAAGGAAGAAAGAAAGAAATAAAGAAAAAAAGAAAAAAGAAAGAAGAAGTGAGAGAGAGATGAAAGAAAAAAAGGAAAAAGGGACAGAGAGACAAAAGGAAGGAGAGAGAGAGAGAGAGAGAGAGAGAGAGAGAGAGAGAGAGAGAGAGAGAGAGAGAGAGAGAGAGAGAGAGAGAGAGAGAGAACACATGGCTGGCAAGCTACTCCCACCAGGTCACATGGCCAGCAAGCCACTCTCACAAAGGTGGCCACACCCACAGAGTAGGTTCGAAATTTTTTTGAAACCCACCACTGGGTCAGACACAACTTCACAACTAACAACAACAATAACAATCTCCTTTCAATGGTTGGGGAAGAGATTTTTATTTTACAAAAATAAAAATCAAAGAATTTCAAAGGAGCACACCTCCACCAATAGTAGCAGGGCAAACCACTATACCTAGCTGGATAGTGAGATGTTACCTAGAAAACACTCAGATAGCACCAAGGATTCCATAATTCAACCCTGAGCTACCTGTATCATTTTCTAGTGCAATTATGTTCTATGAAATTCAACTCCAATATATTCTCATATCTTTCTGTTCTATATCATTCATATATTTATAAATTGCAGATCTCTATATTCCTGTTGTCTTAATCCCTGCATTGTCCTTCTCTTTAGAGTTATACACTTTTCCTACAGTTTGATCTGTCTTTTATCTTTTATTAGTTTCTGTTTTCTGTTTCTAAGCTGTCAAAGTCTTGGCTTTCCCTTCACCTTTTCAGATTGTTGGCTCTTGGCTGTGGCTTTTAATATTTTTCTTCTCCTAAATCTTGGTTCCATGTGAGGAAAATGCCTTGAAGGACTTTTCCCTCGTGCCAGTCTGAAGGGGGAAGAGAAAAACACCTCATTTTTTTCAGTTATCTTTGCTGCTTTTTCTCTGGGTGCCTTTTTCTCATCAGGGCTCCCTATCTTTTAGTTTGCTTATTTACTTTGATTATCAGCCTCTGTTTTGCTGCTTGCTTTTCGGCTGCCATTGAAACGGGGAGGGGGGCATGGTATTTGGGTGTGGGAAATAATCTCTACAGGAGGATTGTTAATTGGGAGTTGTTCTCACCATCTACTGCGCATGTGGCAAGGAGAGGAGTTTCCCACCAAGGCCAACTGTCCGGCATACCAACCTGATGATGATTTTTGAAGATGTCTCCCACCTGACAGCTGTGGAGATATGGGATTGGACTATGGACTGGAGTTACCAAGGGGAGGGGAATGGGTCATGTATTGATATCTAATGCTTGCGCGCGCTTTTGCTCAGATCCAGCTTTGCTTAGCTTCTATTTACTTATAACCAGTAAAAGTACTCTTAATTCTGCAAAATGGAGTTGAGTGGTTTCTTTCTTGGTTATTAAGTGAAGCAGCCCTGACACCTGGGCTTGGGCTCTTTTATTCATGCAGAGGTCCCAGAGACATCTCGTGTTCCATCTTCCTAGCCTAGAGTCAATCTATTCTCCAAAGCACCTGAGGACAGGACAAGATGCAATGGGTAGAAACTAATCAAGGAGAGAAGCAACCTAGAACTAAGGAGAAATTTCCTGACAGTGAGAACAATTAATCAGTGGAACAGCTTGCCTCCAGAAGTTGTGAATGATCCAACACTGGAAGGTTTAAAGAAGAGATTGGATAATGATTTGTCTGAAGTGGTGTAGGGTTTCCTGCCTAAGCATGGGGTTGGACTAGAAGACCTCCAAGGTACCTTCTAACTCTGCTATTCTGTTTTCTGTCTTTTTCTGTTTTCTGCTTGGCATCTGCCATTTGATTGGCAGGTAGGGGGACAGATGAGAAGAGAAAGAGAGAGGGAAAAGCACGGGTGCTCATAACCTGCTGAGGCAGGCTGTCCTTTCACAGTAAGGAAGCATCAATTTTAATTTCTCAAAAAGTACTGAAGTATAATGGAAAATCAAATACAGTTTTCTTTCCAACAAGGTTCTTCCAATTCAGCCTTCTACATGCGGGGTGCCTTCCAAAGGTAAAGATTCCAATTTCCAGTGAGGTAAGCACCCCCTCCCCGAAAAATGGCAGATTATTATATTTCCCAAAGAGAGAAATGGAGAAACACATTTTTAAGGGGGAGAAAGCAGCCCCATCTTTTCTTAATGGCCCACGGCAGATGTCAGCACTTAAGAGTTAAAGAGATAGTTCTATTCATAGACAAAGCTACTACTGCAGGCAGAAATCCACTCACTCAAGATCCAACACAGGAAAAAGCCATTAAGCCACAATAGGAATTGCTCAGCACCCTTTCAAGGGATGCAATGGCTCAGTGGCTAAGATGCTGAGCTTGACATTCAGAAAGGTCAGCAGTTCATTGGTTCGAATCCCTAGGACCACATAACGAAATGAGCTCCCATTACTTGTCCCAGCTTCTGCCAACCTAGCAGTTTGAAAGCACGTAAAAATGCAAGTAGAAAAATAGGGATTACCTTTGGTGGGAAGATAACAGCATTCTGTGGGCCTTAAGCATTTAGTCATGCCAGCCACATGACCACGGAGATGTCTTTGGACAGCGCTGGCTCTTCAGCTTAGAAACGGAGATGAGCCCCACCCCCTAGCGATGAGAACGACTAGCACATATGTGCGAGGGAAACCTTTACCTTTTAACATCCTTTCAGAACACAAACCCCTTCATTGTATCACTCTCAGAAACTTCAACCAAACTTAGTTCAGACAAACACCTAGGATTTGTACTTTGCCTATAGAGCCAGCTATGACCCCTACATAACCCCTAAATGACCCCATGGGAGTCTAACAATGGCCAACAGAATACATGTTCTTGTACAGGAACAGGAGGTCCAAGTGCAAAGACCAAAGAAGGTATAAAACCCCCTCACTCTCAACTCCCTTTTGTCAGCTGCCCAGAACCCATGTGGTTCTGCTTCATCATTAAGATCTTTCCAATCAGCCTCCATGTTTCCAGTGTCTTTCTCACAGCTTGGAACTGAACCAGATGGATATTTCTTCCCACATCAGCATTCCTTTGCCTGAGTAGCCAATGCTGAGAATTCTGGGAGTTGAAGTCCACATGTCTAAAATGGAGCAAAGTTGGAAGTGCATTTTCTGGAGTCCAGATGGATCATGTTTGTTAGGGCTAAGGGGAATTGTTGTCCAATAATCAGTCACAAATCAGATTGGGAAAGGCCTTAAAAATTCTGATCCCATAAGAGGTTCAGTGGTAAGATAAGAATTCATTTGACAGGCCTGAAGCCATCTTTTCTTTTGGATCTTTGGCCTACCACACTTTCTATTATTCGACTATGCATTTTCTATTGTGGGAAAATGTGAGGGGGGATTGTACTGAGTTAGATGACATGTAGCCATAACAAAATTCTTTCTAGAAAGCCAAGGTCATCCTTTGTCTTTGCACCTCTGCACCTAACTGGATGGGTGGAACTGCCAACATTGCCGTGGAAGATTGGATCATGTGATGGACTTGTGGGTGTGGGGGCAAGATCTTGAACTTTCAACTAGGTGGGGAAAACTAGGAAGCTTTCAGATTCGGGTTTTCCCAGATATGCTAACATGGCTCTCTTAATAAATTGGAACTTCGATGAATCATTTGCCCCGGACTCTGATTTAATTTTGGGTGCTATTAACTCAACACAATTTCAGTTGCATATTGTCAGATATGCCTAATTCATAGACTCTTACAGAGATGTTGATTTTCTCTCTATTTCCCACAAAATTTTGACTCTCTGACATCTGCTACAAAGGCTTCTGAACATGCAAATTGGCAAGAAAAAAACCCCATGCATCTTAAAAATGATGATAAAAATAATAATCCAAATCAAATAGGATTAATGCAGTGTCTAAAGTATAAGTAGATAATAAAAGCAATCATTTTAAAATAAAGCCATACCAGGAAAACCACAAGTCATTTCATCCTGTGTCTCTTTCTCTGTCTCTGGAGTATAGTCCCTTAAAGGTCACATTCTCTCTACTTCAGCTTCTTCTTAATATCATTCAATCCCCCCTTTTAAAAGGTCACAAATAGGATGTTCAAGAAAATTTCTTCCTTTTTCAGGAATTCAGACAAATGAAGAAACAGAGGAGTGCGGGGGGAGAGATAATAGAATTCATTCTGCCCCAAGCACTCTTCCATTCAACCTAACATGGTGTACAGTTAAACTATGAAACATCTTCTATAGAAGTTGCTTTTAGCGCTTGGCATATTTTGGAAAACAGCATCTACATCTAGGAAGATTTTCAATTATTCAGGTCATAGTTGTTCCTGTTGAGAAGGCCACTGGACTTTCTTGGGGTTTTTTTCCCCTTGAAAATGTTTCTCTTCTCATCCAAGTTCTCATCCAACTTCTTCAGTTCTGGTTGAATGGTGGAGAATACAAGGATTTATCTTCTTTGAGGTCATCTGGTCGTTGGCACTCTGAAGGTTGGTTGTTAGGTTTTTAAGAGCCATTGAGGCCACTTGGGGTTTATCTTTACCCTCATGGTCACCTGAATCAGAGTGTTCTGATCTAGACTTCCTTAAAAAGCATGAAGCAGAGTCTTGGTCCTGGCAAAACCTCGTTTATTTACATGACTGTGAATTCCTTTCATTCACAGTCAGCAAGGCTTGGCAAACAGCCCTTTCAGAGGAATATTTATCAACACGAACCTTATCTCACTTGGAGAGCTGCCAGATAATTAGTTTCCAAACAACACTTGGCACAGAGTCTCTTATAGTCACAAACAGAATTTTCCACTCTTGAAACGACCGAATGAATGAATTGTTTCCTACAAAAGCCCACTCCCCATTCACTCCTGTTTTGTTTCCTATGGAAGGGGCCAATCACCTCCAAGATGTGGCTTTACACCCATGTCAATCCTGCTTTCTTAGTTGTTCTTGTCTTCTGTCAGCTGTGTGCATGCACACACTGAGTACAGGCTTCAGCTGTTCCTCTGCCTCACTGCTGTCTAGCTCCATCTCTAAAACCCTCGTCTGAGCTTTCCTCAACCCCCAGGACTGGCCCATGTTCCTCACCAACCTCCTAACTGGCCACTGGCCACAACTCAGAGTTCAAATGGGTATGGAACCTTCTTTGTATGGCTGAAAGGATTGTGAGTCTACTCTAACGTTCTAATGTTCTGAAGAAACAATCATGAACAGAATGAAACAGATTCAAAGGATATGAATCTTGCTAAGTGAATTACTGCATTCTGCCTTAGGACCTGGGGTTTGGCTAAATCCAGTGAACGAGTTACCAAGTTTCCATTTTTATATTTGCAAAAAAGTGGCCTTTAAGTATGGTCACCGATATCACACCCCCTATTCTTCTTGCTATATTTTATGCTACTGTAAGCTTATTGAAAAAAGTGAATGAGGTGACTGAAGTGATAATATCCCCAAAATCTGAAGTTAATGAGGCATGATCTCTTACTTACTTGAGTTAAATTAATCCATTTGAAACATTAAATTTAATACTTTCTTCTATGCAGTTGCATAGATTTTGGGTGTCACTCATATTCAATTTATGGTGGGGAACGGGACCTCTTTTTGATTTAATCTAAATGCTTCAGGGTTTGTCAACTGCCCGTAACCCCTGGTAGTCTGAAGTAGCTTGCTTTGTTAATTCTTCTGAAATTAGTTAAATTTTTATGGCTCAGGTTTAGCAGCAAAATAACAACAGCCCCCAGAACCATATAACCCTAAGATAGAAATGGAGAGAAGGAAGGAAGGAAGGAAGGAAGGAAGGAAGGAAGGAAGGAAGGAAGGAAGGAAGGAAGGAAATTTATTTACAAAGCAAGTTAAAAACTATAACATAACAACAAAGGCATGAAATAGCAAACTTTTCTCCAAAGAATACACAAAAGAAAAGAGTATTAGTGTATTATGGAGTCTATAAAATCTGACAGCCCAGATTCTCCTGAAAATGCAAGATGTTTTTCAGCCTTCTTGATGGATGGCAAGCTCCACATGGATCTTTGAAGGAATGCTATATTAGTGAAGCAATGACCCTGTTTGATGTTTCAAGCAAATTTCAACCTCCCACAAAATTACATCTCGAACTACTAACAATAAGTCTTCAGGAGAAGGAGTGGCAGAACTTGGGCCAGAGTTAAAGAAGGGCTCAGCTGAGAATCCCTATGTTGCCACAAGCGAACTAACTCCACCCCCACACCGCTTGAAATCCATTGATCTTTATATAATTGTAAGCGGGTGCTGGGCATTAGTTGAGAAGATTCTTATACATCAGTAATAAATCTGTTTAATTGGACCTTCACATGTGGATCTGATCTTTCATGCATGACAAAATGTACTGATTAGGAAGAAAAAGATAAGAGAAAAGTGGATGATTAAAAAAGAGTAATTCTACTTTTCTTTCTTCGTTGCTTTTTCTTTTTTTCTTTTACTATGATCTCCGTATGCAACTCTAAATAAATGATCCCAGAAGAGGTAGTTCTCAATAAAAAGAGTTTTAAGGTAAAGGTAAAGGTTTCCCTTGCACATATATGCTAGTTGTTCCCAACTCTAGGGGGCGGTTCTCATCTCTGTTTCAAAGTCAAAGAGCCAGTGCTGTCCGAAGACGTCTCCGTGGTCATGTGGCCGGCATGACTAAATGCCGAAGGGGCACAGAACGCTGTTACTTTCCCACCAAAAGTGGTTCCAATCTTTCTACTTGCATTTTTACATGCTTTCAAACTGCTAGGTTGGCAAAAGCTGGACAAGTAATGGGAGCTCACTCCATTACGTGGGGCTAGGGATTCAAACCACCGAACTGCCGACTTTTCCATCACCTCAAAAGGTATGCGCAGTTCCGTGTTAATAAAATAAAATGAGCAAAATAACCAAGGAGAAATGGTATCACTGCAGGAAATGGAAACTTTGGAAAATTAAAATGCAATGACCTGCACATTAAACTGATAAAAGTTTAAGAGACACAGTGAAAAGAAAGATATATGTGTAAATATAGGGGGAAAATCAAACTAATAGCAACAGAAACAGTCACCAATTTTAGTACTGACAATGAAAATATTGAATTATTGAATAGTTTCTCCCCTTTGGAATCAACTTTTAACAACAAAGGAAGAAATATGCCATAGACTATCATACGGTAGAAATGAAGACATCGGGGGGGGGGGGTATTCAGATGCTGTGATGTGTCTATATCCACAGAGATCAGAGTGGTACAGATAATGGCTTTTCCTATGAAGCTACAGAAATGAAAATTATACACAGGATCGAAAGCGTATTTATGCTTTTGAACTTTGAGGTTGTATAGAAGTCTTGAGATTACAATGAAGAACCAAGACAACAAAAAAGTGGATAATTGAACAAATTAACCCAGAGTTCCCTCACTCAAAGTTACAGGCTGAAATTACTATATTTTGGACACATTATACAAACTCCTAGCACTCTGGAGTAGTTTACAATACTGGGAAAGGCAATAAAGAAATAGAAAAAGTGAAGAACAAGCAGCAGGGTAAATGAACTTAATTTAAGCTGCAATGGGAACAACACTGGAAGATTTGAAGGTCCAGTTTGGGGAGAAAATATCTTGGAGGAAAAAAACAATACCAGCTTGATGGTATATAATTATGCTCTCTTTCAGTTTTTCATTCTTTTTTAACAATAAACCTATTTCATTCTTTTTCTGTGTTACTGCAATATGCAATAAAATGCAATACCCACAATCTGCAAATTGTGTGAAATCAGCCTTTAAAACATTAATCCACTTTTAAAAAAAAACAGTATACGTGTAATACCTTGTTTTTTGATTTATATATTTATCTGCCGCATTTCAGAACAAAAAAAAAAAATAGTCCCAGAGTTATAAGACAAAAATGCAGGCAAAGCAAAATAATTGCCAGCTCCAGCCCTCTGGAACGATCTCCCCATGGAGATCCGGACCCTCACTACCCTCCCAGCCTTCCGCAAAGCCGTTAAGTCCTGGCTGCTCCAGCAGGCAGGGGGGCTTTCGAAATATCCAGCCCCTCGGAAATTGTGACTGTCGTATATTTTAATATGTTGTCTTGTGTATTATCCCCCTCCTTTGTTTTATTGTAAGCCGCCTGGAGTCCTTCGGGAGTGGGCGGCATACAAGCTCAATAAAACAAACAAACAAACAAAACAATTAAAAGCGCAACAGCGTAAGAACAGAGTTGGTTACCCTTCAACATTTTCAATCCAAATGTGTTATGAATTGTTCTAATGCAGGGTGGCAAACTCGATTTCATTGAGGGCCACATCAGGGTTGTGTTTGACCTTGGGGTGGGGAGCATGGACAGGGTGAGGGTGGCCAGATCAATGTCACTTTTGTTGGGGGCGCCTATGGTGACCTGAGCACTCTGCTAGCGAGAATGGGCTCCCGAGCTCCGTTTTCAACTGCCATTGCAGCTATAATCCTCTGCCAGCAAAAAAAGAGCATGGTAGGGCCTTATTTCACTGTCAGAGGTGCCACGGGGTGGTTCTTCACTGTTTCCAGGGCCAGATCTAAACACCCCATGGGCCTCATCCAACCCACAGGCCTTGAGTTTGACATCCCTATTCTAATGGCTGGAATACTCACATGTCTACTAGAATCCATTCTTAGAACAGAATGGTTTCTCTTTCTGATGTTAACTCAAAGCAATAGTTTCGATCTACAAAATGTATTGAAGCCAGTTTTACTGTAAGATGCCTAGAGTCGCTTCACAGAGTGAGGTTGGCAGCATATGAATTTAATAACTAAAAATGTAAGTCGCATCGGGTCGAAAACCTCCTTTTCTTATATGAGCCCAAATAAATCTGAAGTTTTCATATAAGTACATAGGCAGGTGGACCAATCCATCATTGTTATTCCTAGGTTAGTGCTATGTCACTGCTACTGGCCATCATTAGTAATGTGCTTGTTGCTACGTTCTGGCTGGTTTTCAATGGCACTGCTCACATAGGTAGGGCATGCGATTTAAATATAGAGCCAAATGAAGCTCTTAGGCTAGATGCAAGTATTTCCTGGCACTGCTTTTTAAAATATATTTCTTATATATGATGCAATCTGATAAATAGTCAGGTTCTATCTTGAGATACAAGATAGGGGATGCCATAGCATCCAAAATTGAATCAGAATCCAAGGCAAAGTATTCCTCAAAGTTTCAATTTAATAAAAGAGTCATGTTGGCACATCTGGGAAAACCTGAATCTGAAAGCTTCCAGGTTTTCCCACCTAGTTGAAAGCTCAAAATCCTGCCCCCACACCCACAAGTCCATCACATGATCCAATCTTCCACTGCCATACTGGCAGCTTCCACTCATCCAGTTCAGGCCAGGTGCAGAGACAAAGGATGACCTTGGCTTTCTAAGAAGAATGTTATTATGGCTACATATCACCCAACGCCACATAATCCCCCTTCCATTTTCCCACAATAGAAAATAGACAGTAGAAAGTGTGGCAGGCCTGAAGTCCAAAAGAAAAAGATGGCTTGCAGGCAGGACATTCTCATTATGATGGAAGCCTTTTTCAGTTTCCATGCGTTGTCACTAGCTTTATCAATCATCACTATTATTGACCAACCCAAAGATTTTTGTAACATTTCAAAGAGAAGGGTTGATGCCTTGATGCACAGGGTCAGCTCAAATAGGAAGCATTTATATACTCCTTCCTCCCAGGAAATATTTAATGATTAGTCTAGATGAGATGAGCCTGCAATCCAATAGTTTACCACAAGTGGGTAAGTTCTGAGGGGTCCTTGGTGCTTCCTCAGCTTGTTTGCTTTCTTGCAGAGGTTTCATTATCTAAGTAGGTAAGTTCATCACAGTTAGAAGGGAATGGGGTATGAGAGAAAACACTTCTACCCATTAGCATTGATGATATTCCCTACTTGGGTAATGAACTGTCTGCAAGCAAAGAACTAACCCCTCAGAGCCAAGGTGGCGCAGTGGGTAGAGTGCAGTACTGCAGGCCACTTCAGCTGACTGCTATCTGCAGTTCAGCGGTTCAAATCTCACCGGCTCAGGGTTGACTCAGCCTTCCATCCTTCCGAGGTGGGTAAAATGAGGACCCAGATTGTGGGGGCGATATGCTGACTCTGTAAACCGCTTAGAGAGGGCTGAAAGCCCTATGAAGCAGTATATAAATCTAACTGCTATTGCTATAGTTCAACCCTGAGCTACAAATATTCTCTTATTGGAGTAAACTCCATATCGAACTTTACACAGATGTGTATAACATGAGGCATGATTATTTCCCTCTAATGAAAGTGAAACCCAAAGTCCACGTATCCTAAAGTAGTAGTCAGGAAACTCCTTTCAATAATTCAAACTGTACCAAGAGAAGGGGAGGGTGTTTTCTCTTCCAGGTGGCCCCCTCTGTTACTTTCTTCAAGTTCAACAGAACCACCACAAGTATACAATCAATCAATCAATCAGAATAGAGCTAGAAGGGACCTTGGAGGTCTTCTAGTTCAACCCCAACCTCAAGCAGAGGACCCTACACCAGTGGTTCCCAACGTAGGGCCTACGCCCCACCGGGGGGGTGGCGGGCAATTTGAATCTTATTTAAACCAAGTTAAGGGCATTTTAAGCTTCCTCCACCTGAGTAGAGTTCACCTTTTGAGTAAAGTAAGAATTATATGTCACAGGGGATGGGACATGGCCAAAAAAAGGTTAGGAACCCCTGTCCTATACCATTTCAGACAGATGTCTGTCCAGTCATTTCTTAAAAACCTCAAGTGAGGAAGCACCTACAACTACTGAATGCAAGCCGTTCCATTGTTCTCGCTATTAGGGAGTTTTTTCCCCCCTCTTAATTCCAGGTTGCTTCTCTCTTTGACTAGTTTCCATCCATTGTTTCTTGTCTTGCCTTCAGGTACTTGGGAAAACAAGTTGACCACCTCTTCTTTGTGGCACCAATACTCAAGAATAAATCAATATATACTCAATAGTAAGTTAAGAAATAATAAACCCTATGAAGCGGTATATAAGCCTAACTGCTATTGCTATTGCTATAAACACTCAAATAAATCCCCTTGCTACTGTTCCACTCAAAACATAAGATGCGAATGGAGGATTGAGGAAGTACAGCCTTACTTATCTCCCTCCAGATCTCTGTCTATTATTCAACTGATTTGTATGCCCTAACAGGCTGGTGGTTTGGGAACCATATAAAGCTAGACATGAGTTAGCGCTGCATCTCCTTCTGAAATTCTTCTCCTCATAAGATCAGCTGAGAACACAGGAATGCTTAGATCACATAGTTTCCAGGTTTTCAAAAAACCTACCTCGCTGATGTTTGCTTGGATTGTCTAACCCTATTTCCTTGGCAATCACCTTTTGAAAAAAGTACCTTTCATGTAGCAGACTGAAATATACTAAAGGACTTCTCTGTATGAAAGAGAAGGGAAGAAGAAAAGAGGAAGCCGTCTTGTTTGGCATTGGAAATTATACCCGAGGTCTCTTGGGAATCTGAGTCATGTCATGATTTTATGAAATTTTCCCCTCTCCCCATAATTTCTGCTGAGAGTTTCAGCATCTGGGAAAATAACCCACAAAAAGGTATTCCAACAAAGGAGCAAGATAACTGCCTGCAAATATTCAGAAGGGCCTCTCAAAATAGAGCCTAAGAAATAGAGCTTTTAAAATAGATTGAGGCAAAACAGATTTTGAAGTTGCCATAGCAGTTATATTTCAAAAGAAAAAGAAAGATTTGAAGAGCCTGACCTTTGAATTCTGAAAGGCTTTTTATAGGGAAACTTTGAAAAATATAAACCTTGTTCCTTCTAGTTTCTTTTTTGGCTCTCAGAAAATTGATCTCAAAATGCAATTCCTAGGAACATACCAAAGTCAATCTTGGAATATAGAATAACAGAGTTGGAAGGGACCTTGGAGGTCTTCTAGTCCAACCTGCTGCTTAGGCAGGAAACCCTACACCACTTCAGACAAATGGTTATCCAGCATCTTCTTTAACATGTCCAGTGTTGGGGCATTCACTCCTTCTGGAGGTAAGTTGTTCCATTGATTAATTGTTCTAATTGTCAGGAAATTTCTCCTTAGTTCTAAATTGCTTCTCTCCTTGTTTTGTTTCCACCCATTGCTTCTTGCCTTTCCTCAGGTGCTTTGGAGAGTAGCTTGACTCCCCCTTCTTTGTGGCAGCCCCTGAGATATTGGAACACTGCTATCATGTCTCCCCTAGTCCTCCTTTTCATTAAACTAGACATATCCAGTTTGTGCAACTACTCTTCCTATGTTTTAGCCTCCAGTTGCTCTTGGTCTTCTCTACATTTTTTCTATACATTCTTTCTCCACATCTTTTTTTTTCATCGTGGCAACCAAAACTGAATGCAGTCTTCCAAGTGTGGCCTTACCAAGGTATTATAAAGGGGTATTAACACTTCACATGATCTTGATTCTATCCCTCTGTTTATGCAGCCTAGTATCAGGGTTGCAGGCCTGACACCTAGAACAGTGTTGGCTTAATTGTAATGTCATGTAGGCAATGATATCATTCAAGACAACTAAATTTCTCCTTTTTAAATCTAAGGAACAAAAAAAAACGTTTTGTATGACGTTATGAATAGGGACAGTTTTTCCTATTTAAATGTTCTTTTTAATAAAAGAAAGATAATAGCTGTGAAGATAAATAGGAAAACCTGTCTTTTCTAAGCAATGGAATGTATTTTAAAAAATAAATAGCAATATCAAATAAATTGCTCTGGCACACAGATTATTAATTTTGATTTTTCAATCAGATGGGAGTGGAAATAGCACAGTGGCATTAAGAGATAAATTAGTGTGTGTGTTTGTTTGTGTAAAAAAACATCTATTTATTTATTTCAGCAAGCATGTATTAGATAACATATATAAATATAGACATGATTATGAATACATGAAATGAATATGAATACAAGGGAATATGAGGACAGGGACAGTAGGCAGTTTGGTGCACTTATGCAAGCCGCCTTTACGGACCTCTTAGGTTTGGGGTGAGGAAGGTTGAACCTGTGAGGGTTTGAGAATGTAACAACAGAGTCAGGTAGTACATTCCAGGCATTTGACCTCTCTGTTGCTGAAGTCGTATTTTCTGCAATTGAGTTTGGAATGGTTTACCTTAAGTTTGCATCTATTGTGTATTCGTGTACTGTTGTGGTTGAAGCTGAAGTAGTGATTGTCAAGTAGGACATTGTAGCAGATAATTTTATGTACTATGCTTAGATCAGAACAGAGGCGGCATAGTTGTAAGTTTTCTAAGCAGCTTCACCATAATCTGGCTTCCTACAAGCAAACCCATTGGGAAAGCTGGCAGAGTAGTCACAAATGGCACATGTCAAGCCTGAATTTGATTGGGATGTGGGATTGTTTGCATCCTTGGGCATT
Source organism: Thamnophis sirtalis (assembly GCF_051295495.1). Lineage (NCBI taxonomy): Eukaryota > Metazoa > Chordata > Lepidosauria > Squamata > Natricidae > Thamnophis > Thamnophis sirtalis. The sequence goes on from NW_028261391.1 coordinate 13,220,938, forward strand.
CTGACATGAATTCAGTTTGACACAGTTTGGGGCTGAAGGGGGATGGAGCCTTCAGTCAAAACATCATTCCTAACTGATGAGTCAACCACATTGCAACATTTGGCTGACTGGGGGAGCTGGAGGAGGAGGAGAAGGAGGAGGAGGAGGAGGAGGAGGAGGAGGAGGAGGAGGAGGAGGAGGAGAAATGTCGCTGAGCAACCAACTCCCATCGTGGTTGGACAATGTGACAGTTGTTTTGGAAAGTTGGGAAAAATTAAAATTATATTGGGGTGAAAAGCCCAGGTAGTACTGAGTTTGCACCAGTAGCCCCAAAATGATGCATCTAAATAAATTTGTTCCTTGAGGAAAAGCAATGCCTCGGAGTTCGATTTGTAATGGGGGCATTACTTGGAGCCTCACGATGTCCTTGCTTAATGGCTCATGATGATTCAATTAATAAGAATTTCTGTGAACAAGTGGCATAGTCACAAACATGACACTTTACAACCACGTTGTTTAGTGATGTAATTCCTGGTCCCAATTATCATCATTAAGTGATGACTACCTATAGTAGACTAGATTCTCATGAGCACAAGGCAAATGTGCTTGGTTAAATAAATTTAAATTCCCTCCCAGGATTTAATTAGTTATTGATTCCAATTGTAGAACTCAGAGACTGTCTGAGGTGAAAATATAGAATTTTTTATATTGTTCTGGTTATGTTTATTGTAGCACAACTTGCCATTTATTGTGAACTGTGGTTTCAGTGAACTGTTAGGGAATTAGTTGCCACTCATCTTCCCTCATTGTTTGGATATATTTCTTGACTTGGGCTGAAGGAAAAATTGCTCTCATGTGACTAAAAACCACTTCAACCCCCCCCCCCCCAGTTACTGGTGTATTGTTATTGTTGAGTGTATCCTGTTAGGACTGCAGAGGCAGAAAATATGCTGGGAAAAAGGAGCATAAATAAGGAAGCAAATAAATAGATGTTTTCATCTTGTGTATGTTGTGTACACTAAATACAAATCATACTCCTACTTTTGAATTTATATACTTGGATACAGGTCTACACTGAAGGTTAAATATGCAACATGACCAGGATATAGTAAATGAAGCTCATATCTACATTTTAAGGTTCTCGTCATGCCATGAGCCATGGTGGCCCAGTGGTTAGAATGCAGTACTGCAGGCTACTTCTGCTAACTGCCGGCTGATTGAGATTTGGCAGTTCAAATCTCACCAGGCTCAAGGTTGACTCAGCCTTCCATCCTTCTGAGAAGTTGGTAAAATGAGGACCCAGATTGTTGGGGGCAAGAGGCTGACTCTGTAAACTGCTTAGAAAGGGCTGTAAAGCATGGTGAAGCAGTATACAAGTCTAAGTACTATTGTTATTGTGCCTTCTTAAAACACATATTTCCAGATCTAATTGCCAACATTTTCATTAGCACATATTTCATGAAAAATATGAAGCACTGAGACTTCCAATATGACATAACACAGACCAGTTTACACATATGCAATGAAACCCCAGTCAAAATTAGCTCAGTGTACGTGATATAGCATTAAAAAAAATCTGTTACATTATTTGGAGATTTCATTTGGGAAAACACACTAAAAGCTCCTTGTTTTTTGTGCAGGTGGATAACAGCCACTGTAGCTAAAATGAAATATTACATATAGCAATAGCAATAGCAGTTAGACTTATATACCACTTCATAGGGCTTTCAGCCCTCTCTAATCGGTTTACAGAGTCAGCATATTGCCCCCACAGTCTGGGTACTCATTTCACCCACCTCAGAAGGGTGGAAGGCTGAGTCAACCTTGAGCCAGTGAGATTAGAACCGCTGAACTGCAGATAACAGTCAGCTGAAGTGGCCTGCAGTACTGCACCCTAACCACTGCGCCACCTCGGCTCATATCAGATGGTCTTGGAATGAGACAACTAACTGTAGCCAACTCACTGTGGCCAACTCACCACGGGAAAATTCAACTTAATTCAATTTAATTATTTAAAATAATTTTAAAAAATATTTTGATTTTTGCCATGCACATTTCACTTTGTCCCTTCTTTAGCATCATTTCTTTAATGATACTATTCCACTATTTCTTCAATGTTAGTGCAACTCTTGTTAGTTGTCCTGTGGTGAGTTGGCTGGGGTGAATTGGTCACAGCGAATTGGTCACAGCGAATTGGCTGTAGCAAGTTGGCCTAGCTCTGCAGCATTTGTTTTATGGAATGGAAAAAGTAACTTTTCTTTTCTTTTAATTGTGGATCTTGAATATTTGTTTCAAAGTTTATTTTTCAATATATTACTAAGACGTCAAGATTCCCCAAGATTCTTTCTTGTTTTTGCTTTACCAAAAGCCAACCCTACTGGCATATAAATTAATGGCTCAGTCAGAGTAACTTTTGTGCTTCTGAAATGTAAATTTGGGACTAATGAATTAATGGTCTTATTTAGAGGATTTAATTTCCTCCCCAGCCAACACAGACTTTTCCATTATAAGGTGCCAAATAAATGGTGATTCATTAAGGCAGCAAGCTGACAATGGCACCTTCGTTTATAGAACACTCGGAGGCAGAAATATAACTTGGCAGAATCTCCCTCCCATAAAATGGGCCATAATTAGCATGGCTGAACAGAGTTCACACATGCTCTCAAAGATCTCAAAATGTTTGGATTCCAATTTGGCTTCACAACCTAAATATTTAAATCTGCTTTCTTTGTTTATTCACGGTTCCAATCAGAATCCTCTAGCAAGGCCAGAGGAGGGGGTACTTCTGAGTTGTTTCTATGCCAAGACACAACATTAATTGTAACTAGTTGTGATTGAAGAAATGAAGATTGCATGAAGGATATGCAATCACATGGCTTTTGAGAATGGCCAAGTGTTTTTTCCAGATGATCACTATAAACGTCCTATTTTATTTGGTTTTGTAGATACTGCTAGTAGCTAGATTACAAGAGTGCACTAGGCTTCAGGCATCCCCCCCCCCCAAAAAAAAATGGAGATGTTTAAAACAATTGCCGTGGTGCAATGATTAGAATGCAGAACTGCAGACTATTTCTGCTGACTGCCAGCACTTTGGCAGTTCGATTCTCACCAGGCTCAAGGTTGACTCAGCCTTGCATCCTTCCAAGGTCGGTAAAATGAGGACCCAGATTGTTGGGGAAAATATGCTGATTGTATAAAATGCTTAGAGAGAGCTAAGACTAAGTGCTGTTGTTCCTTTCTTAAAGTTCTTAATTTCAGAAGTGAGTTTTCCTTTTTTGTTTTCTCTAAGATATATTATCTTGAGGATCTGATACCCAATTATTTAATATCACAGCCTCAGTGATGAAATTCAATTTTTTTACTACCGGTTCTGTGACCGTGTCTTGGTGGTAGCGTCCTATGACTGAGTGGGCAGTGCTGCTGCTCCCTTTATGGTTCCCCCGGCCCCTTCCCTCCCTGGGTCTATCTTAAAGGGACATGCTGCAGCAGCTGTGCTGTGAACGGAGGGAGAAATGTTCAGATTGGGTAGGTGGGTTGAGCAGCCAGAAGAGTTGAGCAGCAACAGGGTGACTAGGAAAGCATTTTTGTCACTGGTTTGGAGAACTGATACCAATTGTCCCTGCCATGATTGGTTCGGCTGAACCAAGAAGATTTCACCCCTGCATAGTGTAATGATTTTATTATGGAATTTATAGCTGTCCATAAGCATTTCAGGGTTTAAATGTTTAACGTATGAATCACTTATCATTATTGTCCATTATTTTTGGAACTGTCCTGTACAAGGAGATACTCACCTTTGTAACTTCAGTTGCTAGTTGCTGAAGAGAAGGAGATGCTATGGAGTATAAAATGCCTTTGCCTCTTATTGGATCATGGAGATTCACATATGCCACAGCGTTCCTCTGGAGAACTTTCCTAAGGTCCTAAAACACAAACATGATTAATAAGCCAGATCCTAATTAAGGACCTGCATTCTTGTTGTAGTCCTTTGAAATGTAGGAAATGGGGAACACAGGCCATGTTTTTCCACCTACTTCAATTCCCCACATAACATTTAATTCAATTTTTATAGAATATCATTTTAGGAACATGAAAGGAAGTCTTTATTTAATTTCTCTCTTGTGGGGTTATAATTTTATTTCTCAAATGAACAAAATGAAAAAAAAAATGAGGCCAGAAGGATTTAAGGACTACAAGTTCTAAGCAGCGAATCAAAACATTACATTCTCTGAAATAATAGGAAGTCTGTTTTGTTTTTGGGGGGACAAAAATGTTTCGTTCCACATCAAACTTCAAATATAAGAATTAGCAAACAATGTTTCCATCCAGGGTCCCATACTGCAGATGCGAATGACATCATTTCTCCAATGTTGTCATTCGGTTATCTTTTAAAAAACAAAGACATATTTCAATTATGTCCCATTGCCTACCTAGCAATGAAGTATTTTTCCCCACAAAGAGGTTCTTTGCGTTGAGCAAAAGGGATATAACACAATTACGTTTGATGCAAGGATGATTTGAAGTGGAACTGAAGAAATTTTGCTCTCAGGCAGTTGTAAGAATCCTTTTGATACCTCGTTGCAACCACTTTCCTTTTTCCATATTTTTTTTTCCACAGCGTATTGTAAGCCCATAATTCAGTTAGAAGAACAAGGCTTTGGTAATGCTTTCACACTCAGGCCCAAGAACATCTGCACACTTTCTAGGCAACTTCAAATTCAAAGCAGCCCAGCTTTATTGTAGCTGGCAGGTCTTTAAAATCCTGCCATTAGAATGTGCAAGCTAAGCAGAAAGTACGTCTTTCGTGATTACAGGGGATGTTATTAATTTATAAAGTATCTACTTAGAAAAAGCAATCCCTGCCAATAGGGCAAAAGGGGGAAAAAATGTTCAGTTTATAGTTGTAAATTTTCTTTAAATCCCAAGGAAAATACGCACCTACTGTGTTTCCTAAGACATTCCTTTATCTTTGTCAGACCAGGGTTTGCTTTCTATCTTACTGCCTAGAGACATGATGGCGAACCTATGGCATATATGCCAGAAGTGGCATGCAGAATCCTCTCTGTGGGCATGCACACCATCACCAGCATGAAAAATGGCATGTAAACACCATGAAAAATGACTAGAAAGGAGGCATGTGCTTGCCAGAGCATGCCAGAAACCCGAAGACCAGCTGGCCAGAATGTGTGTGCGCACTGGCCAACTGGTCTTTTGAGTTTCCAGCTCCACGCGCATGCAGGCGCATTCTGGTTTGGGCACTCAGTGCTGAAAAGGTTGGCCATCTCTGGCCTAGAGATTGGATCCATTCGATTGATATACTCCCTGTGAATGATGGATCCAGAGAGGTTTCTGAATGAGATCGGATTGCCCATGTTGGTCTGCTGTATGCTCTAACTCCATGATGGCAAACCTATGGCATGCGTGCCACAGGTGGCACGTGGAGCCATTTCTTAGGGCATTGCCCTGTCAACTGATTTCATTTTCGGCTGTTTTTCGCCCTTTGGCTGTTTTTCATTGCCTTCCCTGAAGCCTCCAGAGGGAGAAAAACAACCCAACGCACAAACCGGAAGTTCGGAAACAAACTTCCGGTTTGCGCATTGGGCTGTTTTTCTCCCACTGGAGGCTTCCTTGAAGCTTCCGGAGGGAGAAAAACGGCCCCAAGGGGAACCCAAAAATCTATTCCCGAACCTCCGGGTTGCCGGTAGCGCCACTTTTCTTCCTCATGGTGCTTCAGGAGGCTTCCCTGAAGCCTCAAGAGGGCAAAAAAATGGTCCTACGGGCAACCCGTTCCATCATTGTTCCAACTGACAAGCTCAGCTTCTTTAACCAGTGAGCCATAATGCCCCCTTTATACTTTAAAACCCTTATTTAGTCACTACTTACATCAGCAGCTCAGAACCCTTTAGAGGACTTCCTGGTTTTGCATAAGGTAAAGGTAAAGATTCCCCTTGCACATATGTGCTAGTCGTTCCCGACTTTAGGGGGCGGTGCTCATCTCCGCTTCAAAGCCAAAGAGCCAGCGCTGTCCGAAGACGTCTCCATGGTCATGTGGCCAGCATGACTAAACTCCAAAGGCAAAACCAAAGTTGGTTTATATTTTTCTACTTGCATTTTTACATGCTAGGTTGGCGGAAGCTGGGTAATGGGAGCTCACTCCATTATGCGGCGCTAGGGATTCGAACCCCCTAACTGCTGACCTTTCTGATTGACAAGCTCAGCATCTTAGCCACTGAGCCACCACATCCCTATTGGTTTTGCATACCATTTGCCTAATATTAGTTTATACCACGAGGAAAAGTTTCATCTAAAGTTCTCTTGTTTTGTGGAATTAGCTGTCCTCTGAGATACACTAGACCGACAATGCTGATGTCTTTCGGGCATCTTTTAAAGATCCATCTTTTTATTTCCCTCTGTAATCACTTTGTTATATTTTTTCTAATGGAATGCTTTTAATTCTTTTTTTGTATATACTCTTTTTAAACACGTTTTTATCTCCCTTTTATCTTTATTATTTTGATAAAGAGCTTTGGGGTTTTTTAAAATGGGAAACAGAACATTCTTTTGAATTTAAAAACTGAATGCATGGAATAAGAACAGTGTGGCTACCAGGTTAGTCTGTGGAAAGATAAAATATATAGATGATTGATTGATTGATTGATTGATTGATCAATGTGTTGATTTCTGCAGAACTTCTGGCGATTGTGATTCTTTTATCAGAGTGTATTATGAATATTTCATCATAACAGCAAGAAAGCATAAGGAAGTGTCTCTGTTTGTATCTTCTTTCAAACCTTGTACCAAGGCTGATTCATAATGTACCCAAATCTATATATAGATACTGAGAATGTACCTGAATCAATTAAAGTATTTTTATGCTCTTATTTAAACTAAATCACCACAATGCTGCTTTAAAGAGGCTGAGTGTACTACTGTTTGGTGTATAGCAGAGGTGGGTTCCTAACAGTTCGCACCTATTCGGTAGAACCGGTTCGTCAAATCTACCGAACCGGTTAGAAGAGGTTCCACCAGTGGACCCGGAAAGCAGGCCACACCTACAGAAGAGGTTCCAAAAATTTTTGAAACCCACCACTGGTCCTTGGATATGATTATTCTACACTACCATGCTCATATTTATAAAACTCAGCACCTCTGTGAAAGGTGAGGATGACTACTGCATTTGTGGTGCAATCAGAACATTGCGTGTGTTGAAGTTGTTTTAACGCAAACCAAAGATGCCTTAAAAAAAAACAAGTTTACATCATATTTGTATGCATGCCAGTGCTGTGTGTGAGGTAATTTAAGGTGGTTCTGACAAGTGTCATCGGCATCTTCATATCCGGTCACATGGGCAGCAAGCCACTCCCATCCAGTCACATGGGCGGCAAACCACTCCCACAAGGAGACAAAACCCACAGAGTAGGTTCGAACAATTTTTGAAACCCACCACTGGTGTATGGCATATATCCATGAGGCAAACCTATGGCACATGTGGCAGAGGTGGCATGCAGAGCCCTCTCTGTGGGCATATGTGCTATCACCAGCTGCTCTTCTACTTTAAAAAATAGGCTGTCTTGGAGCTGTTTTCGGGCCTTTCTCAGGCCATTTTTGGGGCTGTTTTTCAGGCTGTTTTTTAGGCTTTCTTTTCAGGCAAAAACACTCCCTGAAAATGGCCCGAAAAACAGCTCGATAAACGGCCTGGAAATGGCTCGAAATTCAAGCTAATAAACACTTAAAATGCAACACACCAGATATTACTGTTATTAAAAAAAGATAAGGGAAGGTTCATTGATATGAAGAGACAGTTGAATTGATGAAAAACAACCATGCTTTGCAAATTGAGGTCAAAAGATTTTATAGGAAAAAAAATGATTGTCATGAAGATAAATACTGAAACTCTTGGTCCCATATACCAAAAAGCACTTACCACTTAGACTTATATACTGCTTCATAGAGTTTTACAGCTTTTTCTTAGCAGTTTACAGAGTCAGCATATTGCTCCCAACAATCTGGGTCCTCATTTTACTGACCTCGGAAGGATGGAAGGCTGAGCAAGGAGGAGGAAGATTGAACTCCTGGCAATGAGCTGAATTAGCCTGCAATACTACATTCTAACCGCTATGCCACCATGGCTCAAACAAATATTTAGAAAGTTTACATTTACTGTACTTTGCACCATTAATTTTGCAAAAGGTGACCCTACTTATAACAGCTTGCATTTTTCAGTGACACTAACGTGACTTTTTCATTCTTGCCTATGACTTTTTAATTCTTGTCTAGGACAAAAATAATTGAAATCATCACCCAATTAATTACATAGTGATTCTGATTTAGATGATAATCATAATGGCAATTGATAAAAGCTGTACAGCTAGGGAATTTTCAGCTATCACAGTCCTTTCATTTTCTTCGTAGATACTACTCTTTCATCTTTCTGGATACAATCACCGAACCAGGGGAGGGCTTCAAAAATTGCAGCAATGGGTTTACTGCCACATTGCTGGGTGGGCATGGCCATGGTGGGTGCAGCCTAGTCGGCCTTCTGCACAGCAAGGGGGGGGATTTTTTACCCTCCAGGCTCTGAGGTTTTCTTTGAGCCTCTGGGAGGGTGAAAACTGCTTTCCCCCCCAGGCTCCTGAGGTCCTCCAGAGGCTGGAAACAGGCCCATTTCCAGACTTCTGGAACCTCTGGTAGGCCCGTTTTCCCCGCTTCCCGAACCTACCCGTGAGCTCTGCACTTACCTGTCTTGATGAATGGGCCGCGTGAAGCTCCTGGGAGGATGGGGTGGGAGGGGAGGGGTGGGGTGGCAGTCAGGGGTGGCATTTGGGGATTCATTGAACTGGGCAGAATCCAGTTCGGTGAATCCAGCAGCCCACCCCTGCACTGAACACATAAAAAAGTCGTGATACAGTTTAGACTTAGTTTTCACTTATCTGAACGTTTACAAAATGTTTCTGAGAAGGAAGAAAAGAACATACTCAGAGAATAAAATTTAGCAACAGGAGACCATGACGAGGGATATCTCAATAATTCTTATCCTTGATATTCCCCCCGTCTGAAGAAAGAAACCTGTGAGCATTCTTACCTCTGCCCATTCGTAGGAACCAATCTTGCCATACATGGTCCCACCCCATGAACAGAAAACGATGGTCCTCTCAGGCCTCCAACCTTCCTTCACCTTCATGGCCAAGGCTTGGATAAGTGCCGTCATGACTGCTTTGCCATGAGCCCACTGCTCACTACTGTAGCCAGGCAAATTGCTATGGTGGCTGCCAACTATGACATATCTATCTGAAAAACATACAAAAAGCAAAAGATTTTACTAATTAATCAATACAATCAAGAGTCCTTCCAAACACTGATGGTATTGGTTACCTTTCCCATTCTTGCCACAGCGGTTGTTTGCCATAATAATCAGCTGGGTTCAAGAATCACTTTTATTTGAAAGACCTCAATGTTATTTGCATGCAATCTCAAGCTAACAACAACATTTATAATGCAGAATATTGTATAGTGAATCATTCAATTAATCACCCAATGAACCTATCTGAAAAGACATAAGACTCAGTAGTTATAGCAACCAGCTAAAATGGATCTAAACTAACTTAATGGGCTAGATGTGTCTTGCTTGGTTTTTAGTAATTACTATATTTTTGGAAGTAACTCAAATAGCTCGCTATATTTAAAAAGCAGAAAGTCCCCTGCTTTCTGTTTGCTAAAGATCTAGTATAAGGTATCATCTCTCAAGCAATGTGACTCCTACCAGAGGTCTTACTCAGATATGAAAGAGTTAAACTAGATCACAGTAAACCAAAGTACACCATGTGGAATGTGCTAAGATGCACATTGTCTACACTAGTGTTTTTCTACCTTAGTATCTCTAATCTGTGGATTTCAACTCCCATAATTATTTTTCAGACAGGTGTAAGTGCTCAGTCTGGGTAACTATATAGAACAAACTCTAACAAATAACAGTTATGTACAGTTTGAAAGTTAAGTGCAATCCACAGTTCAGAATAAGTTGTGAAATTCTGATCTTGTTCAGAAATATGACAAGTGACTTGCAGAAGTTAGCACATGGAGAAATAAAATAAATAAACCTACCAGGAAGTGTAGCTCCTTTTAAATACCCAACAACGTTGGATATTGTTTTATATGTTGGCTGAGTTTGAATATTCAAAGTCACAATTTTCCTTTCTGCTAAGAGAAAAACAAAACATTTTATTTTGGATTCATCTGCAAAGTCGTTAAGAAACCATATACCATGTTGTCTACCCAAAGGTACCACTTGGATTTCCAAAACTGACAAGGATTTTGTCCATTTGTTACCATTTGATTTTATTTAATCATCTGGGGTTATAATAAAATACATATTTATTAATAAACATCTAAGGAAAAATAGAATGGAAGAGTATTATTTTATTTCATTTTCTGATTTACCACATAATTCAGTGGTTTGTTTATTTCATTTATTTATTTTAGAAAATTTATATAACTGTCTACTCGCGCACAGAGACTCTATGATGATTACTTGAAAGTTATCAAAACTATACAACATTCTGAAAATGGAAACAGTATAAAAGAACACGAAAACAGATAAAATGCACATGTTATAGTAAAACGTTAACAGAAGTAATAGAGATCATTTCATAAGTGATTTTTTTTATCATTAAATAGATCTGCAAGTGTAAACAGTTTTAAATTACTGAATGGAACAGTTGTATCGTTCTGGCATAAATTCTTTCATTAGCACTTTATCTGTAAAAACATATTTACTAATCAAACTGAAACAATTTCTCTTTATTAACTCTTTGAGGGACTCAAAATATGTCCTTTTATCCAGGCCACTTAATATTTTGATCATTTGATCTAATGACTGATAATTTCTTGCTTTAATGAGATTTTTATGATTATGATCACTTTATTACATTTTTATAAGCTTCCTAGAATTATCATGGTTTTGGGCATCATACACATTTTAAACAAACAAACAAACAAACAAACTTACAAATGAATAAATGATGCCTAACGAAGCATCATTCCACTGAAGATAATATTGAATAATTTCTTGTGCTGGCATATCTAAATAAGAATTCAATACTTATTTGCAAGAAATACAACACTATCCATAAGAATCAAAATTTAAATTTCAAGCCATTTGTACTTTGAACATCAATGGAAGCTCTTTAAATTTTCAAATAGAGTTGAATAATCTGAATAGTGGTTGCATTTTGAAGGTTTTTTTTCAATTACTTTACCCTGCAAGAATCACAGGGTGATTTCATCACAATGGCCACAAACTGTTGTCCATTTTTAAAACTGACAAGACTGGACAGGGAAAACCTTTATCGTTATATCATTACATGCTTTATCCTTATATTCTTAGCAAAAAAGCAAAAAAGTCAGGATACAACTTTTCTCCATCCATATTTCCTTGATCTGCTAGGGTTGCTTTGATTCTTGAACTTAAACTACTGTTTCTTGTAATATTTTGACTATAGAGGGATAGTAAAAGGGATCTGGAATAAGAATTTTGAACTAATGGTAGAAGTAGCAGCAATGTACATCAATTATCCTCTGGTTCATTTCTGATTTCTTCTTCCAACTGGAGGTCAGGATTCCAGGTCTATTCATCACCCACATTTTAGCTCATTTCAGATGTTTTCCTCCCCTTAATACATTCTTCCCAAGGCTCTTTTTGAACTTCTCTAAAACTTTGGTACCATTTCATCTCCCTAATCAATGTCACTTATAGCCTGAACATCAGAAATAATGATAATCACATCATTAAGCCAAAAGGATACTCTGCCAGAACATCATTTCATCTTTAGTCTCAGGGACAATTATCCCTCTCATTGTTCCTTCCTCCCCAAGTTGTTTTATTTCTCGGTTACATCCAACAAAAATGCAGGAATGGTTAATTGGGAAATGCGTTATAAAGAAAATAACCTGCCTCTTTGTCTTTGTCTAAGAAAAAATAAAGTTCATGTTCCTAGCATCTGATAATGATTTATTTTAAATACTAATTAAACCTTATTTCTATCCTTCTATTCTATTCTATCCTCCTTCCCTCCCTTCCTTCCCCCCCATGCTATCACTCTGCTAAACAACTAATTTCCACAATACTGTCAAATTATCTGCTAACACTGTATTACTATTATTATTCTCTTCCTTCCCAGTACCAATCTCTTCCCACTTATGACTACAACCATGCTGCTGTATGTTTACAATTTATATTTTTATTTGTTTCTTAGTATAATTTAATGGTTTATTAGTAACCTATGACTGTCACTAAGTATTGTATCTTATAATTCTTGATGAATGTATTCTATTCTTTTTATGTACACTGAGAACATATGCACCAAAACAAATTCTTTGTGTGTCCAATCACACTTGGCCAATAAAGAATTCTATTCTATTCTATTCTATTCTATTCTATTCTATTCTATTCTATTCTATTCTAATCTAATCTAATCTAATCTAATCTAATCTATTCTTTCCTTCCTTTGTCCCTTCTTCCTTCTTAGACTAAGAAAAATAAATAGCCTTATTAGAATTTAAAAGGGAAGCAATGACAAATAAGTGGTTTGTCCTTTTTTCTCAGCAAAATATTACAATAATACAACTTGATGCAAATCATGGGATCATCAGAAGAATGTCAATAAACTTAGCAGATATTTTATGTATTCAGCACCAGTTTTGACTGGAGAGGCAAGGCAGTATTAATCAATCTTAAATTCAAGATTATGCATCCCTGGATATGGGTTTATAGAAGAGAAGCCTTTGGCTTTTGTATCTTTGATGGTAGCTTTGCTTTTTTAACCTATTTTGAATGTTTTTGTTTTTTTTTTACATTTCTACATCACTGACTTCTGGTGGTAGGAAAGTCAGTGATGTCACAAGAGGGCTGTGAAAACAATATAGAATATATTTCAATGCAGTACAATAAACTGTGGAATCATCATGTCAACAGTGTGCCTTCAGTAATGACTAGCCCTAATCCCTCCTTAGATGGGCAACGATGGAAAAAAAACTGCTCCTCACCAGCAACCAGCTCAGGTAATAAAACACAAAGGCATATTGTACTGTGACAAGACTTCATTTAAAAGCTTAGTATGCCTAACAAAGACTTAAATATCTCTCAGTGGAGTATGGAGAAAAAATAAAGTTTAATTTTCTTTAAATTGTTCTGACAGCCAATCTCATGTTCCAAACATTAGACATCTGATGAAAGTTTTTATCACTTTCTGTTTGAGGAACTGATGGGGAAACCTGAAGTTAATGCAACTTGAAATATTTTCTTCATCTAAGCCACCAAGTTACTTCACCATAAAAGGACAAAAATGAATCATTGTTTGGGATTAATAGTTATAGTTTAGCTGTTTTGGGCAACCTTTAATTCCAAAACCACAACATACCATGCAACCAATATGTGTAATCTGTGTTCCCTTGCAACTGTTGACGTCAACTCAAGGCTGTGCATGGATATGAAGATATGTGAGCATCTTAAAAGACACAAAGACAATATAATTTAAAAATTCTCAATTCCTATTTGCTTATTTGGTGTACGAAAAAAGAAGTAAGCATATACACACAACCCACATAATTATATAGAATAATTCCGTGAGGATACAGCAGTGGCCTCATAACCAATTCAGTTATCCAGGCAATTGCCTCTCTTCTAAGGAATCATAGAATATATGATGTGGGTAGTGTTGGACCACATGTTTAATAATTTAATATTTTTTTCAATGATAACAGCTCAATATACTGATTATTAAGCAATAGCAATAGCAATAGCAGTAGACTTATATACCGCTTCATAGGCCTTTCAGGCCTCTCTAAGCGGTTTACAGAGAGTCAGCATATTGCCCCCAACAATCTGGGTCCTCATTTTACCCACCTCGGAAGGATGGAAGGCTGAGTCAACCCTGAGCTGGTGAGATTTGAACCGCTGACCTGCTGATCTAGCAGTAGCCTGCAGTGCTGCATTTAACCACTGCGCCACCTTGGCTCTAATATATACCTCAATATACTGATACCCCGTGAAAATATTGCATATACATATGTCTGTGTCTGGGTTTAATATTAAATCTAATTTTTAAAAGTTTGTGCTGTATATTTGGAATAGCACTAGCAATAGCACTTAGATTTGTATACTGCTCCATAGTTCTTTTTACAACATTCTATAAGCAGTTTACAGAGTCAGCATTTTACTGACCTCAGAAGGATGTAAGGCTGAGTCAACCTTGAGTCTGTCAGGATCGAACTCATGCCAGTGGGCACAGTCAGCTGCAATAACTACATTCTAACCACTGCACCACCACAGCTCCTCTGCATGCCCCCTGGAAAAGCTTGCCACTAGATGAGAAATTTTCCTCTATCCTTCTGACCTTCTGGAAGGGCCTTTCAACAATGGCTCTACTAATTGTCTGTGGTCCTGATGAGGACACACTATACTGGAGGTCATTAGTAGAAGATAAAAGTCCAACCCTTTATCAGTTTTATGCTTTTGGTTTTTAATCTTTATTTAATCACTGGTAATTTTAACACTTTTGTGTTTAAGTTTTAATGACATTGTAAGCTGACGAGAATCGCTTTTGATACTTAGATGGGCAGTATTCTGACCCAGCCTTCACGAGCCCCACTCAGTGGCCTACTCGTGAACAGAAATCCCTTTTTATTTAGAAAGGCAGGAATACATGGCATTCATTGACAAACGAAGAGGAAATATATCCAGGAAAAGAAGGAAATGTTAACAAGCCCTTCCCTGGCTGGGAAATAAGGAAGAGGGTTGTGGGAGGCACAATTGTCGGAGACAACCGTTCATGCTCCAGAAGAGTTCCCTCCGGTGAATTCCTTGCAAGGACTTCCTTGCCACAACCCAGGTTGGTCAGGACTCTTTGTGCTGGGATTGAAGTGCTAATTGAGGCTCCCCGCGGGGAACTCAGAGACTGCTACAGCTTGTGAATCACCTAAGGATATATGACCTGGACAAACCACAACAGGGAGCATACAAATTTAATAAACGCATTTAAATTAATAAATACATATTTAACCCACTGAAGCTTGATCCACACATCAATTGTTTTCTTCCTGCCTAGATAGTACCTAGTAGCAGAGTTCAGTGGTGGGATTCAAATAGTTTAACAACCGGTTCTCTGCCCTAATGACCGGCTGGATGGGCGTAGCATTGGTGGGTGTGGCCAGGAGGTGTCATAGACAGCATTTGTCCTCCTGCATCCCTTTGGGAGCAAAAATGGGCCGTGGGGAGTGCCACATTCCCCTGCACCCCATTTTGGGCCTAGTAGGCCTCCTTGTAGCCTCTTGGGAGTAAACATGGGCCACCAGGGGGGCCATGCTACCTCCCCCACACCCCATTTTGGGCCTGCACTTACCTGGGAGCCAAAATGGGGCACAGAGGGACTCCTAGAAGGTGCGGGGAAGGAAGGTGTGGGGCCAGACTGACATTTAACAACTGGTTCGCCCAAACCAGCCTGAACCAACTGAATCCCACCACTGGTTGAGTTCCATCTTTTAGGATGGGAAAGCGAACAGAGCTAGAGAAAGCCATAGAGCAGAGGAGACAGGACACTGTATTGTCAATGACAATATGGTCCCTCAGGTGAATGATGATGTCCTTAGCAAAACACCAGAAGCAAGCCTGCAGCTATGGCTGTTTCAAACGATTCACAAGATTCCTGGGGGAATCCTTTATAAATAATGTCTGGATTATTCCCAGGGAGCCTCAATGCAAAGATTTATCTGCCTCATGTTCTCACTGTGCTCATTGAGAATGCAGTCTGTTGCTTTGCCAAGCCCCTCAAATAATAACCAACCTAGCTTGGGAAGAGAGTTACTAAAAAAAAAGTGTTAGGAAGAATATACATTTAAGTAGAACATTTTTAAGGCCAGGCATCCATAAATGTATTGTGTGCCAAAGATGATGATTTTGAATCTCTCTGCCTTTCCACAGTTCAGGACAATGGAAATGCCAACAAGCTGAATTTCAGGTAAGAAATGCAGGTAGTCCTTGATTTACAAGAGTAAACTGAAAAAAGTGACTAAGGACTATTTTTCACATTTATGACCATTGCAGCATCTTTATGGTCACATGATCATATTTATGACGATTTCAATGCCCCAGGGTCATGTGATCACCTTTTGCAACTTTCCATCATTGGGGAAGCAAGATTCACTTAAAAATCGTGTCACTAACTAAACAACTGCAGTCATTCCCTTTACAACTGTGACAGGAAAGTTTGTAAAATGGGGCAAAATTCACCTAACAAATGTCTCATTTAGCAACAGAAATTTTGGGCTCAAGTGTTGTCATAAATCGAGGACTACCTGTGCAAAGTCCCACTTGGCAATCAATGGGTGTGCCTTTTCAGCGAACCTAACCCATTTTGAGGTGAAATAAAACACATTATTGATGAACGATTCTAAAATTACCTAACAGAATTTCTGCAGAAAAAGTTATACATGCATTCTTAACAGAATTTGCTCTCCCCTGTGGAACTCATGCTGTGTGGGTTATGAAAAGATCTAAAGAACTGGATGCTTAATTTTATATATTCAGAAGCTATGAACATATCCTTCTGAATAGCATTGCTTCAACCATGCTAAATTGCTCTTGAAACTAAGAATAAAACCTCTATTTAGCAGAGGAACATGGGAAAGTTGTATATGTTATTCTCAACTATCTGGTAACTATGAAAAATATGTCAGAAGGAAATTTAAAATACTACCCACTGGTAGTATTCATATTACTTCTGGGAAACACAGGCAATCCTTGACTTACAACAAGTCCTTGCACTTAGGACTGTTGCAGCATTCCCACAGTCTCTGGATCAAAATTTGGACAATGGGGAAATAGCAGAGGTGGTATTCAGTTGGTTCAGACCGGATCACCTAAACTGGTGGCACCGAACTGCAGTCCCCCCACCCGGACACCAAAATGTCCTATGTAGCCTCATTTTCAATGCCACACACATGCATGCACACCATGCACATGGGCAAAGAGCATGCACAGAAGGCCAAACGCTCACAGTTATGAACCGGTGATTAACCTAAGTGAATCCCACTACTGGAAAACAGCATGTGTTTACAAGGATTACAGCATCTCACAATCACATGATTGTCATTGTCAACTTCCCTGGCCATCTTCAGACAAGCGAAGTCAATGGGGGAAGCAGGATTTGCTTAACGTCAGCATGATTCACTTAACAGTTGCAATGCTTCACTTAACAGCCATGGCAAAAAAGATCATAAAAATCAGGCATGGCTCACAGCCTTGCTTAATAATGGAAATTCTGATAGTAATTGTGGTGTTAAGTCAGGAACTATCTATAACTAAAACTAGTAAGGAGTCCTATGCTATTTAAAATGTGCAACAAGGTTAAATATTACTAGTTATTTGTCTGTGTGTATGTGTGTGTATGTGTGTTTGTTTGTTCATTTGTTTTCATTTCAGAACTTGATTCCTTCCAAATTAGCTCAACTCCAAAAAAGAGTAGAGAAAAGAGCCTTTTGTAGGAGATAACCAGGCTGAGCCTGAAGAAGGGATCAAACACATCATCAGCCTCAAGTCCAGTGGTGTTTTTCTACTGGTTCGGACTAATTTGCCCAAACCAGTAGCATAAATTGCATGTGGTCTCACCCACCCTCTCACCCTCAACTCTATGGTATCCCATTTAGGCCCTTTTTTAGCCAAAAGCACATGTGCGGAAGGCTGAGTGCATGCACGGAGGTGCACATGTGCCAGTGGTGGGTCCCAGATCCCGTCGCAACTGGTACACTGTGATGGGAGAGGGTGTCCACCTTGGACACATATGCTGGGCGTGCATGTGCATACACCACACTGCGATGCTCCAGCTGCTCAGCAGAGGTTGCGCAGGCACTGCATACTGCATGCATGTACGCAAATGGGCCGGTTGGCTTAAATACAGGTAAGGAACACGGGCAGGCGAGTGGGTGGGCCCTCCACAACATCATTCCAGTACGATGGCTGCTGCTCCCGGCTGCCACCGGTATGCTCGTACCGGAGCATACTGCCCGGAACCGATCACAGGCATGCGCAGAGGTGAACTAATAGTGAAGGTAAGTGAATACCACCCCTACTCAAGTCCCTTCGCATCCAGAAGCCTCAAGTTCCTTTGCACCCACCTTGAATTCCATTGATCCTTTAATACTGCCAATTTGCTTGGACCATTAGTAGTTCAGATTCTTGTAGAGAGCTTAAGCTTGAAATAAACCTTTATATTCATTTGGACTGCCTGGGTTTCCTTATTTCCTGCACTTGATACCTATCAATTCATCCCAACATGTTCTTCACATGTACTGTTTAGAAAAGGACATTCTCTGTGTAGCAGGGGCAGCAAGGCAGGGGAAAAAAATCCTCACCACCTCATTAATATGGTGTATTTTTTTCTGCAAAATTAATTCTTGCCTACTAATGTATTGAATACAGACTACACTGACAATGTTACATAGTTAGGTGTTGTGGTCCAGCAGGAGCCATTGGAGCTGCCACCAGACTCCGACAGCGAGGGGCCCTATGAGTTGGCTCTGGAGCATGTGAAGGACCCTGGACAGGATTCCGACTCCGAGCAGGACCCAGAGAGGCTGGTTGGCCACCAGGAGGCGCTGAGCCTTGGACCAGTGGGGAGGAGACAAGGGAGTGTGATCCGGACATCATGCATTGGAGCAGTGGGGAGGAGCCAAGGGAGTTGTTCCTGGATGCCTGGCACTGAAGAGCTAATAGGTGTAAGGAACAGTTACGCAGTTACAGGAGATAATTGCACTCAGCTGGTGGTAATTAGTCTCCTCTCAAGACTATAAAAGGAATGCTTGTGCACACGCCCCTTTGCAGGAGTCAACATATTCACTAAAGTTGGAGAACTTTCGTGGCTAGCTTGGCAGGCTGGATTGCTGGCAACATCTTGTCTGTGCTGGCTTGCTGCCAAAGTCCTGTCTGTGTGTTACTAAATCCTTGCAGTATCTTTGTCTCGGTGTGCTTTGGTGTAGGACGAGGGAGGTCAGAACAGTTAGAGTAATGAAATGTCTGCAAGAAAACAAGCAAGCTCAGAGAGCACCAAGGACCCTCGTTTCAATTCCGAATTACAAATATTCTCCTTTAATGCATCAAATAACCTAGGCAAACAATTAGCTGCAAATCAATGGCTGCAGAGAGAATGTTGATTATATTATAAACTTTCATATCCAATGCTTTTCTCAGCATAGTTTATGGCAGGGGTTGGCAACCTTAAACACTCAAAGAGCCACAAAGGTCCTAACTGAAAGCTCTATCAATTATGGAGCTGACCATAAAACCCGCCCCTTGCCATTGAGTCTGCTGCTGGCGCACCCTGCTTCCCTCCCCCCAAACCGGAAGCTCCTCTCAAAATTGTGGTGCCGACTGGCAACAGGGAGCCGCAGCAGAGGGTTGAAAGAGCCACATGCGGCTCCAGAGCCGTGAGCTGCTGACCCCTGGAAAGATGGAACTCTTATAACAAACATATTCTTCTGTCTCCTTATTTCATGATTTTTCACATTAGTTGCTGAATTTAATGAAGTCTTTCTTTCGCACCTCCAAATATATTTTGATTGATTAACAAGAAATCAATGATTTAAAAAATGTATGTTGCCCAAGATAAACAGACTTTGTTCCCCTTGGGCCAAACGGAATCTTCAAAAAGACAGCAAAGCTCTCTTGTATGATTTCTGTAATGATGCTACGTGAGACAATGAATATGTGCTGACATTTTGCTAGACCTGTTGGTAGCTTGTTAGAGCAGATTTGAAACCAGACCTGGCAGTACAAATCTCATCTTTAGCAGCTGTGAAAATCTAGACTAGCAATTACAGTTTGCTTTCATAGAGGTCAACAATTGTGGGGAAAAAGGGACTGAAAAATCCTAGCTGATATTAAGACATAGGAGTTTAGAAAAATGGTCTCGTGGGTCAAATCACCTACACAACTTAGTTCAAGAAATTTGGAGAGCACATTAAGTATAAAGGTTTTAGTGATTGCATGGCAGTGGTGACAAACATGTTAGAAGAACATACGACAAACTCTGTAACTGAATGTCCCAAAGGTGCTTTTTCAGAAGGCAACTGGACTTCTTTTTAAAAAAAAGACGTTTCACTTCTCATCCAAGAACTTCTTCAGCTCTGGCAGGATAGTGGAGAATCTCTACAGACTTTTATCCGTACAATTTGGGATGAACACCTTTTGAATGGCATGAGAATAGGAATGGATTTCCAGAGGGGGCAGAAATTGCAGACTACAGGAACCAGGAGCACTGCTCAGGTGACCCTGAGGACAGAGATAAATATCCAAGTGCTTCAACGAACCTCTAAAACAAGGGTGTCAAACTCAAGGCCCGGGGGCCAGATCCAGCCCACGGGGTACTTAGATCTGGCCCATGGGGCCACCCTAGAAAAAGCAAAGGACCAGCCCACGGTGTCTCTGTCAGAAAAAATGGGCTCCAAAGTTCCATTTTCAGCTGCAACATCCTCTTGCAGCCCCCTGCCAGTAAAAACGGAACTCCCCCCACCACTCCAAGCTCCATTTTTACTGGCAGAGGATGGCAGGAGGCTTTCACAGCTGAAAATGGAGCTCTGGAGTCCGTTTTTGCTGGCAGAGCACTTGGGCCACCACAGACACAAGTGACATCCAGCTAGCCACATCCACCCTGGCCATACTCACCCCAGCCCCCAAGGTCAAGCACAACTCTGATGTGGCCCTCAATGAAATTGAGTTGGACTCTAAAAGGGTGCAAATGACCAACTGCCTGCAAGGAATATAACTTCTTCCATTCCCCACTATCCTGTCAGAGTTGAAGAAGCTTCTTGGTTGAGAAGCAAAACATCTTCAAAGAAAACCTTCCCCCCCAAAAAAGCACCTTTGAGGCAACCATGACCTGAGAATCTCTACAGGCATCTGTAACTGAATATATTTATGGAGATCAGAACACCAAAATCTGTATTCATATTCTCCTTCTACAAAAATCTCAAATACTAACTAAAAAGTAAGGTCTCTTTCAAATCAAGCTTAACTCCTGGTACATATATGGATTGATTCAACTACTTACATAGACATATTAGTATATAATATTTTATTGTTTTCCATTCTTGGGTTGTTGTAGCTGAATCAACCAATTTGTTGTAGTTGAATCAATCCACATATGTACCAGGAATCAAGCTTGATTTGAAAGAGACCTTCCTTTTTAGTTAGTATTTGAGATTTTTGTAAGAGACTTTGAAGATTATTATCTACTAATATTATCTACTAATATATGTATATGTGTAAGTAGTTACAACGGGATGCGGTGGCTCAGTGGCTAAGACACTGAGCTTGTCAATCAGAAAGGTTGGCAGTTTAGGCAGTTTGAATCCCTAGCGCCGCATAATGGAATGAGCTCCTGTTACTTGTCCCACCTTCTGCCAATCTAGCAGTTCGAAAGCATGTAAAAATGCAAGCAGAAAAATAGGAGCCACCTTTGGTGGGAAGGTAACAGCGTTCCATGCGCCTTTGGCATTTAGTCATGCCAGTCACAAGACCACGGAAATATCTTCGGACCTCGCTGGCTCTTCGGCTTTGAAACAGAGATAAGAACCCCTCCTAGAGTCAGGAATGACTAGCACATATGTGCGAGGGGAACCTTTACCTTTTTAAGTAGTTACAGAGTTATGTTCTTCTATCTGTCACCTGTGTCATACAATCACTAAAATCTTTATACTTAATGTACTCTCCAAATTTTTTGGACTAAGCTGCATAGATGATCTGACTTGATTAGTTTTTCAATATATTTAAGCCTATCAAAATATTCTTCAGGTGATGTGACATGCTATGCAAAATAAATATTCCCTCCCAGTCTTCATCTAAATTAGGTTGGTTTTATTTTTAAAGAACTAAGGAACTTCAGGGAATTTTCTTCCTGCTTCAGTCTTTGAGGTGGCTTCCTTTCTCTAATTGAGCAAATTAAACTGGGCTGAAAATCTAATCCCTGCATTAGTCACCATGAACAATGTAATATAAACAGTACCACAAGGAATATAGTTTAATCTCCAGCGTGTGTTCATGATGAAGTAATCACAGCCATCCACGACATGTATAACTTATTCACATTTGTTCTCATCATCCTTCTTAGATCTTGCCAACTGACTCTTAACAAAAGAAATCATTGTCCCACAGCACAGAGTGGAATCGCAAATGAGCAATGGGGAAAACTTACTGGCACAAAGTGAATATGGTAATAAGTATAAATGGCAACAGGTGAAGCTTTTGAGCTTTCTTTTTTTAAAGGAGAACAATGTCATACTTTCCGCTACATCTGAAATAATTACATGTAAAGTGTTTTAGAACACATGATATAATTGATAAGTAGAGCTGTTACATAATTAGATATTTTTCTTGATTAAAGGGTAAGTGGAAGCTGTGCCGAAATGGAAAAAAAAAACCAACAGAATTATGTGCTTTTAGATAATAGGAATATACAGTATATTACCCAAGATTTTGTCTTGAAAGTTGGATCAGATGTAGCAATGCTATGGAACAGTTGGTAAACCCTTTGTTTTGTCATAAATGCAACATTTGAACAATGTAAGATACTCTGTTCTCTTTGGGAAGCTGTGTATATGAGACACTATCTTAAAATAATAGCCTACTTTTTTTCCCCCAAAAAGAAATTGTTCCCTTTTTCCTCACAGAAGACAAAATTTAATATAGGGAATGTGTTTAAATTCTTCTCCAATATCTAGCTGATTTATTTATTTAAAAAAGAAGCAGCTTTAACAGTTTGATATCATCATTACATTCGTTTTTTAAAAATAACATTTTTATTTCTTGAATTAATTGGTTTGTACATACTATTTGCCCACTCTTAGCTTTCAGAATAGACGCTATAGATATAGAAAAATAAATTCAGAAACAGCCTTTTGTGGCATGGATTCTGAGATGAAACATTAAACATTAGAGCTACAATTTGCTAAAGTCAGAATATATACTTTTTCTCTCTCTTTCTCTGTCTCTCTTCATTGACCATATATTATTACTTCTCTCTCTCTCTCTCTCTCTCTCTCTCTCTCTCTCTCTCTCTGTGTGTGTGTGTGTGCGTGTGTGTGTGTGTGTGTGTGTGTGTGTGTGTGTGAGAGAGAGAGAGAGAGAGAGAGAGAGAGAGAGAGAGAGGAGAGAGAGAGAGAGAGAGAGAGAGAGAGAGAGAGAGAGAGATGGAGATGATTAGAACAGTTCTACTACATTTTTCTACCTAAAGTAGAACAAAAAATCCTATCCCAAACATTTTTTCTAATAGATAATATGGCCCTGAGTACTATATATTAGATGTCATGTTAGATCCTAACAAGTCAGGGGTGGGATTCAGCCGGTCTGGACCGGTTCGGGTGAACTGGTAGTTCTGGCGATCAGTTGGCCTGGCCCACCCATTACTGTTCTATTCCGCCTTATATTTCCTTTGTTTGAAGCCCAGCTGATTGGCGTGGCAGAGTGGATTGCTGCATCTCAGCTGTTTTACTCACCTGGGCCGTGGAAAAAGGTAAGATTTAGTGTTGATTTCAAATGCAATATGTGCATGCAGAGTGAACCGGTTGTTACACCAGTTTAATCTCACCACTGGTTGTAGTTTGTGAGAGCTATAGTTCAAAATGTGTGGAGGATAGCAGGCGTAACATACTGCAGACCTTTCAGATCAGAATGTCTCACCTTAATCCTCCAAAGGCTCAAGACAATTGAGATTAGAAAATATGTTAATGCTAGAAGAAAACACTGAAGGGAAATCACGACTTTCACGCATTTGTTGCGAATATATTTGTGTGTAGGTACTAAGAAAAACAAGGAGCAAGCTAGGTGTAGTGGTTAAGACATCAAGCTAGAAAACAGGAAACCGGGAGTTCTAGTCTTGTCTTGAGTGGGAAGACAGCTGGGTGACCTTTATCCAGTCACTGTCTCTCAGTCCTACAAGGGGCCAAATGAAACCACTCTTGAAAATTTTTGACAAGAAGATGGCAGGGAGTTGTCCAGGCAGTCTCCGAGATTCAGATATGATTGAATGGAAGGAAAGCAAAATCCAAGCAAAGTAATTTCAGTCGTAAGATTCAAGTCAAGGAATATATATATACACAGAGATTTATTTTTTTATTTAGTATACGGCATATCGTACATGGATTAGCAATATAAATTGAACATTTCAACTAGATTAGTAGATCCCAGTAAAATATAAATGTCAAAAAGACATTTGTGTCTATGTTCTATGTTGAAAGAGGGCCGGATGGAGCCACTGAAGCAGTAGGCATGAGCTTAAATGGATTCCAGAGGATAGTAGAGGACAGAAAGGCCTGGAGGAGCATTGTCCATGGTGTCGCAATGGGTTGAAGATGACTTCAAATTAACAACAACAAAGGCCATCTAACCATTGAAGCACAGCACTGTTTATATTTTAAAAATAAGATACTGGACCAGTATATGAACTCAACTTACAGCCCGGTCATGATATGATCTACAGTTTGACTGGGACTCTGCGGTCATACTGGGCGGGGAGGGGGGGCATTTATACTGGGAGTCCCAGCAGACACCATGTGAAGTGCAAATCCTATTGAGGATTGTCTATTGCTGATGAGTTAGTTCAAAACCTGGGCCCTTTTTTGTGGTGTCATTTATATATCTTCTTATAACTAGATGTTCAGTGACCCATTTGGCTTTCCACTAGGAATTAATGTTAAAGTTAACAAGATACAGAAGGATAAAAGAAACAATCTAATCTACCAAATCAACTGTAACAATTTCAACCAATTTTATGTGGGATAAACATGATGTCAGTTAAAAAACAGGATACACGAACATCATTGGCAGTCAAAAGCCTCAACTCCAAAACCTTAATCTCTACTCACTCCAACACCAAACAGGACCAGTTCAATTGGAGCAATAGAAAAATAATCGGCCATGCTACCACCTGCCGTGGTCATGAGTTCATTGAAGCCTGGCACTCCACAAACAATTACATCAACACATTGACCTACAACCAACCTATGAGCCCCTCAGAATCCAAATCAACTGTACAGTTAACCAGAGACAGCACCAACCCTCAATTAACCCATGCAAGCTCCCTCCACTGGAACTTTATCTACCAATGACTTCCCCATCAGACAACTCCCACTGATGACTCCCACCTGACCCATTACAAGACCCTCACTTGACATACTCACGCATGACATGACTCATCACAAGACCCATCACAAGACCCCCATTTGACACATCTACACCTGACTCATTTCAAGACTGACTCTGACCACACGGAACCCTAACAAACAGGAAGAACACTGGCATCCCATAAACTCTGCTGAAGATGTTACCTAGCCTCGCTAACAAAGTGTTTGGAAACCAATCCAGAAGCTCAGAGAATGAACCTTCACCTTCATAATGTTAAAATTATTTGGCAGGTATTGTGCAAGTGCCAGTGGATTTTCCTAGATTTGTGCCTTTCTGCTGATAAATGAGGAAGCATGCACCGGTAGGAGTGAGTTGTATGCAGAGATTTATATAGTTCTTAGGTATAAATTTAAGTAGATGCCCAGACTCTGAGGAAAAACTATTGCTTTGATGTTCTCCTGCTACTTTCCTTGATAGGGTATACTGTCCAGAGAGGTCTTATCCAACTGCACTGTAGTTACCCAAGCATATCTACAATGGAAGTGCTTATTATCAGGGGCTTTTCAGTCAATGCCATGCATTAGACTGTAATGTTTAATACTAAGAGATTTGCTACTCCTGTTATTTGAGTTCCCATCAGCTGGATCTTAACAGATATAGCACCCACTGGTTATAAGTTGACAGCTCAATGCGGTTTGGGGGTTTGTTTCTTTTTGTGCTCAACTAGCCTGTGAAATATGATATGAAGAACATGCACACACATGAAAATGGAGTTTTCATCTGATGAACTTCACCTGATTTCTGCCCACACTTCGGCAAGTTTCTCAGTTCTGCTTCCCCCTTAGCTCTTCCTAATGAACATGGCTGCAATTGGTCAGACCCAATTACATGCAATTACATGCAATGCTTTTGGAAGCCTTAAAGAACTTCCAACATTTAACAGAGGTAAGAAAATTGAGAAATAGAGCAGTGTGAGAACAAGAAAATGTTACCTGCAGAAGGCAATCTCAGGGGCTGGCAAACTTCATTTTCGCCAGCTTCCTCAAGGGAAATGAACAGCTTCCTGACCAGCGTCACTGAAATAGTCTGCACTAATAGAGAAGTGAGGTTTGATCGGTGTTGTTTATAGCTTCCATCTTCAAAAGGTTGCGAGGGGGAGGGAGACAGAGAGAAAAAAAAGACAAGGAAAAAAATATTAGTAAGTCACTATTATCAAAACTTTGTTCCATTTCCCTGTTTTTGCATCATAGTAGAATTACAGGTACTTTTCACCTCCTGACCACAAGTTTAGTTTTAGTTTAGTTTTATTGAGTTTGTATGCCGTCGTATTCCCGAGAGACTCAGGGCAGTTCACAATGAAAAAGGGAGGGGATACAAAAAATAAAATAAAAACAACAATTTAAAATTCTACAACAGCCATAATCTCGAATGGGGCTGGATAGTTCAACAGCCCCAGGCCTGCCGGAACAGCCAGGTCTTAACCGCTTTGCGGAAGGCCGGAAGGGTAGTAAGGGTCCGGATCTCCACGGGGAGATCATTCCAGAGGGCCGGAGCAGCCACAGAGAAGGCCCTCCCCCGAGGAGTCGCCAGCCGACATTGGCCGGCAGATGGAATTCGGAGGAGGCCTAGTCTGTGGGATCTAATAGGTCTTTGGGAGGTAACAAGTGAACCCAAAATTCCTGTTGCTAAACAAGACAGTTGCTAAATGAACTTTGCCTCATTTTATGACCTTTCTCGCTACAGTTTTTAAGGGAATCACTGCAGATTTTAAGTTAGGAACATAGTCATTAAGTGAATCTGGCGGCGTCCCCACTGACTTTGCTTGCAGGAACCTTGCAGTAGGGGATCACATGATCCAGTGGTGGGTTATAATTTATTTTACTACTGGTTCGTTCAAGTGGGCGTGCTCACGCGATGCTTCTGTGCGCACCCATCTGGGTGGGCGGGCGGAGCGTCCTGCCACCACTATTACCAGTGTGCCCGATCGGGGGCAAACTGGCAGAAACCCACCAATGACATGATCCCGGGACACTGCAACCATCAATAATATGAACCAGTTGCCAAGCATCTGAATTTCGATCATGTGACCATGAGGATGCTGCAATGGTTGTAGGCATAAAGAATGTTAATAAGTCGCTTTTTTCAATGCCATTGTAACTTTGAATGAAGTCCAGCACATTGGACGGTTCCACTGTTGAACTGATCTGTTAGGAAATTTGTCCTGACAACTGGAATGGGCCCTTTTGTGACTTAAGTTCACTGTTTTTGCACATTGCCATCTAAGATGGCGTAGGTTATCCTCTGCTATATCCTTCAGAAGGGCTATCCTATTCTCCTTCCACCTTTTCTTCTCAATGCCAAACAGAAGTGGGTTCCTATCTGTTTGGATCGGTTCGGCCAAGTAGGCAGTAACTCAGCCCGTCACGCTCCCAACCAGTTCTATCGGTGGCACCATAGGCACCACCATCTTGTTTTTTGCTTCTGCACATTTTTTTTACTACTGTGCCTGTGCGCTGAGTGCCTCCCTGAGCGAACCGGCAGTACAAGAAGCCAGAACCCACCCCTGATGCCAAACATTGGGAGGGCACAATTTCCACTCCACATATCATCTTTGTTGTCCTTCTCAGAAGCTCTTCCAATAATGATGATACATCAATCTAAACCAGTGTTTTTCAACCACTGTGCCACGGCACACTAGTGTGCCGTGACATAGTGTAAGGTGTGCCGTGGGAAAATTACTTTATATATAGTCAATATAGGCACAGAGTTAATTTTTTTTAACATTTTCTAATGGTGGTGTGCCTCGTGATTTTTTTCATGAAAAAAGTGTGCCTTTGCACAAAAAGGTTGAAAAACACTGATCTAAACCATGTCAAACTCGATTTCATTGAGGTTCGCATCAAGGTTGTGTTTGACCTTGGGGGACTGGGGTGGGTGTGGCCATGTTGGGTGTGGCCAGCTTGATGTCACTCATGTTGGGGGCACCTGTGGTGGCCTAAAATTGTTCCGCCAGCGAAAACGGGCTCCCAAACTCCATTTTCAGCTTTAACAGCCTCCTGCAATCCTCTGCCACTGAAAATGGAGCTCGTGAGAGCCACATACAGCATTCCTGAGCTCCATTTTTGTTGGCAGAGGCACTGCGGGCCATCCCTTGCTGTTATCCAGGGCAGCTCCAGGGTCCAGTTCAAAGCACCCCACTGGCTGGATCCATCCCCCGGGCCTTGAGTTTGACACCCCTGGTCTAAAGTAAAGGTAAGACTTCTATCTGAATAATTTTTTCCCAGGGCTTTAACACTCATGCTAAATAGGAAAGCACATTCAATGCATCTTAATCCCCCATAGCCCCATTATTATGGAGCAGAGCAGTAGTCTCACAACATGACATCCCTGAATAAATGCCGTGACCTTGACTGATTCCCCACCCCACATTATTAACTTCAAAGGATGGTTATTTAAATAGCATGATGGGTTTAAAAAGGGATCTTCAGGGCTGGAGGGGGGAAAAAGAATCAGAGACTGCAAATAGAGAAAGCAGCTTCAGTCAGAATTCTTTTTTAGGTCTCCCTGAGAAACATTCCACAGACAGATTTTAAAGGTTTATTTTCCATCTGTAGAGCCTATACACAATGAAAAGAAACTGTGTTTGTCATTGTTGAATAAAGTGAACCATCTATAAACAAGGCTGAAAAACGGCTTTTCTTTCACATTTGTGTTAAACCTTTTAAATCCTCCCTTATTATGCCCTAGAACGGTATTTTAATGATCTCCTCTCTCCCCCCCCCATTTTTAAAAAAGTTTTTAAAAAAGACTAATATAGAACTGACTTTTAACTACATTGCTAAAAGAATTGTATTACTTTTGAAATAACAGAAGTGAGTGGTTCATTAATTTTTCACCTTAAGCGTACTTGAAGTTTGACAATTTTGTGGTTTGAATAGATACTCCAAAGAACCTTATTCTGTGTTCTAGGAAAGTATAAAATTAGAACAGAAAACAAAGTATCTTCATTCCATAAAATGTATACAGCTGTACGCTGGGAAACTATAATCTATCACAGCAAATCATGAATAAGGGATATTTGGTGGAATAAAAATTTGGCTCATTCAACCAACTCAGATCTCCTGGACATCTTCAATTTATACTTAAAGTGAATACACTGACTTTAGGCATTATAATTTGGGAAGCAGGAAAAAATATATAATATGTGGTGGTCCTCGCACATATCAGAATACAATATCAAAATCTTGTGACACATGAGTAGGTTTCAATTTCTTACAAAGGCAGTGATCATGTGCTTAAAAATATGTTGAGTTTTGCAATGATTGTGATATGTTTGGAAATCTTTTTTTACTAATGTAATTGGGGGTACTAATTTTCCCCCCCTGCCCTATGCACAATGAATTTATAATTATTGAAAAATATATGTCTCATGGGGAAATATGAAGATAGAAGAGGAGGTTTTTAAGAAGAGACTGGACAACAATTTATCTGAAATGATATAAGGTTTCCTGTCTGCACAGGGGATTGGACTGGAAAACCTTCAAGGTCCCTTCCAACTCATTCTGAAATATAAGTTGTAGATTGAGTCATACAAATTATGTTTCTTCTTGAAGACAGTGTGGATAAAGTACAGATACAGAAACCCCCCACTAAATAATAGAATTTTTTTTTTAGGTATAATACCAGAAAACTATGATAAAGGGACTATGTACTTAATACTACATGTCTTGACAGCAGCGAGAGTTGGATTTGCACAACATTGAAAAAATGAGAATACCCCATCAGATGAAAGCCTAATTCAGAAAATATTGGATTGTGCAGAGATGGATAGGCTGACATTGAAAATGAAAGATAAAGGAGATACAGAGTACTACTCAACATTATTGTTATGTGCACATAAAAGATGAATATTGTCTATGACTATAAGTATGCTAGCATAATGAATATGATTATAAATAAGCTAATATAACTATCAATACTGCTATAATTACTATGTATACTATTATTATTTATATTATTATCATCATATTTGGGTTTTTATTTTATTTTATTTTTTTGGTAAAATGAAATGTCTGGATAATATACTGCTTTCAAAATAGTTATATATAAATATAAAAAAATATTTTAAAAAAGAAAAAATAGTTCAAAGAAATGATGGACAACCTCTATCTCCATCTCTGGGTTTTGTTTTGTTTTCAGCTTCAAATTTCATTTGCGAAAATTCAGGAGTACTATCTTTTATAGTTTTGAAGTGTGCATCTTTGTGCATATTTAAATCCCATCCGAACTAAATTTGGGGAGAATATTCCCATCCTTGCCTACTTATCTCATGTACCTCTGTCAATTATATTTTTACATTGTTCCAGCCAATTGAACCTAAAAGAAATCCATCCTTTTTGGGGGGTACATACAAGTGATCCAACCACAATTAATATCCTATCACAAGGATTAGAGCTTCTTTTTAAGCCTTTACTGAAAGCTGGGCTCAAAAGAGAAAATGTAATTTGGAGCACAGGTATACATCTCTATGGATGTATACTGAAGACAAGCTGCATCTTTTCCAGAGATTTTCTGGCTACCCATCACAGCTGACATGCAATGATTAGGTTTAAGGTGTTCCTGAGAAATGTGCACACCCACATACGCTCTAAATATAAAACCCAGCGGGGAAAATCAGTGTTCAGAGGGAAATGAATGGAAGAAGATAGAAACAAGGCAGATGAAGCTATGTATGTTCTAAAGAACTTCAAAAGCCTATTTATTGAAGCAAATGGCCAGATTAAAAGGCAACATGTACATACAAGTCATCAGGGGGGGGGGGGAACAATATGGAAAAAAGTCAAAATAGTTGTTATGGCACCAGGCTAAAAAAGAGCATTAAGTGAACTCTAGTTCCACTTACAGAGGCAGTTCTCCACTTATAACCAAAACAGAGCCCAAAAGTTTCTGTTGCTAAGTGAGTTTATTTATTTATTTAGTTTGTCAAACATGTATGAGATAACAGGTATAAGTATAAATACGGACATGAGCACATGAAATGAGTACAAAGAAATGGGGGACAGTAGGATAGGGATGGTAGGCCCGCTGGTGCTCTTACGCCCTCTTACAGACCTCTTAGGAATGACATGAGGTCCACAGTAGACAGCTTAAGGTTGAAGATGTGGAGGTTTGAGCAAATAACAACACAGTCAGGTAGAGCATTCCAGGCATTGACCATTCTGTTGCTGAAATCGTATTTTCTGCAAATGAGATTGGAGCAGTTTACCTTGAGTTTGATCTATTGTTTGCCCATGTATTATGACGGTTGAAGCTGAAGTAGTCATTGACAGGTAGGATGTTGTAGCAGACAATTTTGTGTACTATGCTTAGGGCTGACCCCAGGCAGCATAGTTTTAGGTTGTCCAAGCCCAAAATTTCAAGCCTGGTGGCATAGGTATTGGTGGCATAGGGTATTCTGTTGTGAGCAGAGGAGTGGAGTACACTTCTCGTGAAATACCTCTGCACCCTTTCAATTGTATTAGTATCCAATATACCATGTGGATTCCAGGCAGACGAGTTGTATTCGAGGATTAGTTGTTGTTGAGTTTTGCCACATTTTGTTGCCACAGTTGTTTAGTGAATCACTGCAATTGTTAAGTTAGTAACATTGTTGTTAAGTGAATCTGGATTCCCCATTGACATTGCTTGTCAGAAGGTCATCAAAGGCGATTACACGACCCCTGGGACACTGCTACCATCATAATTATGAGCCAGTTGCCAAGGGTCAGAATTTTGATCCTATGACCATAGTGTTAAAAATGGTTGTAAGTCACTTTTTTCAGTGCCTTTGTAACTTTGTAAAAAGTCATTAAAAGAATTGTTGTAAGTCGAGATCTACCTGTATATGTAAGCCAGCTGGGTAACTTTGGGCCAATCACCAGGAGACTAAGAATTCTAGTCCCGCCTTGGCATGAAAGCCCACTTTGAGTCAGGCATTCTCTATCATCTCAATTCACCTCTCAGGATTGTTGTGTTAGGAATATAGTCTAAGTTGGGTTGGCAATATATAACTCATATAGCAATGCTGTAACGGTTTCTTTAAACCATACTGGAAAATGTGATTGGTTGCTGTTTTCCTCAATCAGCCATAAGAGGGAGCCAGAACAACTGTTAGCTCTCTCTGTTTGTTAGGTGCTGGGCTGATCTGGAAGTGCCGTGAGCTATTGTAAGTTTTGCAACTGCTAGCAAACTTTGCGAACCGGACTATTTGTATGATACTGGACTATGTTATTTTGATTATCCCTTAACTGAAAAGACATTGATTACTGACTGTCTTATCCGTGTATGACTTAGACCATTTGATGGACCCTGATACCTCTATTTCCATGAAAGTAAAAGCCTATTTAAACTGCAGTGTCTCTTTATGCTGGTTTGTGTGTTCTCCAACACAACTCTAACAACGCTTCTCTGAACGTACTCGCTCTCCCAACAGGGAGCTTACTTAACATGTTGTGAGGAAAATAGGTGGAGGAAGGAGCATTATGTATATTCACTGCCTTGTTGTTGTCTTTAGTTGTGAAGTCATGTCGCGACCCCATGGACAATGTTCCTCCATGCCTTCCTGTCCTCTACCATCCTCTGGAGTCCACTGAAGCTCACGCCTACTACTTCGGTGACTCCATCCAGCCATGTCATTCTCTGACCTTCATCTTTTGCTCTCAGTCTTTCCCAGCATTGGGCTCTTCTCCAGTGAGTCCTTCCTTCTCATTAGGTGGCCAAAGTATTTGAGTTTCAACTTCAGGATCTGGCCTTCTAAAGAGCAGTCAGGGTTGATCTCCTCTAGGACTGACCAGTTCTCACTCACTGCCTTGAGTTACTTATAAAGTAATAAAGGTGAGATAAAATCTAATAAATAAAATAAATAATAAATTTTCTGTGATTCCAATATACATATAACCAGAACAGTATGCTGGCAATCTGCTGCGTCCTTAATCAAACAATTGCTCTTATTAATAAGCAAAAATAAGAATATCTTTATTAACAATATTTTAGTAGAAAAGCCAATCTTGCAAAAGGGAAAATAATAGCCCCTTTTAACACAGCTGTTTTAAGGGCACTTTCAAAATTGTTTTCCAGATAACTTAAAATGGCTCATCCTGCTTCTGTAATAGCAGCAAGATTTTTCCCTGGGTGAGCCGGTGTGATGTGCAATTTTCAAATGCACAAAGATCAAGAGTGAATTTAAGAAGAAGAAAAAAACAACCCTTATATTGATTTGAGGCATGGCAGAGTAAAATGGGCATTTTTCCTAAGGTGTTCTATACTTTTATGGCAGACTTAATGTTTATCCTCAGTTGGAGCATGTTATCCCAATGTTTCTTGTTTTTTTAAAAAAATGTTTTTGTTTTTTTAAAAAAAGTATTGGATGCTGTCCTTTCTATTTTCTTTTCAGATTTCCGTTACTATTATTTTTCAACCAAAATAGAGAAACAGTATAGTATAGTAGGGGTGAATGTGACATCTCTGCTTGAGAACTAATTTCTAAAACGAACTACTTGATCTTTATGTCTTTAAGTCTTCCATGACTTAAATTTACAAAAGTGGTAAAATAATATTATGTGTGAGTTTTGGCCCCAAAGCCTATGTTAATAAAAAGAATCCAGAGAGGAAAGAGTACATTAAGTTATGCTAGTTAGCTATATAACTTATCTCTCCTGTGTTTAGTTTATATATTTTAGTTAGTTAGTTAGTTAGTTTGTCAAAGATGTAAAAGATAACAGGTATAAGTATAAACATAAATATGAACACATTAATGGGTACCAATAAATGGAGACAATAGCAATAGCAATAGCAATAGCAATAGCAGTTAGACTTATATACCGCTTCATAGGGCTTTCAGCCCTCTCTAAGTGGTTTACAGAGTCAGCATATTGCCCCCAACAACAATCCGGGTCCTCATTTTACCCACCTCGGAAGGATGGAAGGCTGAGTCAACCCTGAGCCGGTGAGATTTAAACAGCCGAACTGCAGAACTGCAGTCAGCTGAAGTAGCCTGCAGTGCTGCATTTAACCATTGCGCCACCTCGGCTCTATTAGAACAAGGATGGTAAGCACGCTGGTGCACTTATGCACGTCCCTACAGACCTCTTAGGAATGGGGTGAGGTCAACAGTAGACAGTCTTAGGTTAAAATGATGAGAGTTTGGAGATGTAACAACAGAGTCAGGTAGTGCATTCCAGGCATTGACCATCTTGTTGCTGAAATCCTATTTTCTGCAATTGAGTTTGGATCAGTTTACCTTGAGTTTGTATCAATTGTTTGTTCATGTATTATTGTGGTTGAAGCTGAAGTAGTCATTGCCAGGTAGGATGTTGTAGCGGATAATTTTGTGTACTACTTAGGTCAGACCGTAGGCAGCGTAGTTCTAGGTTTTCCAAGCCCAAAATTTCAAGCCTGGTGGCATAGGGTATTCTGTTGTGAGTAGAGGAGTGGAGTGTTCTTTTTGGGAAATACCTCTAGACTCTCTCAATCCAATATACAGTGTGGATTCCAAGCAGACGAGCTGTATTCGAGAATTGGTCTAGCAAAGGTTTTGTATGCCTCAGTTTGTAGTAGGATATTACTGGAGAAGAAGCTTGGCAAGATTAGGTTGAAAACTCTTAATGCCTTTTTGGCAATGTAATTTAAATTCAAGGTCTTGGTTGTCTCCTTGAAAGCCCTTCATGGCATGAAACCAGGATACCTGAAGAACCGTCTCATCCCAAATGCATTGACCTGTCTCACCTGGTCAAGCATGTGGAGCGTCTTGCATATCCCACCCATCAGGGAATTTTGACTGATGGGATTTAGGAGGAGGGCCTTCTCAGCTGCTACTCCCACCTCATGGAACATCTTACCCTCAGAAGTAAGGTGAACCCCCCATTCTTCTACTTTTCCCACAAAGTATTAAGACCTGGTTTTCCAGTTAACATTGGGGTCTAAAAATATGATGCAGTCCAGGAGATGATTGACGGCTTAAGGACATTTCAATTTCTTTCAAATTTCCTAATCTTTGCATTTTAACTCAATTTATTTTTACTTGTAAGTTTTGACTTCTTTTTAGCTTCTCTTTTAAGCTGTGCTTTTATTCATGTCTCTATAGGGTTTTATTACATTGTTGTAAACTGCCCAGAGTCATTTAGGCAAGACGGGCAATGTAGAAATTTCATAAATGCAAAATAAAATAAATAAATAAAGTCAGGAACTAAGTTTGTTATGGTTTTTTTTCTACTGAATGAATGGAAAACTCATATGATGATCTACAGAAAATGCAATAAGATATCTCTTCCTAACCTATCTTTTGAAAAGGTTGCACTCAGTTCTTAATTGAATCCATTGAATAATCCAATGGGACTCTCCTGGAGTTAAAAAATGCAATGTTTATTTCATTTTGGCATATATAGAGTTCTTACATATCAAGTCCTCCTGAGATATGATTTCTAAAATCAATTGCTCTTTTAAGAGAGTTAGTATGACCGTCTTTCTTAGCTTTGATTATTCAAGTGTTTTCCATATAACTTTTGCTTTCATTCCTGTTCATATTATTAAAAGTATAATTATTCCTGAAAAGGAACCATTGTGATATTCAAGGGGGAATATCTTTTTCTGTATGCTTCGCATACATGTTGAATTTGACATTCACACTTACAATATGGAATGAAGTTAATTTCTCTAAGGGGATGCTCAGCAGATGGCAGTAAAAAGTGGAAATAAAGCACTTGTATCCATCTTTTGCAAACTAAATGCTAGCTAAATATCATGCATTTGGTAGCAAATAAATGCAGGTTTGTTGGAGTGGTTTTTAAGAAAAATCAAGCACCATAATTGTAAGCTAAGCAACAAAATAGTTCAATCCCAACCCACTCCAAATGTATTCCACTGGAAACTCAGAATAAAGTTAGAGATAAACCTTATACTAGCAAATATGTGTCATTGGTCAAAGCAAATCTTCGAGGATCTGGGGAAGTGATTTCAAAGTATTATTTTTAGATCACTGATATTTCCTATACCCTTATTTTTCATTGCATTTAGTATTATGCTAGTGCCTATCTGACTATAGACAGAGAATGATTTACTAGAAACATCAGAAAGGAAAAATAAATAAATGAGAAGGAAAAATTGGTAGCAGCCAAAGGATTAAATATAACCTGCTAACTATAATTCCCTACATATATCCATCATACTATCTTGTAGCTATAAAAAAAGAAAAAAAAGTGAAGCTAACAAGCTTGCATTTTAAAGCGAATGATTTAGCATTAAATGGTCAAATGTGAATGGTCAAACAATTGGCAACTCCAAATCTCAACCAATAAGTCTTACACATTGGCAAAAAAAAATCAGAACACCAAATACAAGTTGGATGGTAAAATCCTAGGGGATAACCCACACTCTGTCAAGGACCTTGGAGTACTCATTTCTAATGATCTAAGTCCAAGAGTTCATTGTAACAGCATTGCCAAAAAGCCATTAAGAGGTGTTAACCTAATTTTGTGAAACTTCTTCTCTGGTAATATCGTAATGCAAAATAGGGCATGCAAAACCTTTGCTAGACCTATTCTCGAACATAGCTCATCTGTCTGGAACCTGCACTGCATATCAGACATTAATACAATCGAATGAGTCCAGAGATATTTCACGAGAGGAGTCCTCCACTCCTCTGCTGGCAACAGAATGTCTTGTACCACCAGGCTTGAAATTTTGGGCTTAGACCACTTAGAACGATGCTGCCTTCAGTCTGACCTGAGTGTAATACCCTAAATTATCTGCTACAATGTCCTACCTGTCAATGACTAGTTCAGCTTCAACTGCAACAATACATGAGCACACAATGGATACAAACTCAAGGTAAAGCATTCCAAACTCATTGCAGAAAATACGACTTCAGCAACAGAGGGGTCAATGCCTGGAATGCACTATCTGACTCTATGGTTTCATCCACAACCCTCCATAACTTTAACTTTAAACTGTCTACTGTTGACCTCACCCCATTCCTAAGAGGTCTGTAAGGGGCATACATAAGCACATCAACGTGCCTACCATCCCTATCCTACTGTCCCCATTTATTTGTCTCCATTTCCTGTATTCATAATCATGTTTATACTTATATCTGTTATCTTATACATGCTTGACAAAGTAAATAAAATAAATAAGTAAAAATTATATCCTGTCTGCTGATTTTCGCCTAGACGTATATTGATCAAGTCCTTTCCCATTAAATCATGCATAAAATGACAAATGAGTAAATGGCAGAATTAAACAGTTGCAATTGAAAACAGTAGTCCCAATTCCCCATTGAGGAATCTGATCTACAATAGATTAGAACTGTAAAAAAATGAAATAAATTGGGGCATGCTGATGTTGCCTATGTAAGAGATTATGCCAGCTGATGTCTAATTTCATAATTTGTGCCTTAAATGAACCGTTTTTTTGCTTAGCATATTTAATACTTCCACAAGCATGAATTTCAAAAAAACTGGTACTAGGAATAATAAACACCAATAATAGAAAAAATATCTCTGCAGTTAATGTAGGCATTTATATCTATAATTTTGTGAATAGAGACACACACTCGGAGACAACACATAGCAGAGTTGCTTGAATTCTTCTTTTTTTGGGGGGGGGGGATTTTGTTTTCTGTATGTTTGGAATGCCTGAAATAAATCACTTAGTTCTGAAAGTTGCTTCTTATTTCTTTGATGCTTTTAGATAACAGCAATTTATAGAGGTGGTAGTTTAAGGAAGACTCTTTGTGGAGGTGTTCAAAAATTGCACAACAGTAACTGAAATATACTTTGAACCGTAAGCTTTTTTTTCTGAACTTAGTACAATAAACACAACCTGTCAAGAATTTCTCTGTACCTAGCTTGTACATCATGCTCCACTACGAACAATGGCTGCATTTACTCATTAAGCCATATTGTAGCTTTCCTTAATTTTGGCTTTGTGCAATGGGAAAATTCAGTCTCTTTTAAAGGTACAATGCCCAACATCAACTATGTCTAATCTCTGTGGTTAAACACCTTTCTTTTAAATGTTCTTCTTGAATTGTGTGCATTTAATTCTTCCTGATTCAGGAAACTGTAGTCAAATAGTTGATCAGTACCACCATATTGGAATTAAATACTGGATTGGATAGGAAATGTATGGTATTCACATACTATTCATATAATTTACTTGGACTTCAGTAAGGCATTTGACAAAGTAGACCCCAGTACTTGGTAAGATGGGAAATGTGAGTTGGACCAGTTAGATTCATAACTGGCTGACCAACCTCACTCAAAATGTAAAAGGAGGATCCAGATTGTTGGGGACAATATTGTGACTCTGTGAACTGCTTATAGAGGGCTGGAAAGCACCCTGAAGCCATACATAAGTCTAAATGCTATTGCCATTCTTCATTTTTCTCTTTTTCTTAAAAATGGTATTTATTAGTGGGACGCTTTTAGTATCAATCTGATGCTATTTCATACAGGAAGAGGAGGGTGGAATAAGAAAATGCAAACAAAGTAAATGAGATGAAAGTACGTACAGCAACCTTGCAGGGTTTGATGGATCTTTTTCCTTATGTTCAGTTTCTTCACATTGTGTAAATATACTTAGCAGCAATGCTATTTGCTGAACCAGGGATAAGTTTCTTAGATATTTATTCTGACCCCCTCCTCCGTCCAGTAATGAAAGCCGAGACAAGCTTAACTGGAATGTACTTTATTAGCAAGAAACCAAAACCTTGGTGGCTGAAAGCCAAGCATAACAAACAGATGTTTGGCAGCAACTCAGACAAGCCTTGACAGCAATCCAGCCTGCCAAGCTAGTTACAAAAGTTCTCCAACTTTTAGTCAATGCGTTGACTTCTGCAATAGGGGCGTGTGCACAAGCAGTCTTTTAATAGTCTGGAGAAGAGGCTAATTACCAGC
Organism: Thamnophis sirtalis; assembly: GCF_051295495.1. Lineage (NCBI taxonomy): Eukaryota > Metazoa > Chordata > Lepidosauria > Squamata > Natricidae > Thamnophis > Thamnophis sirtalis. The sequence goes on from NW_028261391.1 coordinate 13,260,013, forward strand.
AGCTGAGTGCAATTACCTCCTATAACTGCACAACTGTTCCTGATTCCTATTAGCTCTTCGGTGCTGGGCATCCAGGAACAACTCACTACTGGTGTCCGGATCACTCTCCCTTGTCTCCTCCACACTGGTCCAAGGCTCAGGCGCCTCCTGATGGCCAACCAGCCTCTCTGCGCCCTGCTCGGAGTCGGAACCCTGTCCAGGGTCCTCCACATCCTCCAGAGCTGACTCATAGGGCCCCTCACTGTCAGAGTCTGGTGGCAGCTCCAACAGCACCTGCTGGGCCACAACAGATATCCATCCTAAAATTTCCAATTTGGAGCCCATTTCTTAGAACATGCCCTTGAAATTTTATCTGATGTAATTCATGTTTGCAAACAATTTTTCATAGTATGTGCATCATTTAAAAAAAGAATAAATAAATACATGTAAATTTCAATTCTGGGATTCATTTTAAAATGCTAGGTTCAACTTCAAATAGGAACTACTATATTTTTCGGAATATAAGATGCTCCGAGGTATAAAATGCACCTAGCTTTTGGGGAGGAAAAAAAAATGTCTCTGGCTCCCAGCAATTTGCAGCAAACAACATGTTTCAGTTTCAGCACAGCCTGATTAGAACAAGCAGCTGATTCTCGGTTGGATCAGCCTCCTGAAGATCAGCTGTTTCAGGTTGCAGGGATTGCCATAGCCTATTGCCGCCTCCACACAACCCATTTTTGGCCTCCACACACCCCATTTTCTGCCTGTTACAGGTCATGGGGATCAAAATAGGCAGAAAATGGGGCATGTGGAGGTCAAAAAATGGGATGTGGAGGATGAAAATGGTGTGTGCAGAGGCTGCAATAGGCAATGGCAATTTCTGCAACCTGAAACAGCTGATGGTCAGAAGGTCCATCCAACCAACAATCAGCTGATTGTGCTAATCAGGCTGTGCGGAAGCTGAAACAGGTTGTTTGCTGTTTGATGCAAGGAGGTAAATTGCTGGGAGGCAGAGGCCAAAGAGTGGGAGCTGGCAAGTGGGCGAGCTGGATTCGGTGTATAAGATGCACCCAAATTTTCACCCTCTTTTATGGGGGGAAGTGTGTCTTATATTCCAAAAATACGGTACATTTCATACTTGAGTATTTCTTGCTGATTCCTGTTCTGTAGGCTTAGAAGGACAGATACAAATTCTCTCAGTCCAAACTCATATAGTGTACCATGTTTTCAACAACAAACATAATCTTGTAGCAATTACTTCCCATTTCATAAAAACATGACCAAATTTTGTTTTACCATTTTTCCTAGTGCACAGTCCTTTGAAATACAGATAAACTGAAATGAGAACAGGGATTGGTACTAGTGGAGTTACAAATCCTAGGCATGGGGGAAATTAAATTTAATGGGAATTACCAAGAAGTTATTTTCCCTTTAAAATAAATTGTATAAAGTTTACTCTCAATTAGCTTCAGTTCCTGTTGCATTCTCCTTTGATTATATACTCCTTGTGAATCCACTTAAAAAAAAACAACATATCATCTAAATTAGCTAAACATCAGCCTGAAATCTTTCCTTCTTTCCAAACTAAACAGAAAAAAAAGTTTTCATTTAATATTAAGCAGAACAAACACAATTGTGAACCTAAAGTCCTTGGCCTATAATAATTCTGAATTACAAAAGCTGACAGTTAATGCAATTTGTGTGGGGTTCCCCCCTCCCATCAATGGACTGTTATTGAACAGAATAAAGTATTGTGTGAAATTAATTGGACTCATTATGGTCAGTTTGAAATATATTCACTCTACTTCTCTCACAAATTTCTAAGTAACTACTTATCTTGCTGTAATTAGATTCAGAATTCATCCTTAGCACCTTGAAAGAGAAGGAAACGCTGTTTGTGTGAAGACATGATGAAGTTGTTTTAGGTTGAAGGATTAACATCCACCCTTGTCACAAATGCTAATATGTATATTCATTCTGGATTTCAACATGAAAGAAATGAAATTTGAACTTTGGGATTTGAAGATTAGAACTGTTGAGGATTACAGGAGTAGCGTGCATTATGGTTAATCTTAGAGCAAAAGGTTATATTGTATTTTATACTTGTTATACAAAGTGTAACAAAGAAAGTTGGAAATTGCACAGAAAGAAAGTTGGAAATTATATTTTTTCTGCAATCCCAGTTCTTCTTTTTCTCCACCTCCTTCATTTTTTCTATTTATTTATTTTTATTCTATTTTGTATTCTTATAAAATTTAATACAATGTGGGGGTTAGAGTTAGCTGTTACTGAAATAAGCTATACAAAATAAAGCTAGACAGAACTTTAAAACTGACTCCAGGAAAATGCAATGGAGTATCCAAGGACACAAATAATCAAACATTATTTTCCATTATGCTTCGTTCCTGTGGGTATGTTTAATATAGAACTTCCTTGGCATGTTATTGAAAAAAATATATGTAAATGCACCGGAGCTTATGCGCCAGAGACAAATTCCTTGTGTGTCCAATCGCACTTGGCCAATACATAATTTTATTCTATGTATAAAGAATAAACATATTATAATATTATAATATAACACAATAATTCATAGTTGTTACAGTGGCCAGAACTCATTATTCAGGTATAATATATTTTGATGCTCTTCTGTACTGCTCTGCCTTTTGTAACCTACCATTGCATTAACAGAGATATTAATGTGAATGGTTGTTTGATGCCAGAGGTGGAACTTTTTCTTAGTAAAAAGAAGACCTGTTTTTCCCAAAAAAGTCATTAAATAAAAGAAATGTCCCACTTTTGTCATGCTCTTTTACCACCTGCTTGAAGTCTAGGAAACACATGGATAAAAGATTCCATGTAAATGATCCACATATATTTATGTAGATTATATTATACAGTTTTTAAAACTTTAATATTATTATTTAAGCAAAACATATGGTAGGGTTGTGTTAGGTTTATGCTTTTACTGACCAAGGCTCCTGGATTGGGGCTGAAAATCGAAAATCGAAGTAGTATGCTCCATCCAAAGTTGGGTAAATCAGGTTGCCCTGACAAATAAACACATATAGTAGGCTTGTTGTTATTGTTGTTCTTGTTGTTATTATTATTATACAATTGTATCACAGCGGCCAGTTGTTTCGCCGGATTTGGCATTGGTTACTAGTTGGGCCCCACCCAGGGGCCTAAGACGTCGTAACATATTTTTGTAATATGCGTGCAGATCCAAGCAGTGCGGCTTTTTGCATTTGACTGATGGTGATTTTGTCCATTTTTAACTGTTTTAAATGTAATTTCAGTGCTTTTGGAATAGCACCCAGTGTGCCAATTACCACTGGAATTACCACTGCTGGTTTGTGCCATAATCGTTGAATTTCGATTTTTAAGTCCTGGTATTTTGCGATTTTTTCATGTTCCTTCTCGGCGACCCTGCTATCATCTGGTATTGCGATGTCTATGATTGTGACCTTATTTTTCTCAACCAGTGTGATGTCTGGTGTATTATGCGCCAGTATTTTGTCTGTTTGTATACGGAAATCCCACAAGATCTTGATCATCTGATTTTCGGTGACTTTTTCAGGCTGATGTTCCCACCAGTTTGTTGCTGTTTTAATATTATAATTTTTGCACAAATTCCAATGGATCATTTGTGCTAATGAATTGTGCCGCAATTTATAATCAGTCTGCACAATATTTTTTACAGCAGCTGAGTATGTGATCAACAGTTTCATCAGCTTCTTTGCAAAGTCTGCATTTGGCATCATCAGAGGATTTTTCGATTTTGGCCTTAATGGCATTTGTGCAGACAAGCGGATAGCTTGTTCTTGCGCAGCCATGATTAGTGACTCTGTTTCTTTCTTTAATGTACCTGTTGTTAACCATAACCAAGTTTGTTCACTGTCCATTTTATCTTTTATTTTTTCCAGAAATTGGCCATGCAGTGCTTTGTTCTGCCAACTCTCCATTCTTGATTTTATCACATGTTTTCTGTATTCTTGTTTCGTTTGTTGGGCCTTCAGTAGTTTTTTGTTCTTTACTTCAATTAATAGATGTTCTTGACTTTCTTTTAAATAATCAGCCAGTGCATGTTTTTCTTCTTCAACTGTTTGCTTCACTTGTAATAATCCTCTGCTACCTGATTTTCGGGGCAGGTATAATCTATCAGTATCACCACGTGGATGTAAACTGTAGTGCATTGTCATTAGTTTCCTGGTTTTTTGGTCCAAAATGTCCAAATCAGCTTGTGTCCAGTTAACTATACCAGCTGTGTATCTTATTATTATTATTGTTGTTGTTGTTGTTGTTGTTGTTGTTACATGGTGGCTCAGTGGCTAAGATGCTGAACTTGTTGATCAGAAAGGTTGGCAGTTTGGCGGTTCGAATCCCTAGTGGCGTGTAACAGAGTGAGCCCCCATTACTTCCCACCTTTGGTGAGAAGGTAACAGTGTTCTGTGTGCCTTTGGTGTTTAGTCATGCCAGCCACATGACCACGGAGATGTCTTCTCTTTGGCTTTGAAACGGAGGTGAGCACTGTCCCCTAGAGTCGGGAATGATTAGCACATATGTGCAAGGGAACCTTAATAATCTTTAGGGTTATTACATCCAACCTGATAAAACCAAGGTGATCCTGAGATGGCAGCAAAGAGCTCTTTATCTCTATCTCTCTGCTGCCATCTAGTTGCAATCCACTGTTACTATTTTGTAGCACATAGGCATACTTTAATAGTATCTCATAGGCTCTAACATCAGCAAAAATAGAAATAGGTCAGTGCAAAATCAGTTATCAGGCTACTGCATAAAATACTTGGCTATTTTCACAGAACACTTTTACCCAGTTTAGGCTAAGTCCCAACAGATCTATTTGCACAGTATTCACACTTTCGTTTAGTGTTAAACTTGATTTTTGTACCTTACTACATTGTGGAGGCTCAAACTCTTTGGTTAGATTATGATTCAACGCTTTGCACAAACCCAAAAATTGAGTTTTAAAATACATTAAGAAGACAGTGAGATTTTTCTTCTTTTGCTGCTTATTGCCCCTTCACTGTGCTGTCCTTTCCTGGCTATTTTCTGCACAATGACAAATTGATCATCTGGCTTGTCTTAACAAAGGACAAAACCGTACGTGATGTGCAGCATTGTTACACTGCCTGAAATGTCACGCTCGGCTTCATTCCTGCTTGAGGGACAGAACATGCTGGGTGAAGAAACTGAGACAACATTGATAGGTTCCATTAGTGACTCAAGAATTCAAGTTGCGGGGGAGGCACAGGTTTTTGGATGCCTGCCTACTAGTTTATGTAAATCTCAGAGTGGCTACTCAAAAAGGAAAGGAAAGGGAGAAGAGCTTTATTTCTATTGAGTAATGAGCTGAACTGCCTTGAGAAGCAGTAACAAGCTGGTGTTTGGGTGCATTATATGTGGTACAGGGCACTCTAAAAATACTTCAAACTCATTATAGCCTAACAATGCAAAATTTCCATTTTCCTATTCTCCTTGTTGAGGAATTATATACTGTAGCTCCCATCACATTTTTCTTCAGTTTTCCTAAGTTTTCAGCATGCAGCAGGTGGAGATGGTCAATGGTTACCTGAGACACCGCCTCCTGCCAATTACCTCCCAAAGACCGATTAGATCGTACAGAGTAGGCCTTCTCCGGATTCCATCTGCCAGCCAATGTCGGCTGGCGACACCCCGGGGGAGGTCCTTCTCTGTTGCAGTTCCGGCCCTCTGGAATGAGCTCCCCGTTGAGATCTGGACCCTCACTACCCTTCCGGCCTTCCGCAAAGCGACTAAGACCTGGCTGTTCCGGCAGCCCTGGGGCTGTTGAGTTGTCCAGCCCCACTTCAGGTTTGTGATTGTTGTGTAATTTTAAACTGTTGTTTATTTTTTATATATCCCCCCTCCCTTTTATTGTAAGCCGCCCTGAGTCTCTTTTGAGAGTGGGCAGCATACAAAATTTAATAAATAAATAAATGTCCTCGTAGTCTATCGTAATATCTGCCAGCTTTTCTCCTCCAATATCTGGGAGAAGTATGTTTAGGTACTTCTGATATAAGTAAGTAAGTATAATCTTTATTGTCACTGTACTTAAATACAACAAAATTGGTCATATGGCATGAGTTGCAGTGTTTTCCATGGTTCCCACCAGGGGTTGGTTGCTAATCCCGTTCCAACCGGTTCAGTTGGAACGGGGCCGGCGGCGTCCTCATGCACGCGCGCAGTTCACACATGCGTCTTAGCGCCTGCGCGATGCTCCAGCTGCTCGCGGAGGCTCGTGCAGGTGCTGTATGTGCCATCCAGCTGCTTGCGGAGAATCGCGCAGGTGCTGTATGTGCCATGCGCCTGCGTGGAAGCACAAAAGCCTTCAAAGACTGGTAAGGAGCGCGGGCGGGTGGGTGGGCCCTTCGCCGTTCCCAGAAGTTACTTACTTCCAGGTTTGCTGACCAACCGGTTCGCGGGGAACGCCGCGAACCAGTTGAAACCCACCCAAAGTACCAAAGGATCTGTAGACTGTTGAGATGGGACTGCCTGGAAATCAACAGGAGCAGCTCTAATTGGTCTCTAAAGTCAAGGAATCTGAGCTGCCATGTTTTCCCAGCACAAGGGCTCGCTGTGCAGAGGGGTGAACAGGATGAGGTCATCATGGAGATTCCCCTTTAATAAGTAACACCAGTGCTACTGCAAGACAACAGTGAATTCAACCCTCTCTATTGGGCACAGCATCTGCTCACCTAGATTCTGTATGCCCTGACTCCAGACCTTGATTTTATTTATGTATGTAGGTAAAATAAGGAGAAATTTCCTAACCGTTAGAAGAATAAAATATGGAAAACCTTGCCTTCATACATTGTGGTTGCTTCAACACTGGAAGTTTTTAAGAAGAGATTGGACAACCATTTGACTGAAATAGTATAGGGTTTCCTGCCTAAGCAGGAGGTTGGACTAGAAGACCTCCAAGGTCCCTTCCAACCTATTCTATTCTATTCCATCCCATCCCATCCCTGTATCTATTTAACAAATTGACATAGGCACACAATTCACGCATAGGTGAAACAAAGAAACAAAGGGATTAATAAATTAAGCTGCACATGAAGCTATGCCATCACTGACTATGCTTAACATGGTAGATGCATGCATCTCCAACATCTTTAGATGATCTAGTTAGGCAAGTTGCATGAACCCAGCGTGTAAGTTACAGCTTAAAAGAAAAAAAACCTACTTCAAATGTGTCCACTTAGTTATGCAAATGCTACACTGTTTTGCAAAATGAATTGGTGTCATGAGAATTCAGCCCACATTTTGTGTCTGCTCAACACAGTCTCTTTTCAAGTGGGAAAGAGCTAAGGAAATTAAGTTGTATTAATTAATCCAAAGCATCCTTAACCTAATATTAGAAAATGAGAAGAAAAATATCAAGTGCAAAGTAACTGAGTCATCTCTTTACTAAGAAAGCTGTTTCAGCTAGCAATGATTTTCAATAAGACTTACATCTGCAAATTAATCAAAATGATTGGTGATGGTACACAGAATTCTTAAAAGTCTGTCAGTGGTCGGCTCCTGGATCAATTAATACCTCCAAGTGCCTCTTCTAATCTGAAATGTAGCCCTTAACCCTTGTTCATCTTCCGTTTGTTTACACCACATGCTGTTGGCATTATAAATAGCCCAAATTGGATGAAAAAGAGAAAATCTATGATTATGAATTGTTCTTAACCAATTTCCCCCAAAAAATATGGAGTCTAAGATTATTCATTTGGTTTTGAAATCTGTGGTTGTTTTTAAGTACCCACAAGATACAGTGAAACACATTAATTGTTTCTTAGAAAAATGAACGGTCCAATACAAGAAGTATTGATTAATTATTTAGATGAGTGGGTAGAAGGGGAACTCATCAAATTTGCAAATATCACCAAACTGGCAGGAACAGTTAACATCCTAGAATAGATACGGATGCATCTTGACAAACTTGAACGCTGAGCCGTATCTAACAAAATAAAATTCAGTGGTAAGAAAAATAAGGTTTTAGACCTAGGCAAGAAAACCAAATGAATAGAATAGAATAGAATAGAATAGAATAGAATGCAATGCAATGCAATGCAATGCAATGCAATGCAATGCAATGCAATGCAATGCAATGCAATGCAATGCAATGCAATGCAATGCAATAGATCTAAAATAATACCTGGCTCAAAAGTAGTAACTGTGAGAGGGATCTTGGATTCCTAAAGGGCAATCATTTAAATCTGAGTCAGCAGTGTGCAGCAGCTGCCAAAAAAAGCCAGCACTGTCATAGGCTGCATTAAAAAAAAGGCATAGAATCAAGATCACCTTAAGTGTTTATACCAGTTTATAATGTCTTTGTAAAACCACACTTGAAATATTTTGGTTGCCATGATATAAAAAAGATGTTGAGTCTCTAGAAAGAGTGCAGAGAAGAGCAACAAAGAAGGGATTAGGGGTTGGAGCTAAAACATATGAAAACCGGTTGCAGGAACTGGGTATGTCTAGTTTAATGAAAGGGTGGAGTTTAGTCATTCTGGCCACATGACCACGGAGACGTCTTTGGACAGCACTGGCTCTTCGGCTATGAAACAGAGATGAGCACTGCCCCCAAGAGTTGGGAACGACTAGCAAATACGTGTGAGGGGAATCTTTACCTTTAGTTTAATTAAAAGAAGTACTAGGGGTGACATGATAGCAATATTTGAGGGGCTGCAAAAAAAAAAGAAGGTCAACCTATTCTTCAAAGCACCTGAAGGCAGGAAGCAATGGATAGAGACTAATCAAGGAGACAATCAACTTAGAGCTAAGGGGAAAAAATCTTGACAGGACAATTAATCAGTGGAACGACTTGCCTCCAGAAGTTGTGGGTGCTCCAATACTGGAAGTTGTTAAGAAGAGATTGGACAACCAAACCAATACCATTTTTTCTGCCAGAGAAGAGGATTGGCCTAGAAGACCTCCAATGTCCCCTCCAACTCTGTAATTCTGTTATTATTCTGTTATTCTTTTAGTAAGGTCTCAACACAAAATCATAATGTAGAGAAGATCAGGATGATTAAAAATAGATTTTAATTCACTCAAGGCATAATGTTTGACAATTTCCAGATTCTACTAAACAGTGCTAGTGCTAGTCCTAGTTGATATGTAGTTGGAAAACTATGTAACCTTCTAGGACCTTATACCACATTTGGGAGTTGAAAAAAATATCTTGGAACAAGACAATGACATCCCACTTCTATCACATCAACAAATCTACATTAAGACCTTAGCTTAATCACTGAACTCTAAGTTGGAGCCTAGGCTGAGAAATCCAGAAAATATCTCCAAACATGGAAAGAAAATATTTCAGCTCCACTATCAAGAAAGCTTCCTGTCAAGTTGAGCACAACAGTCTTTCACTATTATTCCATAAACTACATATTTTAAGAATGTTTGAAAAGAGAATATGAAGGGTTTAATTAGCATTCCTTACTTCTCAACAATTGCTCCCACAGCATTCACGAAGCAACATCATTATTCTTTCCCATCAGAAACTCACATAGCATACAAATCCATCAACCTCTTTGTCGGAAATTTGCTATGGATATTCTCCTATTATGCTGCAAACCTTGAACTGCAAAATGAAAATAGCTAGTGCAAATAGCTAATGTATAATCTGAATGCCCTGGCACCATTTTCTATGAAATTTGATATGCTAGGGTATATCATCTCTTAATAGTGAGTCACACAATTGGGTTATCTTCACTCTTTTCTAACTCGTCATCAGTTTCACAACTTTCTGACTCATAAACATTTGACAGGTGTTTTTTTTAAAATGAACATTAGCGTGTCCATTCCCTTCCTTATGTTCCAACTTCTCTTTCAATATGATACCATTATGATAAAAGCAAAAGACACTAACTCCGATCTCCATTTTTGGAGACTGGGGAAAGAACAGCAAGTTTCCATTCATCTCTAAGTTATATTGATGCTTATTTGTGACATTGTCTTTAGGTAAATAATGTGTGCTTACTTCTAATATAAGTAGTCGTCAACTTACAACCAGGTTATAGGATCAATTTCTAAGTCTTTTCCACTGAGGCCATCTTACCCGGCCTTATGCAATCAGAAGGGTGAGCTTTAAATATTTTTTATAACTCAGATTAACATGCGTAAAAATTATCAAGGTGGCTATCAATAATAAATATGGATTGATGGAGTATAATCAATAATAATAAGCAAAGCCGGCTTCCTAGAACTGAGAGAAAGAGACAATTTTCAAATAGTTGCAATAGATATCCTGTTTCTCCAAAAACAAGACCTCCACAGATAATAAGCACAATTGGGCTTTTAAGCGCATGCACTAAAATAAGCCCTCCCCCAAAATATTGCAACACAGCATCAGCCATGAGGTGACCACACTCGTCGCCTCTTGCATCTGAAAAATAATAAAACCTCCCCCAAAATAAGGCCAAGTGCTTATTTCAGGGGTAAAAAAAAAAAGACATTGTCTTATTTTGGGGAAAACACGGTATATGAACAAATAAGTACCCAGAACTCAAAATCCTACAGTTACAGATGCAGAACTCAAGATAAAACAAGCTTCTTTCTTTTCATTTCATTTTCATTTTTTATTGATCTTGATGGGCAGATACAGTGTTATAGGTATTTTATTGCATTTCACTTCCACCAAAAACAGAGCAATGACAAAATGGCAACCTAAAAATAAAACAATTGTTAATGTTATGCATCTCTTTCTGAACACAAGACTCCTGAATGTATATTACAAAATAATAACATTGAGCTATCAACAATTTGGAGAACTTCACAGCCGAGCAGCTAGCATGCATTTAATAATAAGATGAAGAAAAGGACATAGAAAATGCAACTATATTTATTGTGATAAAGAAAAAGCAACTAAAGTCACTGAGTTATTTCTTGCCACAGAAGTATAATTCTCATGACCTTTAGCTATGATAGCTATGGAAGGCAAGCTGCTCTTTTCTCAGATTTCAGAAATAAGGGAATTGGCACGTCAGCTCCACATAAATGTCTCTCAGGATATTCACAATCAAATTGCTTTTTGCAGTGCTTCAGATGTAGGAAGCCAAATCAGCCATCACATACAAAGGAGGTGACACCATGTCATCTCCAAATCAGAGGTGGTATTCAGCAGGTTCTGACCAGTTCTGGAGAACCGGCAGTGGAAATTTTGAGTAGTTCAGAGAACTGGTAAATGCCACCTCTGACTGGGCATCTATTCTCTACTTCCCGGGTCCCCGCTGATCAGGAGGAAATGGAGATTTTACAGTATCCTTCCCCAGCCATGCCCACCAAGCCATACCCACAGAACAAGTAGTAATTTTTTTTGAATCCCACCACTGCTCCAAATCCATTTTTCTTGAAGAACACATTGAATATTACTTATGGATGGTCATCTAATCCATGCCGTAGTTTAAAAATGAAAGTTAAACGGTGGGGGGGGGGATGAAATAACAGGAGGCCGATTTTCTGTATGCTGCTACCATTTTCAGAGTTTTCATAGCTATGCTCTGTCTTTTCATGTAACTCTTGACTTCCGGTGGCCAAATGGATAAGCCCTTGCAGTTTTCTTGGCAACATTTTTGGAAGAGTGTCCCAGATTCTTCTCAAAACTACGCTCAATTACATTGACCTAGACTCCAGATACATAAAAAAGAATTGGAGTGTGGAGTAGGTGGTTTCTTTATACCTTCCTATAACGCAGGGATGTCAAACTCGATTTCATTGAGGGCCGCAACAGGGTTGGGTTTGACCTCAGGGGGGAGTGGGCATGGCCAGTGTTGGTGTGGTGGGGAGCTTGACATCACTTATGTCAGAGGTGCCTGTGGTGGCCTGAGTGATCTGCTAGAAAAATCAGGCTCCCAAGCTCTGTTTTCAGTTGCAATGGTCTCCTGCCACCCTTTGCCAGCGAAAAGGGAGCTCGGGACGGCCGCATGGAGCTCTCCCAAGCTCCATTTTTCTGGCAGAGGACCACAGGCCAGTCCTTTGCTATTTCCAGGATGACCGTGCCAGCCAGATCGAAGCACCCCATGGGCCAGATTAGAGGTGGGTTCCTACCAGTTCGCACCTGTTCGGTAGAACCGGTTCGTCAAATCTACCGAACCGGTTAGAAGAGGTTCCACCAGTGGACCCGGAAAGCAGGCCACACCTACAGAAGAGGTTCCAAAAAAATTTGAAACCCACCACTGGGCCAGATCCAAGCACCACACGGGCCAGACCCCGGGCCTTGAGTTTGACACCCCTGCTATACAGGATGAGAAGAATTTCTATTTTCCCCTTTTCTAATAATGCCCAGCATGTACTGTAGAATTCTTGGGCTTTTCACATTGTGATTTGCCTCTGTGGACTGCTGCTACTTGTGGTACTATTACTACTAGTAGTACTATTACTACTACTACTACTACTACTACTACTACTACTACTACAGTGGTGAGATACGACCAGTATGCCCCGGTATGGGTGCCTGCTGGGAGCACCAGGTAGTGTTCCAGTAGGGTGCTCCAGAGGGTCCACCACCCTCCTGCCCTCCTTATCAGTATTTGAGCTGATCGGGGCTTCCTCTGAGCAGCTGGAGTGTCGCGGAGCATCACGGGTGGTAGAGTACGCATGCGTACGCTGCGCTCATGCTGTGTGCATGCATATGGTGGATGCCCGGCCCCATTGCACTGTACCAGTTGGAACCCACCACTATACTACCACCACCACCACCACCACCACCACCACCACCACCACCACCACCACCACCACCCTTATACAACTTTCTCTTCCTCCTCTCCCTTCTTCTTTTCTCTGATGGGGAAAAATATTTTCTTTCTTTTAACTGCTACACATCTTTATTTCCTGGTGGCTACAGAGCTCCAACACGTATGCCTCCTCCCTACTCCTCCCACACTCTGTAAAGCTTGTGGCTTTATTGACAGCTCTGCTGTGCTAACATTGATGGAGAAGGCTCAAATGGGTGGGGGCAAAAATAGCACAGGTGCCTGCAATTTTGTCCAGCAGCCTGTTGTTCCACAGAGTGATTCCTTTCTTCGTGAAACCAAAAAGAACAATCAGCTTCAGACATTTATTTGTTCATTCTATAGACAATGGAGAAATTCTATCCATAGGGTTTGAGACAGCGGTGGGATTCAATTGTTTTTACTACGGGTTCTGTGTACGTGGCTTGGTGGGCATGGCAGGGGAAGGTTACTGCAAAATTCCCATTCCCTCCCGATCAGCTGGGACTCAAGAGGCAGAGAATAGATGGGGGTGGGGCCAGTCAGAGGTGGTATTTACCAGTTCTCCGAACTACTCAAAATTTCTGCTACTGGTTCTCCAGAACTGGTCAGAACCTGCTGAATACCACCTCTGGTTTGAGACCCAAGTGCTTCACGACCGGGTGAACTCCTGTTCCTTGCCCTTCCTCTTGCCCACCTAGCAGTTTAAAAGCATGCAAATGCAAGTAGATTAATAGGCACCACTTTGGTGGGAAGGTAACAGTGTTCCATGTGTCTTGGGCATGCTGACCACATGACCACCAAAAATGTCTTTGGACAATGCTGACTTCCTCGGTCAATAAATAGAAATGAGCACCATGCCTTAGAGTCAGACATCACTGGTCATCTTTTTATTCATCTTTTTTAGATTAACAGAGTCGGAAGGGACCTTGTAGGTGATCTAGTCCAACCCCCCCCCCCCACCCAAACAGGAGACCCTACACCATTTCCAACAAATAGTAGTCCAATTTCTTTTGGAAAGTCTCCAGTGATGAAGCTCTGATGCAAACCCATCAGATTCATGCCTTCTCTGTGAAGGATGTGCTAGGATCTTTTTTCTAGGTTCCCTAACTTTTCCCTTGGGAGAAGTTAATTTGCAAATTGCACATGAGTCTTTGATCCTAGAATGATCCTTCTTAGTCATGTGGTTTCAGTAGGAGATTAGCATAGATTAAAATGGGCCCTTATCTGTACTTTGCTGTGGCAGTCAATCTTTTAGAGTGTTAATGCCCTAATTTAGCCCATTAAAGACTTACTGGTAATTAATTCTTCTCTATCTTGTATCCATCATTTTCTACTAATAGATATATAAAGGGAGAGGGAGAGTGGGGGGGGGAGAGAGAGAGACTTAGCAGTTCTTTAAAGAGTTGTTGAGAGTTGAATGCCATATAAATTAGAAGGAGGGGGAGGAACAAGAAGAAAAAGGATTTCACCCAGTGATTTATATTGTTTTGTCCATATTCCTCGGTATTCTTGGTTCAAAGCTTAACACTGTTCCTTACTTTTTCTTAAGCGGTATATGTAATCTACAAGTTATGAAAATTGCAATCACTGTGTTTAGAGCCATTGATTGCTACTTTTATTTTACTAAAGGACCATGATAGCAGTGTTCCAATATATCAAGGGTTGCCACAAAGAAGAGGGAGTCAAGCTATTCTCCAAAGCACCTGAGGGTAGAACAAGAAGCAATGGGTGGAAACTAATCAAGGAGAGAAGCAACTTAGACCTAAGGAGAAATTTCCTGACAGTTAGAACAATTAATCAACGGAACAACTTGCCTCCAGAAGGTGTGAATGTTTCAACACTGGAAATTTTTAAGGAGATATTAAATAACCATTTGTTTGAAGTGGTATTATTAGGGTTTCTTGCCTAGGCAGGGGGTTGGACTAGAAGACCTCCAAAGTGCCTTCCAACTAGAAGTCCCTTCTGTTATCTGTTAAATACTATTTATATTTTACTTTTTAAAAATCATTTTGTTTTTATCCTTGCAGTTTATTTCTCCTGCGGTGGCCCAGTGGTTAGAGGGCAGTACTGCAGGCTACTTCTGCTGACTGCCAGCTGATTGCAGTTTGGCAAATCGAATCTCACCAGGTTCAACATTGACTCAGCTTTCTATCCTTCCGAGGTGGGTAAAATGAGGACCCAAATTGTGGGGGGCAATATGCCAACTCCTGGCAGCTCTGTGCATGCGCACGTCAGGAACAGGCTCCAACTGTTCTTCTGCCCCACTGATCTCTGACTCTGGAGGCAGCTGATAACTGTCGGACGTCCCTGGCACCATCTCTGCCTCTGACGCAGAGCCCTCCTCAGAGCCTTCCCCAGACTTCCCCAATTACTGGCCCATGTTCCTCCTTAACCTCCTCACTGTCTAACTCTGCCGCCAGCTCCGCTGGCTGCTGGCGGGTCACAACACTTAAAAACTTCCAGTATTGGAGCATTCACAACTTCTAGAGGAAAGTTGTTCCACTGATTAATTATTCTAACTGTCAGGCAATTTCTCCTTAGTTCTAGGTTCTTTCCTTTGATTCTGAATGACATCTACCTACTGAACCCATTAAAGCAATTATTATACGGCTACAAAATTGCAAGATTAATAACCAGACGTGACAAATGAGGAATCCTTCTGAAGACAGTGCTGAGTAAGGAGATTCACTTAAATGTACAGATTACAAACGTTTTCTGTTCCATGCAGCTGTACGAGAAGGCCTGCAATGCACTGATTGAATCTGAACAAGAGAAGAATGAGAAAGTGACCTTTATGGAATGGTGGTGATTTTTTCCCTCTAAGTCTTTACCTTCAATGTCAAAGCAGTTTGTTGTAGGAGTAAAAGCTGATCAATTCACCCTTCACCTCACCATTTATCCTCTTTCATGATTTTTAGGAAAGGCAACTTTGATGCAAGTTAAAGGAATATGTATTTCAAACGAAGAACGTCTTTCATGTTAAAAATAAAATAAAATACACTAGAGGAAATTATCATCATGATAGAAAATTAAGCGGACACTCATTTAGTTATTTCTCCAATTTCTATACCCACCCATCTATCCCCAAAACTGCTAGCAGCAAGTACCGTATTTTCCGGAGTGTAAGATGCACCTTTCCCCCCCCCAAAAAAAAGGATGAAAATGTGGGTGCGTTTTATATACTGAATACAGTATTTTTGGTCTCCTGAAACTCCACCCCCGCACATCCCATTTTTCTCAAAAATGGACATGCAGAGGGTTTGGGAGGTGTGCTAAGTGCTCCTAGGGGCTGGGGAGGGCAAAACGAGTGAAAAATGGGCCATTTTTGCTCATTTTTGCCCACCCCCAACCCCCAGGGGCACTTTGCAGGCATCTCAAACTCTCTGTGTGCCCTGTTTTTTCACACAAAAAAATGGGACTTGCAGAAGGTTTGGAGGCCTGCAGAGTGCCAAAAGTTTTTTTTTAATTTACCTCTTCAAAATCTTGGTGCGTCTTATACTCCTGTGCATCTTATAATCCGAAAAATACAGTAAGCAAAACCAGAGAATTACATTTAAGCAAAAACAAGTTAAAACTTCATTGAAGCACTACATGTATACCTAGTTTAATGATCGGTCCTTTCAAAGTTGTAGCCACTTCAGCATCTCCTGAAGCACTTTTCAAAGTTATAGCCGCTTCAGCACCTCCTGAAGTCATTTACCCTCACAACTGATCTCTGCAGGGTGCTGCAGTGGCCTTCTGCTTCTCTCCCTTCTCATTCCAACGAGTAGGGTTACCATAGTCCTTGGGCCTGCTCCAGAGGAGGGTTTCACACTATTTTACCACCAGTTTGCCACACACCAAAAATGTGAGTGTATGCCTTCTGCACATGTGCTTTGCTCATGCACATGGCTTGCCCGCATGCACCCGGCTTAGAAAATGTGGCTAAATAGAGCAGCATAGTGCTGAGGGTCACCACTATGGTTCATCTGAAAACCAGTTGAATACCACCACTGGCCTGGTCTTCATCCCATCTCTATCACTCCATCACATACTTAACTTTTGGAGTTCTCCAGATGCCCTGTTGGGAAATGAGGGCAGGACACACATCCTTGGGCCATGTGGCTACCTCCTGAATGTGGCCATTTTCAGTGTCCCCACAATTCCTTATCATTGTGCTAAAATGGTGGTTACTTTACACCTATCCTCCGTGAGCTGCACTGGCTACCTATTAGTCTCCGAATCCGCTTCAAGGTGCTGGTCGCTTCCTATAAAGCCCTACATGGCATCGGACCTGGGTACCTGAGAGACCGCCTCCTCCCGATTACCTCTCTCAGACCAATTAGATCGCACAGGTTAGGTCTCCTCCGGATTCCATCTGCCAGCCAATGTCGGCTGGCGACTCCCCGGGGGAGAGCCTTCTCTGTTGCAGCTCCAGCCCTCTGGAACGAGCTCCCTGTTGAGATCCGGACCCTTACTACCCTCCCGGCCTTCCGCAAAGCCACCAAGTCCTGGCTGTTACAGCAGGCTGGGGGCGGGGGGGGGGGGCGCCTGAGAAGCATTTACCTCCATGGAAATTGTGAATGTTGGTTTTGTTTTTAATATGTTGTTTTTGTCTCGTTTTCCCCCTTTCCCTTGTCTTTTGTGAGCCACCCGGAGTCCTTTGGGAGTGGGCGGCATACAAGACAAACAAACAAACAAACAAACAAACAAACAAATAAATAAATAAATAAATAAATAAATACTTCTTGGAGGCCACCACACAGGCCAGGCATAGTCTGTATGCTATAGGTACTCCAAGGGTTGGGGGGTAGTACATGGGGTGTTTCAGAAGAGGGGGAGAACAGGCAGTGGAGTTGTTAAGTGAGATTTTTCCATTTAACAGCCATCACCACTTGGAACCATAATGGGAAGGTTCCATTATGGTTGTAGGTCAAGGACCAGCTGTATAAAAACACAGACTACTATGCACAAACTCATGCCATCTGCCACACTAATACTTCACTCCTTCACTCATATCTGAGGGAATATGGATGGAATCTATTAGATTCTTACCAACCAATTGTCTATGTATTTATCAATCTTCTCAGCTATTGTCACTGATAGTTGGTATTTGGGAATTTTCTGAACCATAAACAAAGCACCTGCTTCCAAATAATGAACATACCCATCTCTTGTTTCCAGGACCATGTGGTTGGTTTGAGGAAGCTTTTGCACATTCTGAAGCCTTTCTGAGCCAAAGCTGAAAGATTAATATGCAGCTATTGATCCTTCTAGGCTCTTCCATAAATTATACAATATAAGAATGACTTTTTCTTCTTCCCAACATATTTTTTTTTAAAAAATCTTCCCTTCCCATCAAGCTTGAACCTTTAGGAAAGAGCTTCTCACTGATATCAAAAAGAATGTGTCCTCTTTTACATTTTCTATTTATATAAAGAATTGTTTTGCTTCAGAATACCTGGGAGAAATAAGAATTCTTTCCTTTGCACAGTACAATTTCTAAAGGATTGTCTCCTCTTTGTGCACACCTCTATAATTTATTAAGGGGAAAAAACTAACTTCAAAATATGTACCTAGTATGGCTGTGGAGTGTTTCATTTTTGATCTCCAAAAAATGCTTTGCAAAAGGTATTATATATCTACAACACCTTGAAGTAGTTGTGTGTTTTTGTGGCTCATGGTGAACAAGCCAATGAAAAGATGCAACTCCTTTAAAGTATTGGAGATGGTGTGATACTCGTGTACTCATGTGCTGCAAAGCAGACTTTTTAGAGTAAATCCAGAATTATACCCTGTCCTAGTTTCTAGTCCAAAACCAAATCTAGACAGTGTACTACAAAGCAGAGACATCACCCTGCCAACAAAAGTGGGTATAGTCAAGGCTATGGTATTCCCAGTTGCAATGTATGGCTGTGAAAGTTGGACCTTAAGAAAGGCTGAGAACCAAACAATTGAGGCCTTTGAACTATGGTGCTGGAGAAGACTCCTGTGGGTCCCTTGGATTGCAAGGTGATCAAACCAGTCAGTCCTAGAGGAGATCAACCCTGATTGCTCTTTAGAAGGCCAGATCCTGAAGATGAAACTCAAATACTTTGGCCAATTAATGAGAAGGAAGGACTCACTGGAAAAGAGCCTAATGCTGGGAAAGATTGAAGGCAAAAGAAGAGTGGGAGGACAGAGAATGAGATGGCTAGATGGAATCACTGAAGCACTAGACGTGATCTTATATGCACTCCAGAGGATGGTGAGGACTGGAAGGCCTGAGGAACATTGTCCATGGGGTCGTAATGGGTTGGACATGACTTTGCAACTAACAACAACAGTTTCTAGTTGAAGGTTCAGTGTTACATGTCTAAATTCTAGTGTTTTGGCTAAAAGTTCTACCAAAAATTGCCCTATCAGAAGAAGTAGTTGTCCTCTTGTTTTTGAAAATGTAACAATTTTTTTAATACAACCCTGAGCTTAGTTGTCTCCAGTCTAGGCTTCTTAGAACCTCCACTGTGAGTTGGTTATTATGCTGCTAGAAGCAAACAAGTCTCAGTTGAATCTGTGGGTAGAGATATTGAGCAGTGTTGCTTCACATTTTTCAAATGACTTTCCTTTGGAGGTGACAATCCAAATGCTATGGGAAAAACAGGAGTTCTCTCACGAGAACCTTCCTTAAGATTCAGCAACTAGGCAGAAAAAAAATCTATGTTTGTTTGAAATGGTATAGGGTCTGCTACTTGAGCTGGGGATTGGACTAGAAGACCTCCAAGGTCCCTTCAAACTCTGTTATTCTACCCTACTCTACTCTAATCTACTCTACTGCTTCTTAATTAACTATTTGGAATGGAATGTCTCTCACCAATCTGTTTTTACCAATTGAAAAAGAATGGTCAAATGTGATACTACCAGCTCAAGACTTGTAGGTTTTTACATTACAGCAAGCAGAGAAGGATAGATGGTACTCCAGTTCTCAGAAGATAATGGAAACTTATTCGGTGGTGCTGTGTCTTCCAATTTGTCATACAGTGTTTTATCACTTCATGTAATTCATCAAAATTCTCTTCTGCTTTGTAAACTATTTCAAAAGCCAACAGGAATGAGAATTGTTGTTGTTGTTGTTGTTGTTGTTATTGTTGCAAGAGAAATTTCCAGCCAGGAATGAACTCACTTAATGACTTAGTAGCTAAAGGCTGTCTGTACCTGAACATTTGGTCCAGCAGAACTGAATAAACTGAAATGGATGGCACTTCTGAAGGTCACTGCTAACTGTAATTGAGTAAATAATGTTTTAGCTCTCAATTAATTTGAAGAGAAGTCAAAATCAAATATGCTTGATTTCAATTGCAGTGCAGATTTTTACTGCATACCTCTTGTAGTATTTGTGAAGACAAGGGTTAAAAAAAGGAAGAAAAAAATGAAAATGTAAAATGGATACAGGTAACTCTCAACTTACAACCACAATTGAGCCCAGAATTTATGTTGCTAAGTGAGATATTTGTGAAGTGAGTTTTGCCCAATTTTACAGCTTTCCTTGCCACGTTTGTTAAGTGAATTGCTGCAGTTTTTAAATTAGTAACATGGTTGTTAAGTGAACCTGGCTTCCTCATTGGCTTTGCTTGTCAGTGTCAGGTCTGCAGCCATCTTTTCTTTTGGATCTTTGGCCTGCCACATTTTCTATTATTCTACTATGCATTTTCTATTGTGGGAAAGTGGAAGAGGGGATTGTATGGAGTTAGATGCTATGTAGCTACATTCTTTCTAGAAAGCCAAGGTCATCATTTGTCTCTGCACCTCTGCACCTGATTGGAACTGGATGGGTGGAACTGCCAGCATAGCAGTGGAAGCTTGAACCATGTGATGGGTTTGTGGGTGTGGGGGCAAGATCTTGAATTTACAACTAGGTGGGGAAAACCGGGAAGCTTTCAGATTCAGGTTTTCCCAGATGTGCCAACATGGGTCTCTTAATAAATTGGAACTTTGAGCAATATTTTGCCTTGGACTCTGATTTACTTTTGGATGCTATTTGGAACCCTGACAGTCAGAAGGTCACAAAAGACGAACCCATGACCATGGATCACTGAAACTGTCATAAATATGAACCAGTTGTCAAGCATCCAAATGTAATTCATGTAACCATGGCGATACTGCAACAGTCATAAGTGGAAAATTCATCCTAAGTCACTTTTTTCAGTACCTTTTGTTAGGTTAGGGTCCATAACTGGGCCCATAACCAGTGTTAGGTAAGCTCCCCGTTGAGAGAGCGAGTGCATTCAGAGAAGCGAAGTTGTGTTGGAGAATACACAAACCAGCATACAGAGACACTGCAGTTTAAATAGGCTTTTACTTTTGTGGAAATAGATGTATCAGAGTCCATCAAACAGTCCAAGTCATACATGGATAAGACAGTCAGTCATCAATGTCTTTCAGTTAAGGGATAATCCAAATAACATAGTCCAGTATCATATAATCAGTTCAGTACTCAAAGTTTGCTAACAGTTGCAAAATTTACAATAGCTCATGGCACTCAGATCAGATCAGCCCAGCATCAAACGAACAGAGAGATAACAGTCATTCTGGCTCCCTCTTATGGCCGATTGGGGAGAACAGCAACCAATCACATTTTACAGTATGATTTAAAGAAACAGGTACAACATTGTTACATGATTTATATATTGCCAACCCAACCGTTAGATTATATTCCTAACACCTTTGTAACTTCAAATGGTCACTACTTGAACTGTTGTAAGTTGAGAACTACCTGCATTGTTAATTGTCAATGCTGAATAGTGGTGAAGTTACCGTTGTCCCATTCCAAATCTTTGGAATGACCTTGACTTTGTTTTGAGATTTGAAAGAGATAGAAAACAATAGTTAACAGCATAGACTTTGAAGGTAAGACACATTTAATAAGGAAACAAATGACTAGAAATGTAAGATGAGGAAGTCTGCTCCAAATAGGATTATTTCTTCCTTGTGGATTTATGCTAACTGCCATTTATCCATTTAGTAATAATTTGATGTCAAAAGTGATTATAAAAAGAGAAAGAAAATAGCATGTTGGGCAACGCAGCCAGAAATAAATAAAAAAGCATTGTTGCAACTTTCAAATGCAAGTAAAAAAAATAGGCAAGCCATTAAAATCAAAAGGATATTGCAGAGAAAAGCCCAAATTGCTCTCAAATTAGTCACCTACACATATTTTTCGGACTACAAGAGGCACCGGGGTATATGACACACCAAGATTTCAAAGAGGTAAGTAAGAATAAAAAGTTTTTGCCTTCCCTGAACCCCAGCAGCTGTCTGCAGGCTTCAGCAGGGCTGGGACAAAGCAAAAATGCCCCTGTTTCTATCTATGTACTTGAGAGACCGCCTGCTGCCAATTACCTCCCACAGACCCATTAGATCGCACAGGGTTGGCCTCCTCCGGGTTCCGTCTACCAGCCAATGCCATCTGGCTACCACCCGGGGGAGGGCCTTCTCTGTAGCAGCTCCGGCCCTTTGGAATGAACTCCCGTGGAGACTCGGACCCTCACCTCTCTCCAGGCCTTCCGGAAAGCCGTCAAAACCTGGCTGTGCCGGCAGGCCTGGGATTGATGAGTTCCCCTCCCCTCTCGACTTGTATGGCTGTATGACTCTTGTGTATTTTAATTATGTGCATTGTGTTTGTATCCCCTTTTCCCCTTTTGAGTTGTTCGCCACCCTAAGTCCCTCCCGGAGAAGGGCGGCATACAAATACACTAAATCTAATCTAATCTAATCTTGCCCCAGCCCTGCTGAAGCCTGCAGAGGGCTGCTGGGGGCTGAGGGAAGGCAAAAAAGTCTCAGTTTTTGTGAAAAAAAAGGGCCCATTTTTCGCAAAAATGGGATGCAGGGGCGGCGCTTCGGGAGGTTAAAAATGGTTGTATTCGGTGCATAAGACGCACCAACATTTCC
Source organism: Thamnophis sirtalis (assembly GCF_051295495.1). NCBI lineage: Eukaryota > Metazoa > Chordata > Lepidosauria > Squamata > Natricidae > Thamnophis > Thamnophis sirtalis. The sequence goes on from NW_028261391.1 coordinate 13,282,641, forward strand.
ACACTCCTTTAGGCTGGAAAAAGGTGTGTCTTATACTCTGAAAAATACGGTAATTAACATTGTACTGTTCGTAAGAAGAGTAAAATATTTACTGCGGTAGTAAAGGCGATGTCGGTGTAGTGGTTAAGGCCAGATACTGGAGACCTTTAGTTCTAATCCTGCCTTAGCCAAAAGCAAGGTAGGTGAGTTTGGGCCAGTCCTGCCTCTAGAGGTAGAAAGGCTACTGATGTTTTTGAATTTCACTGTGGGAGGAAATTCTGGAAAATAGACACTCTTGAATAGCAATAGCAATAGCAGTTAGACTTATATACTGCTTCATAGAGCTTTCAGCCCTCTCTAAGCGGTTTTGCAGAGTCAGCATATCGCCCCCACAGTCTGGGTCCTCATTTCACTCACCTCGGAAGGATGGAAGGCTGAGTCAACCTTGAGCCGGTGAGATTAGAACCGCTGAACTACAGATAACAGTCAGCTGAAGTGGCCTGCAGTACTGCACCCTAACCACTGCGCCACCTCGGCTCTATAATAGAAACTCCATAGACCAGGACTGTTAACTTCCCAGCCCATGGGCTAGATGCATGCATCAAGCACTGGCCAGACTCACACCTGGTTTAGCAAAGGGGGGGGAGTCCCGATATGTCAGATGATGCCACTGTGAAAATGTCAGTTTGACCTACCTACCAAAGACACTCTGGAAAACACCATGAATACCCAAGAAAACAAATGGATAATTGAAAAGGTTAATTCAGAATTCTCAATGAAGTCACAAAAGGCCAGGCTCAAATTATAATTTGGGGTGGGGGGCATATTTTACTTACTTCAGACACATAATACGATACCTAGTTCTCTGGAAGAGTTTATAATATTGGGAAAGGTGAAAGAAGAAAAAAGAAGAGGAAGATCAATATCAAGTGGGTGAACACCATTACAGCACCAATGGGTACATTTTGTGGAAGACCTGAAAGAGCAGATTGAGAATGTTACACAGAAAATTTATCTATATGGTTGCTCAGAGTCAACACCAATGTAGTGGCACATCAGAGGTGGTATTCAACCAGTTCTGACAGGTTCTGGAGAACCGGTAGTGGAAATTTTGAGTAGTTTGGAGAACCAGAAAATAGGCTGGCCTCGCCCGTGTTGCCTCCCAGCCTCCCAGCTGATGATCTTCTGGAGAGCTGGTTAGTGGGGTGAGGAGTGAATGGGGATTTTGCAGTATCCTTTCCCTGCCACGTCCACAAAGCCATCCCCATAATGCCACACCATGCCCACAAAGTCACAAACACAGAATCAGGGATGGCTTCTAGCTGCTGATACTGCCAGTTCGCTCATGGATGAGATGCACGTGGTTGATGCACAGTGCAACAAAAATTGCTCTGCGCATGCGCAGAAGGCAAAAACAAGATGACGGTGCCTCCAGTGCCTCAACCAGTTCAGGGGCATGGCAGGCCTGAGCTGCCAAGTTGCTACTGGTTCGGAAGTAATAACTCACTTCTGCACAGAACTGGAAGTAAAAATAAATGAATCCTACCCTGTGGCACATAATCAATCATCATGAAGCACATCTCTCTGTTTCAATCCCAGCTTTAACAGAATATTACATGAAGATATCTTTAAAGGAATCAAGCCACACATTCCTTCATTAAAAGGAATCAATTCATCCTTATAATAAAGAGAAAGAGAGTGAGGGAGAGAGAAAGAGGAAGAGAGGAAGAAAGAGAAGACTGGGCTTCACAATTGCCAGGACAATTATTGAAATATTTGATCTCTTGCCAAACATTTGTGATATTCTAAGTTGGAATGTGAACGTGTGACGTGCTACTTTTATCACATTTAGAGAATTATTTGCACTGAAAATTGGAGCCTGATCAGATTTTCCTTTTGTTTGACTCTGCTTCCTTACTCTATTCAATCCCCTGCCTCTTTCAAAGAGTCACAATCAATTTGTTTTGGGGAAACTGGACAAGACACTACATGGCCTTTGAGTCTATAGACTTGTCAGATGTTGTATGTCTGGAATACCTCAATCCATTCCTGGTAAAAAATCAGAAATGTGGAGATGATAAGCTGCCTGGGAAAGCCAAGGGAAATCATCAAAAACATAAAAAAGCGAAAGTTAGAATATTTTGGACATGTGATGCGACACCTGGAAAAATACACCCTACTTCACTTAATCATCCAGAGAAAGATTAAAGGCAAACAAGGTCCATGGAGAAGAAGAACCTCATGGCTTCAAAACCTAAGGGACTGGTTTGGACAAAACCCAGCAGCATTTTTTCATGCGGCTGTTGGATCGCCCACATGATTGCCAACGTTCGATGATAGATATGGAACAAGAAGAATTATTCCTGATTTTTAAAAAAAAGGCATTAAGCCACACTGTGATTCCTTTTGTGCTTCTGCCTGCAGGGATATATAGCTGGATTCTTGCATTTTGTTTGTCTGGAGTTTTTATTTCTTTAAAATAATTCATACAAATGGATACAGTCACAAACATGATTTAATGCAAAATATTGCTAGCTTACTAACATTACTGGGAAGGAGTTTCCATGTAGGCAATGAAATGTGTAACTCTAGCACGTCTTTCTCAGTCCATCTCTCCTCTCTCTCTCCCTCTCTCTCTCCCTCTCTCCCTCTCTCTCTCTCTCTCTCCCCCACCTCAGTAATAATATATATTTTAACTGGTGACAAAAACAAAAATCATAACCTTTGTTTATACAAAAACTTTTTATTTGCACCTCAAAAATCTCTTTCAAACATCTTCATTCTGAAATGTGGGGGAATTCATGCCAAAACCGGGAGAAAGGTGTTTAAAAAAAGGAAATAATAAGACAAGAAGGTAGAAAGAACAATGCAATGTATGGCATAGAAAGAAAGAAAAGAAAAGAAGTGGGTGGATTCTTGCATTTTCATGGCTCGGCCAAAGTTTGTATTTCAAAACTGGACAGTTTGTCATTGCTTCTTTGTCTCAGTGGCTTGGGATAACCATACATAATTTTGCAGAGCATACTAGACTAAATGCATTCAGCCTATAAACTCTGTCAGAAGGATTCTTAGAATCCAAATCCAAGCCAGGATTGTGCAAAAATGATATCAGACCCAAGCAGCTTTAAGAGGAAGAAGTTATTAAAGAGCATAAAAACACTCAAACGTACCTACAAATTGAGGTACAGAGACTGGGAATATTTATATGGAAAGTGGTATGTTGTGGTGTGTGTATGTGCCCTTTGTAATGTTTAATTTGATGGACATACAGCTCTGGTTTTAATGTCCTTCTCTTCTTTTGATGTATGCCTACATGCTGACTCTGAGTGTTATCTTTGTATATTTAGAGAAACTCTGTTTTGTGAAAGAATTTTCCTTGTTTATTATTATTATTTGTACTGTTTAATTAGTTTAGCCTGGTCATTAACTGCCAGAGGAGGAAATGGTTTAGCAATCTTTGCAACATAGTAATGATTTTGCATCTTTGATCTTTACAAGGTGTAAAGAAACTGTAACTTTGGAGGTTATTTGAATCAGCTTAATTAGTGCTGATAAAAACCTTGCGCTATTGTGGTTTTGGAACTATTTCTGGCTTTCACTCTTTGCTGAGTGATAGAATTACTTCTTGCCTCATGCTCTGTCTTATGTGTCAATTTGTGTACTGTGTATTTTAAGCAAATGGCATAGAGAAGGCGTTATTTTGGAATAAATATGTATAATAATTATTAATTTTATCAATTAAGATATGTTGGTGTAATATTTTAATTAATATTAATTGTTATGAACCATGGTTAGAATGCAGTACTGCAGGCTATTTCTGTTGACTGCTGGCTACCTGCAATTTGGCAATTCAAATCTCACAGTTTGAAGGTTGACTCAGCCTTCCATCCTTCCGGGGTGGGTAAAATGAAGACCCAGATTGTTGGAGCAATATTCTGTCTCTATAAACCACTTAGAGAGGACTGTAAAGCACTGTAAAGCGGTATATAAGTCTAAGTCCTATTGCTAAGTTTTATTACGCCTTCTTTTAGAATTAACAAAAGGACCCAGTTGAGCCAGCTATGTGTATATATGGGTAAACTCATTGTAAATAGCCACTTCTTATATGAACCATCAAAAGTAATATTTTCTTTTTTAAAATGTGATCATATCAGTTTCAGGTGAATGCAGAAATAGGAAGAAATGGAGTGCAATGAACAACCTGAGAAGGATTGGAAACCAAAATGAACAATCCTATTTGAGCTCTAAGTGCAATCCAATTTGAAAAAGGGTTTTCTATTCCTTTCTGTCATGGTGAATGAAGGGGTGGCAGGGACCCGCTTTCTCAAAACATAAAAACAACTTGAAAGGTTGAGATCAAAGGAGTTGCAACAATCCTTGTCCTGAGTCTCTTTAATAACTGAGCTCCGAAAAGAACATAAACAGGTATTTTGCAGAAAATATATTGGAATGTTGCACATCAACTACTTGGCAACCAGTTTGTTCTTCAGCCATTTCAGTTCCAGAGGGACAATAAAGAAATACATTCATCCCATCAGGATCCATAAACTATTTCTAAAAGAATCCCAGGGGGTATGTTTATTTTTATCCCAGAGAATTTCTCTGGACCATCTTCTGCTTTTATCAAAATTATATGTCTCTGTCCTAGAGAGCATAGCAGCTCTTTAATCCACTAAATTGCTTTCCTCCTCTGGTGTTGACATCCTAAATGAAGAAGGCTCTTCCACAATCACTGGGTAGACAAGGTAAATCACAAGTGTCAGACCAAGAGAAAGGCTTTGGAGCAATATGGCAGAAAGTGGATTCATCCCAAAATGAGGTAAGCTGCAGAGCACTTATCATAGCAGCATAATTTAATCAAATAATAGACAGGTAACCAAGAGATTTAGACCATTGACAATTGCTAATCTTCCAGGTCTCATACATATGGCCACTCTTAGCACTGTTGCTTAGCATTGGCAGCTGATCACTAGAGATGCATCTTCCTATTTGAAGTGTTCATACAGCCCAAGGGAATAGAAATTAATAGCAGGACATAATATGATAGATCAGGGGATGTACTGTAGGTATCGATACTAAGGAAGAGCTCTATGTAGGAAAATACTTCCCCTGGAAGAGTAAGACCATTTTGCGTATTCACCAAGGAGGCAACAGTTAATGACCCACATAGGGTCAAGGTTTTAGGAATCAAAACATTTTCATCAGGGGTGGGATTGAAAAAAATTAGCAACTGGTTCTCTGTCTGGTTGGGCGTGGCCATGGTGAATGGAGTCCATTTGGACTCTTGCACCATGGTGGGGGCGGGATGTTTTCACCCTCCTCGTGCTCTGGAGGCTTTTCTCAAGCCACCAGGAAGGCCCAAACAGCCTCCCTAATTAAGCTGCTTTAAATAACCTCCAAAGTTTCAGTTTCTTTACAGCTTGTAACTTGAACTAAAGATCAAAGATGGAGAAGAAGCAGAAGTATTAGAAAATCAGATGTTATAAATGCTTTTAGCCATGATGTTTGCTGCTTAGAGTGACTGTTATATGAAGATGTGGAAAGAATGTTAATAATTGTACAATTTTAATTCAAAATTAGATGTATTCCTATACTATCTCTTACTTTTTAAATCTTTAACATGATCTATAAATAAATGAAACTAGAATAGAATAGAATAACAGGGAGACATCTCCAGTTTTGGACAGTGTCTGATTGGGTCATGTGGATGCTATGCAGGGACTTGAACTTTTCTTTGGGTGGAGAAAACCTGGAAACTTTCAGATTTGGGTTTTCCCAGATGTGCCAACATGACATCCCTAATAAAATGGAACTTTGAGGAAACTCAAGCTTCGGAGTCTTCTTTCATTGGGGGTGTTACTTGGAACCCGGACACTATGTCAAATCTGTCAATTTTCTGAAACTTACAATTCTACAATCACAAAAATATGCTTCAACACGTTTAGCTCATTCTCAAGATGCTTTTGAATTTCATTTAAGTTTTTCTTTAGTTTCAGATATCAAGTTGACTATATACCCTGCAAGCAAAGATGTCAAAGCTCTATTCGCTCCACAAGAACAAGACCTTGTGCTGACTACACAACATGTCTTCTTACAACGTGACGGATTAAACTAAAGAAAATAAATAAAATCATCAGACCAACAAGACACAAGTCAGCAATCTTTCTTGTGATTAGGTGGTGAGCAGACAAGAATAGATGTAATGGATTGGATGAAGAACTATGAACTGAAATTTGTGTCGTGGTTAAAGATGAATCCAACAAAAATGTCCTGCAATGCATAAAGCAAGAAGAATGTTTGCTGATACATTGAAAATAAGTGAAGGCATAAAGCAAAAGGTACCAGGAGTTGATTAAATACTGGAAGAAATGTTTAAAATCTTGTAAGTGTGGCTTTTGAGCAAGTATGGGAAATTCAGTAGCGGCCAAGAGACTAGAAACAATCAGTTTATATTTCAGTACCAAGGACAGTGGTACTAAAATACCTTCAATGAGCAGAGTGAGGAAGAATGCTCAATCAAACACCTGCATATACTTCATATACCAGTTAGAGGATGTTCAAAGTTTAAAGTGCAGACTTCAGCAATATACAGAATAAGACCTGCCAGATGTACAAACTAGATTCCAAAGAAGTAAGGGCACTCAATCTCACATTGCTGAAATCTAAGGGATAATGAAAAGACAAGGGAATTCTCGTGTTTGCTTTTTCTTGTATTTATTATGTAAAGGCTTTGGACTGTGCAGATACAATAAATTATGGATAGACCTTAGCTCTGTACTGAAAAATTGTAAGAAGTCAGAAGATAATAGAATGGAATATGGATTATTGAATAGTGAACAATTGGAATAGGAGTGCCCCTAAGTTGTAAAGTGCCACCTTGTTTAATTGATATTCAACCTATAAGAGTGCAGAGAAGAGCAACAAAGATGATTAGAGGACTGGAGGCTAAAACATATGAAGAATGGTTGCAGGAAAGTTTAATGAAAAAAAGGACTAGGGGAGACATGATAGCAGTGTTCCAATATCTCAGGAGTTGCCACAAAGAATACAATGCAATACAATACAATAACAGAGTTGGAAGGGACCTTGGAGGTCTTTTAGTTCAACCCCCTGCCTAGGCAGAAAGCCCTATACCATTCAGACAGATAGCTATCTGTCTAAGAAGATGGAATCAAATTATTCTCCAAAGCACCTGAGGGTAGAACAAGAAGCAATGGGTGGAAACTAATCAAGGAGAGAAGCAACTTAGAACTGAGGAGAAATTTCCTGACAGTTAGAACCATTCATCAGCGGAACAACTTGCCTCCAGAAGTTGTGAATGCCCCAACACTGGAGGTCTTTAAGAAGAGGTTGTATAACCATTTGTCTGAAGTGGTGTAGGATTTCCTTCTTAAGCAGGGGGTTGGACTAGAAGACCTCCAAGATCTCTTCCAAATCTGTTGTTCTATTCTATTCTATTCTATTCTAATTCTAATTATATTCAATAATAAATGCTGGTCTACAAAAAAAAAAAGAATTTCAAATGGAATTTTCAATATCAACATCCTCAGGCAAATTACTGATACCAGTCAGACTGGAATGTAGGAAGACTTAAAGAATCTCTTGTTGAAAGTGAAAGAAGGATGGAAAAGCAGGTTTGCTGCTTGATAGCTTTATGCTAACAAGAAAAAGGGCCCCACTCCAAATCGATAGAGAAGACATTAAAGTATTAGCATACTTTATTTTCTTCAGCCTTCCAAGGTTGATAAAATCAGGAGCCAGATTTTGGGGGGCAATATGCTGATTCTGTAAACCACTTACAGTACAGAGGGCCCTATGTAAAGCACTATGAAGGGGTATATAAGTTAAGTGCTATTGCTATTGTTTGGCTGATATACCAATAATGAAGGCAAGCTTTAAATTGCTGTAATGATGGCTACATTATGCTGGAAAATGATATAAATCTAGTGGAGAGATGGAATAAGACATTGGAGCAATCTTTAGTCATTCTACCTGACAGACTACCAATCTGATTTTACAATCATTACAACAGGGAAAAAGTGTAATATTTCTAATTGTTTTATGTGAAAGAATAAGTTGATTTCTTTAAAAATGTAATAAAATTTCATATTCTAATACTCGTCTGATGTTCCAGAGATATAACAAGCCATGAACTTCTAACCAATAATTTTGATCCTTCTGATCTTAAGTTAAAAATGTTGAGAATCTGCTTAGACTTTGCATAAGGAAAATGCTTATAAAATCAGGTGCATAATTAATTTGATAGCCATCACTAGTACTCTCTGCATCAAAACAGTCATAGCTATGCCTTTCACAAAGCCAGCTGAAATAAATTGAACAATTTCTTTGTTTCCCTTTATTTTTATTTTTGTATACACTCCGCATTTTAAAGGTCACAGGGCTTTCAGATAGTAGAGAATAGAAGAGAATAGAGGATTTTCAGTCCTGGTAGATATCTGATAAGTTTTAAAGGGCACCTGAGATACATTAACTTATCAAGTCCTACCCAAGCAGAAGAGCTCATTTTGCTTTGGCATTTGGCTTCAGGCTTCCAGCTTATATTCTCAAACAATTATATTATTTTCCTTTGGAATTAAAGGGCAATGTCTTTTTGTTTCATAAAAAAAAGGGTTTTGTTTGCTCCCTCTGGACTGTCCACCTGGGACAGAACTTATAAAAAATTAATACAGTTGTCACAATTTTTGCAATAAAAAAATAACAGTTTGTTTATATCAACCAAAAAAGGGTGTGCCTTTGGGACTCTGGCTGTTTCTACTTTAATGGGCAACCTGCCTAGTAGCTAATGGGAAGATAAGGGTAACATGCTTGGTGTCAGGCCTGCATTTATATTCCTTTTAGAATTTTGGCCTGCCACACTTTCTCTTATTTCATTATGCTGTTTCCTTAAGTATAGTCAATGGGAGGGGGGATTAGAAGGAGTAGGATTTTGGAATGTATTGTTTTTCATTCTTTGCTAGAAGTCAAGGTCATCCTTTGTCTTCGCACTTTCACACCTGACCGGAAGAAGCTGGGCATGGATGCCAGCATGGAAGGAGAAGATTAGACCATGTGATGGACTGTGGGTGTGGGGACAAGATCATGAACTTTTAACTGGGTGGGATTCTGATGTAACTTCCAGAGTTGGGATCCCCACAGCTATGTCCCAACATGCCTGCTTTATTAAATTGGAACTTTAAGCATAGTTTTGCCTTCGATTCTGATTTGATTCTACATGGTATTTGGAACGCTGACACTTGGTTATTTTGCCCTGATTGACCGGATTCTCCTTATATTTGCACATGAATAAGCCTGAAATATAATTCCAGAGAAATTAGTTTGTTTGGAGGCTCTAGCAGGGGAGCGCAGCTGTTGTATACCCTTGGCCGAAGATCGGTGCACTCCTTCTATCTGTGATGGTCGTCCTCTTCCACTGAGCATGCAGCTTTGGGAGGGACGCACATGGAGTGGTGAAGGAGGAAGGGGACACCCACCTAGCCAGCCAGATTAGTAATGGGTTTCCATTTGTTTTACTATCGGGTTGCGTGTGTGTGTATGTGTGCGTGTGTGGGAGAAAGAGGCTGAAGATAATCTCTCCTAAATAGTTCACTGGTATATTGTAGATGCAGCTAGTAGAGCCTTTCAGTCTGGCAAGATTCTGTCTTTAGGTGTGAAACAGTAAGATTGGAAAAAATTCCATATATTATACTGGTTATTTTCCAAATAATACTAGTATTTACTAGCATTAAAATATTCCACAAGCAAGAAAAGTAAACCAAGCCATTATAAACATTTTGTTGGATGGCATTCAAAGATCTGAAATGCAGTCATTAGCAAGGAACTATCCTATTAGCCTTAACCTAGCTCCACCCATATTGAATAAGACAAGGAATGTACATCAGCCTGCTTCTTTTGTGCAGGTAGTCCTCAACATACGACCACAACAGAGCCCCCGAATTATGTTGCTAAGTGAGACATTTGTTAAGTGAGTTTTGCCCCATTTTATGAGTTTTCTTGCCATATTTGTTAAGTGAATCACTGCAATTCTTAAATTAGTAACACGGTTGTTAAGTGAATCGGGCTTCCCCATTAACTTTGCTTGTCATGACTGTGGGACACTCAAAAATAAATAAATGTGAGTCAGGTGTCAAGCATCCGAATGTAAATCACATGACCATGGGGATGCTGTAACGGTCGTAAGTGTGAAAAATGGTCATAAGTTACTTTTTTCAGTGCCATTGTAACTTTGAATGGTCACTAAATGAATTGTTGTAAGTCGAGGACCACCTGTGTTTTGAATACAGTTAAGTCTCTGCATTGATATGCTATAAAGGTGACTGAAGTACCACAATAATAATTGCACACGTGTGTGTATGTGAGAAAGTAGGTTGGGCTATACTCAGAGGCCACATACATACCAACATTTAGGGGTGGGCTTCAAAAATTTCAGCAATGGGTTCTGTGCCTGGTTGCTCGTGGGCATGGCCTAGTCAGCCTCCTGCACCATGGCAGGGTGGCATTTTTCCCTCCCGAGGCTCCGGAGGTATTTCTCGAGCCTCCGGGAGGGTGAAAACTGCCTCCCTGGGCTCTGGAGGGCCTCTGGAGGCTGGAAACGGGCCCATTTCTGGCCTTCTGGAAGGCCTGTTCCCCCCCGCCCTTCAAGCCTCCATGCAGGCCCTAACTTACATCGCATCAAAAATGGGCCACATGGAGACTCCTGGGAGGGGAGGGATGGGTTGGGAGGGGTGGGAAGGAGTGGGAGGGGCTATCCAGAGGTGGGATTTGGAAGTTCTCAGCCATAACGTTGTCTACTGGTTCTCCCAGACCCAGGCGAACCTCTAGCAGCCTACCCCTGCCAACACTGTATGAATTCACACCAACATTGCTGTGGATTTTGGCTTAATGCAAAGCAGCATGGCAGTCTGAGACCTTCCATTCTTTTCAGGAAGAGCAACTAAACAAAAGAGAGAATCCAAGAACAGTTTTTGGCTGGCAACAGACCTATTTCATTTTTCCAGATCATCTTTAGAAGCTCCGGAATGACAGATGTAGCCCCAGACCCCTCTTCCCTTCTCTTGACATTATGGATATGTAATTCATGTTTGGTTTGATTTGAAACACAATACAAAACTCAGCCAACACCTTCAAGCAGGCAGAAAGGTTTTCTGAGCACATTTGCGGGCTGCTTTTCTTTCATTGGAAAGAAAAAATCCTCTTGGAAGCTTTCTACATTTCTATAGGTAATCTGTAATTCTTCATTTTTGTTCGGCTTTAGTCTTGATACTTTAAACCAGTCAATGGCAGTACGCAAATCCTATACTCTAAAGAGGCCTATAGTATTATACCATAGCTATGAATCCTTGGGTTACTCACTAGCTGGATTCACATAACACACTGTACTTGGTTATTGATTTAACACATGTTTAGATTGCCATAACTGGTTGGGTCCTGACCAGAGGTGGTATTCAGCCAGTATGCACCAGTAGGGAAAATTTGGCCTGGGTCACTGAACCGGTAGGGGAAATTTGGCCTGGGACACTGAACCGGCAGGGGAAATTTGGCCTGGGTCACTGAGCCGGTAGGGGAAATTTGACCTGGGTCACTGAACCGGTAGGGAAAATGTGGCCTGGGTCACTGAGCTGGTAGGGGAAATATGGCCTGGGTCACTCAGCCAGTAGGGGAAATGTGGCCTGGGTCACTGAACCAGTAGGGGAAATTTGGTTTGGGACACTAAACCGGTAGGGGAAATTTGGCCTGGGTCACTGAGCCAGTAGGGGAAATTTGGCCTGGGTCACTGAACCAGTAGGAGAAATTTGGCCTGAGTAATTGAACCAGTAGGGGAAATTTGGCCTGGGTCACTGAGCCGGTAGGGGAAATTTGGCCTGAGTCATTGAACCAGTAGGGGAAATTTGGCCTGGGTCACTGAGCTGGTAGGGGATATGTGATCTGCTCTCTTTTTTGATACGACTGTGAGAAGCCTCCCAGCCACTGCCTCTTTGCCAGCAGCCTCTCAGCAGCTGGCTGGAGGCCGCCAGAAACTACTGTAGGTCATCTTGCCTTCTGGAGTCCGGACCAGCCACCGTGAGAGGAAGGTAAGCAGCCCAAAGAAAGAGGCGGTGTTGCGGGAGGAAGTGGGACTAGGGCTGGGGTCGCTGAAGGAGAGGAAATGGAGTGACGTATGCGACTAGTGAAGGAACGGCAGCATGCAGGAGGAGGCCTTTGACATATTAGGCTGGGCCTGGGCAGAAAAAATTTAGATAGGTAGATAGGGTTCCTACCCTTTTCTGTGGGCGTGGCTTGGTGGGGGGGTCATGTGACTGAGTGGCCATGGCCTCACCCACTCAGTCACATGACACACACACACCACTTACCCACGGCCACAGAACTGTTCGTAAAACTATTTGAATCCCACCACTGGTCCTGAAAATATTCTATGAGTGTAAAAAGTAAGGCCACCACTTGGAATTAATACACTCACAGGGTACAGAAAACATTACCTGTCTCTTGCCATTAAGACTTGTCCAGTTTTTTGGACACCAGAAAGAGCAGCCATACCTAAACAATAAGGCCATCTTATAAAACAACAATGGTTGATTGATCAACTGTAATAAATGATTAGGGAAAATTCAAATCAACGTATAAGGAAGATAACATCTGAATGCACACCAAACTCCCAGTGTTCAGCGATCTTATTCCCCACTTCTGAAAGCTGGGCCAGTCAGATCATCCTATTTAAGAAATGGCATTTCTGCAGGGATTTCATTTGGATGGGTCTCAGCCTCTAGGAATCAACAACGTTATCACCAGCCATAGCCGATTCAATAGCTAAGGACACATTATTGCGTCCCAGAAAATCAATGGTGGAAGCAATTGTAACATTACCACGTTTAAAGTCATTAGCAGTTAAATGAATATTATCCATTCTAAATGAATGTTGGTCTGATACCAGGTGCTAATTCCTCTTTGTGCCTTAATTCTTCTTTCAGCCCCATTAATGATACCATTAATCCATAGAGCCATCACCTGATATCAGCTGTGTTCTAAGCCATCAAATTGCCTTCTTTTGTTCTTCACTAGAATCTTAAGATTCACTTGCTGCAGGAGGAGTGCTGGCCATGAAAGAATTCAGGAAGGCAAATTCTTGTTGAATGTTAAGGAATACAGCATTTCCAATAGGATAAACACTTCAACCAGTTACTCGAAATAACGTATTTTATTGGATATGTACAAGCAGAGATTGGACTGTTGGCTAGTGCTGACTTCCAACTCGGCAATTCTATGAATGACAACAATGTCTCCTCACTGCATTTCACACATGACCACTTGCTCAACAAACACTGTGTTTCTTCCCAGAGTTTTTCATCAACTCTATTCAACCATGGAAGCCTTTCCTTTCCTCTCTATCCGCTCATACTTCTTTTATACATTGTTTGAATTCAATGCTCATTCATGATCTTGATCTGACCAAGGCACGGGAGCGTCATATTCTTTCATATTGGTCAGTTGGCTGTGTACTCTGGCCACTTTCATTCAGAATCAATTCGTCTGTGAGCCTGTCTCTTCTTATTTTACAACTTTTATTTCTTATCTGAGAAAGAGGCAATCTCTTTCTTCTTAACTGTATTAAACAACAAAAAGGACACCACACATGTGCATGTGAAAAATTCTTATGGTGGTGTTCTTGGGGTTCTCTGAGCTTGCTAGCAGATATTGGACAATGAAGTGTCTGTAGCTAAAAAAAACACCACAGGAACAGAGAGCACTAAGAGCTCTGCAGTTCAATCCTGTTGTTGTTAGTTGCGAAGTTGTGTCTGACCCATCACAGCCCCATGGACAACATTCCTCCAAGCCTTCTTGTCCTCTACCATCCTCTGGAGTCCATGCCTACTGCTTCCATCCAGCCACCTCATTCTCTGTCATCCCCCTCTTCTTTTGCCCTCAGCCTTTCCCAGCATTAGGCTCTTCTCCAGTGAGTCCTTCCTTCTCATTAGGTGGCCAAAGTATTTGAGTTTCATCTTCAGGATCTGGCCTTCTAAAGAGCAGTCAGGGTTGATCTCCTCAAGGACTGTCCAGTTTGACAGTTCAAGGGACTCCCAGGAGTCTTCTCCAGAACCATAGTTCAAAGGCCTCCATTCTTTGGCACTCAGCTTTTCTTATGGTCCAACTTTCACAGCCATACATTGCAACTGGGGTAACCATAGCCTTGACTATATACAATTTTGTTGGCAGGGTGATGTCTTGGCTTTTTAGTATTCTGTCTAGATTTGCCATAGCTTTCCTTCCCAGGAGCAAGTTCAACCCTAAGCTATACATATTATCTTTTATCATAACTCAAACTTATTCTATGCTTTCATGGAAGAGATGGGTAATAACAAGATAAAGAGTGCTTAGCTGATGCAGTCCTTCACATTCATCTTATGTCCTCCTCCATGCTAAACCATTCACCAAGCTTTCTATGTTTTCTCTTATGCCTCACTTCCATCTCACAGCATTCTTATCACACTTAGCCAATTGCAATGTAATATTCAACAATATAATCAAGGTCTTAATTAGACAATTGTTCTGAATCAATGAAGTTATAATACAATAAACCTCCTTTATGTGATTTCCTCCTAAAACTTTTCCAGGGGTTTCTGCCACAACCATAGATTTCTCTCTCTATGTTATGCACAAGGCAAGGTTGGTTTTGTTGACATAAGGGTTCATATTAGGAAAAAAAGGCTGGAATGTACAGTTAAGTACTTGGACAACATAACTGCTTCCAATTCTACACAGTTAGGTTTTGTGTCTAATGTTTCCCATCTCCCCTGCCTTTTCCCTTTGTGGCTATAAGGATAGAAGCTTTATTGCTTCCAATCTATCTTGTTTGAAAGTGGAACTATGCACGGATCAATAACAACACTTTTAAAGAATTCCTTTTTCTTGTTTGTTCTCTCTTACATTATAAGTGTAGCTGAAACATTGCATTGTGCATTGTGAATCACATTATTGGTAATGTTCCCAAAAGAGTTGGAAAACAAAGCATTGGGGGGATGAGTCATTGCTCCACGTATCCCTTTTCCCAAATATCTCACTGCTTCTTTTTTTTAAAAAAGTGAAAATTATCTTTTGCATAATGCCATAATAGACTGCCATAATTGCTTTGCCTTGCTTCTATCTGTTAATAGCCTTTCAATGTTGCTTTTGTTATATTAAAGTGGACAAGACATTATTAAATCTTCCGTTTGTTCTGAATTGTAGGGAGGTAGGTAGATAGATGAGTGGGAATGAAGGAAGGAAAGTTTAAAATTCATGTGATAGGTAGGTAGGTAGATGGAAGGATTGCACAATTATGTTAAAGAGAAATTAGGAAGTGATATGGCTTCTGAAAATTAAAAAAAATAGCTCAAACTGTGAACCTCCCTCTATGAATGTTACATCAGAAAGCAATTAATAGACTTTGGAAGAAGTGGAATTTTCTACTGACATAAACTTAATTCTTCAATGGCCTTCCACTTAACAGCTTTCCACATTTTCCTTCTGTGATTGTTGCATCTAGTTGATAATCACTGTACAGGGAGTCCTTCATTTAAGAGAGCAACTAGGCCTGGAATTCCCAATATTAAATGATGTGGTTGTAAAAAGTGACATCATGTGACTGCATCACTTATTGATGACAATCCCTACAGTCCCTGTTGTAGTTGTAAATGAAGATCATGGGTCATTAAGCAAGCAACTCCTTGAAAATTCCTGCTGGCTTCCAACAATCAAAATCACTGGGGAAGCCAGCAGGAAGTTTCAAGTCCCAGACGGCTCACAAGCAATAGCAATAACACTTAGACTTATAAACTGCTTCCTGGTTCTTTATCGTCCTGCCTAAGCTGTTTGCAGAGTCAGCATATAGCCCCCAATAATCTGGGTCCTTGTTTTACTGACCTTAGAAGGATGGAAGGCTGAGTCAACCTTGGGCCTAGTGAGATTTGAACTGCTGGCAGTCAGCAGAATTAGCCTCCAATACTGCATTCCAACCATTGTGCCACCACAGCTCTTACCCGCCAGGGCAAATAAGTGGCTGCTTCTGGGTGTGGAAAATGAAGATGGTAGGAAGCAGGGGTGGGTTTCAACCGGTTCGCGGCGGTCCCTGCGAACCGGTTGGTCGCCGAACCTGGAAGTAAGTAACTTCTGGGAACGGCGAAGCCCCCCCGCGCCCGCGCCCACGCGCACCCGCTCCTTACCCGGTTTTGATGAATTCTGCGCTTCCACGCATGCGCAGGATGCATACAGCGCCTGCGCGATCCTCCAGGAGCAGCTGGAGCATCGCACAGACACTAGTACGCATGCGTGTGCCACGCACGTGTACGCACGCGCTGCACACGTGCGCGAGGACGCTGCACACGTGCGCGAGGATGCCGCACACGTGCGCGAGGACGCCGCCAGCCTCGTTCCAACCGAACCGGTTGGAACAGGGCGAGAAACCCACCCCTGGTAGGAAGGCAAGGCACAAGTGCCGCAGGGCTTGAGGTGGCTGCTACTAGTGTGAGAATGTCTACAGGGATGCCTGAGTGGCCAGTGAGATGTGGTACAAGTGCAGAGTGGCTGAAGAAGGGTGCAGAGGTTGGAGAGACTTACCTGAGCAAACAGTCACCTTTCCTGCTGGCTTCCCCAACAATTCCAATTGTGGGAATCTAGCAGGGAAGGTTGCAAATTGCAATTACTGTATGTATCTGCAAGGCACTACATCTGTTGTACGTTTGAGCTGGTTGCCAAGCACCCAGATTGCAATCAAATGATTGTAGGGTTGCTGGTTTGGCCAGAACTTTAAGACCACCACTTGTTCAGTGCCATCATAATTTCAGATGGTCACGGAATGAGTGGTCATTACCCAAAGATAACCTGTATTTACTTAGACCGTTCTCTTTTGTTCCATGCTTTACTTACAAATTACTCTTTCCTGTCATTTCATACCAGTGTTCCCATTTCTCAGGGGCTGTCACAAACAAGAGGGAGTCAGGTTATTCTCCAAAGCACTTGAGGGCAGGACAAGAAGCAACGGGTGGAAACTAATCAAGGAGAGAAGCAACTTAGAACTAAGGAGAAACTTCCAGACAGTTAGAGCAATTAATTAGTGGAACAACTTGCCTCCAGAAGTTGTCAATGCTCCAACACTGGAAGTTTTAAAGAAGATATTGGATAACCATTTGTCTGAAACAGAATAGGTTTTCCTGTCTAAGCAGGGGATTGGACTAGAAGACCTCCCTGGTCCCTTCCAACTCTGTTATTCTACTCTATTCTGCCCTTTTGTATTTTCTGAAGCTTCAAAATGTGTGATTTATCCAACAGTGGGTGCAGGACAGATTTCTGCTTCACAGAGATTCTTTTTTCTTCTTCTTCTTGTATACTATCGAACCAGTCTTGATTCCTGGTGATTGTGAGACAAGTCCCTGCAGTTTTCTTGGCAAGATTTTCAGAAGACATTACCTCTTTCTTACGGTTAATAGTAATTGGCCCAAAGTCACCTAACTGGCTTCATGTGTAAGGCAAGATTAGAATTCAACAGCCTTCTGATTCCTGGTGTGTTTAACCATTCTACAAAATCACCTCTCAGGGGTTTCCTTGTCTTTAAACATATTTATCAACTAGTCACTCATGTACCAGCCCTTGTTCCATCACCAAGCAACCTGTTGTAACCCAGCTCCCCAAACACAGCAAACCCTCTGACATGAACTCAAAAGATTCCTTTATTAGGAATGCTGGCAGCCTCGGCAAAAAGTTTCTCTCACAGGCTAATAAGTCTATCTCGACAGAAGAGGAAGAGTTATCCTCCACACCTATTCATCTCTGCCCCCTGCCTTTTATCCCCAGAGCTAGGGTGGGGCTTCGCTAGCAGCGGTGGTTCTTCTGTCCCAAGGTCTGGCCCACAGATTTCCACTGCTTTCCTCTCCTCTGCTTTGTGTGCATCTGCATATCAAGCACTGGACCCAAATGTTCCTCTTCTTCTTCATCAACCACGTCCAGACCTGGGGGCTGTTGACTCTCCATCTGAGGGCTGACAGATAGTCCGCCTCTCCCTTTCTTTCTCTGCCAATTCCATTCCCTCTTCTCTCTCTGAGCTCTCAAGTTGCCCTGGTTCTTGACTCCCACGCCTCCTCCTCCCCCCTCCTCCTCCTCTTCTGATTCAGCTGCTGGAGGGGCCAGTGGTTGACAGGCCGCAACATACCCTCCCCTGCTTAGAAAGCCATGTCTGCATTTAGATTATGGTTTCTAATGTATTTCTTTGATTTTGCAACTATTTTGATTGATTTATCTATTGATTTTCTGCTTGGTTTCCAAGCTTTTGTCCCCAACTCCAGAACCAGTGTTGTCTAATGGTTAAACACACCCAGAATCAGAAGGTTGCTGAATTCTAATTTTGCCTTGAGACTAGAAAAAGTCTTTAAAAATATCACTCTCACATGAATGCACTGCTTTGGACATTCACGGAAAGTCACATACATATAACTATCTCAGATATTAGTTGAAGTATTTTCAGTATCTTACTTGAACATTTTTAAGCTTGTTTGCAATTGTTACCTTCTGCCAATTCATTTGTTGACAAGGACAGAAATCAGAAAGGTGTATTTTGGGACCTTTTCTTGCTAGCCTACCAAAGCAGACCATCTAAATTCCACTTAGAGTACAATCCCCTGGCGATTCATTGTCAGCGCTTTGAAAAAGATAGATATCGATAAGAATAGTCACAGTGGCAACACTAGCTGCTGAGAGGCTAGTCCTTCAGTGAGATGGCCAATTGGAATATGATTTATGATTCACTGAATCAATTTTGATGTTCTCCCGAAAAAAGAAAAATAACACCTTTCATTTTTTTTTTCATTTTGCCATCTCCATCTGGCCTTTGGATATACAAGTGATATTTTCGAGTTTTAAAAATTCAAAGGCAATTGCATCATTTCTTTTGTAAAGAGCAAATGACTGACTGACATCTCTCTCTCTCTCTCTCTCTCTCTCTCTCTCTCTCTCTCTCTCTCTCTCTCTCTCTCTCTCTCTCTCTCTCCCCCCCCTTTGGATAAGGGAAAAGTGCCAGTTCAAGACATCATCTTGTCCAGAACATAGGACATAGGAATACTTGACCTGGGGATGATTGTCAATTTCCATTTCACTTCACCTAGTTTTCTTCTAATCTCCCCAATGTACACATTTTTTTTTCCTGAAATGCTGTCAGGGTTCTAAAGCCAAGAAGGACAGATTGTGTTTCTTCTAAGCACATTTCTTTATTATTTGTCACCTATAGACAGAATCTTGCCAAACTAAAGCAGGCTACTAGCCCTATAAAACCTGGCATCCCATGTGGTGGGCTGCTGCAGGTTCACACAGGTTCGGATGATCCTCTAGCTAAGGATCTGCTCCGTTTGGCTAACACGCAAATCCCAGCCCTGACTGGCCATGCCCACTCCGCCTCTCCTACCCCACCCTGCCCCTCCCAGGAGTCTTCATGTGGCTCATTTGGGATGCCAGGTAAGTACATGGCCTCCATAGAGGCTCAGGGAGGGGAAAAACAAGCCTCCCAGAAGTTCTGGAAGTCTGGAAACAGGCCTGTTTCCAACCTCTGGAGGGCCTCTTGAGCCTGGTGGAGGGTGTTTTTTGCCCTCCTGGAGGCTCAAGAAAAGCCTCCAGAGCCTGGGAAGTGTGAAAAATGGGCCTCACTGAAGTTTTGGAGGGCTGGAAAAGGGCCGATTTCTGGCCTCAGGAGGGCCTCCGGAACCTGGGGAGGTCATTTTTGCCCTCCTGAATGCTTGAGGAAAACCTCCAGAGCCCAGGGAAGGCGAAAATGCCTCCTCCCCACCGTGGTGCAGGAGACCAACTAGGCCACGTCCACTATGGCCACGCCCACCCAGCAACTGGTCAGAGAACCCTTTACTAAAATTTCTGAAGCCCACCCCTTTATAAAGCATATACTTTGGTAACTAATAGGGAAGAGGGAATATTTACCCTCGTTCTCTCATACAGATTGTCTGAACTGTGTTGCCTCTTGAGTCTCCAGAAGGCAATTCCCCCTTCCTCGGAATCCAGACAACTTTCCATGACAGATGCAAACATTTTAAATCATACTTTCCCAATCCACATGATTTGGGAAATACAAAACTGGTAGCTTCACAATGCTCTGAAAACCAAATTGATTTCTCAACCAACTCTAAATAAAATAAAATAAATCTAAATTAAATAAACCCCATTCCATGCTACTGTGACCATCAATTCCTCTTGTCATCAATCATACACACAGCCACAGCACAGAGAAACACACACAAACATTTCCTTGGGCTAGAAGTCATTTTATCCTGTTACATGAATAATTTGGTCTTGGCAAGATACTTTGATGGACAGTAGTAGCCAAATTAACGTTGACTGTCTAACGTTTCCTAAAGCAAGCTGCACATTCTCACTGGAATAGCACTAAACCCAATCTTAACCCACTAGATCTCTGAAAAATGGTAGGCATCACAGTAAGAAACAATAAGAATGCTTTACATTTTTTATATCATCAGCACAATGCAGACTGGAAACAATTGAACTCACACAAAAGTTTTCTGATTGCAGTGAAGCATCAAATACCACTCCATCCTCTGCTAGAAGGGGACTAGAGATTAAAACATATGCAGGAATTGGATATGTCTAATTTAATGAAAAGAAGGACTAGGGGAGACATGATAGCAGTGTTCCAATATCTCAGGGGCTGCCACAAAGAAAAGGGAGTCAAGATATTCTCCAAAGCACCTTGAGGGTAGGACAAGAAGTAATGGGTGGAAACTAATCAAGGAGAGAAGCAACTTAGAACTGAGGAGAAATTTCCTGACAGTGAGAACAATTAATCAGTGGAACAGCTTGCCTCCAGAAGTTGTGAATGATCCAACCCTGGAAGTCTTTAAGAAGATGTTGGATAGCCATTTGTCTGAAACGGTAAAGGGTTTCCTGCCTAGGCAGAGGGTTGGACCAGAAGACCTCTAAGGTTATTCATTCTATTCTATTCTATTCCACACCATACCACACCACCACACACCACCACACCCTACGCTACCCTACCCTACGCTACCCTACCCTACCCTACTCTATTCTACCCTACCCTACCCTACCCTACCAAGGTGGCGCAGTGGTTAAATGCAGCACTGCAGGCTACTGCTAGATCAGCAGGTCAGCGGTTCAAATCTCACCGGCTCAGGGTTGACTCAGCCTTCCATCCTTCCGAGGTGGGTAAAATGAGGACCCAGATTGTTGGGGGCAATATGCTGACTCTCTGTAAACCGCTTAGAGAGGCCTGAAGGCCTATGAAGCGGTATATAAGTCTACTGCTATTGCTATTGCTATTGCTACCCTACTCTATTCTACCCTACCCTACCCTACCCTACTCTATTCTATTCCACACACCACCACACCCTACCCTACCCTACCCTACCCTACCCTACGCTACCCTACGCTACGCTACCCTACCCTACCCTACCCTACCCTATTCTATTCTATTCTATTCTATTCTATTCTATTCTAGAAACTACAGGCAGGATGACCAAGAAGCCTTGCAGAGGATGATATGGCCATTGATGAGAACAGGGCCTGCCAGCTGGAACAGGAAAATCATGGATCACGTGAAAGGCTTGAAGACTTTCTAAATCCCAGATTGGTATTCTCAGTCAAAAGAATTGTGGAGGGAGTGTGAGGGAGGTTCTCATATGATCAGAGGTCTGTAACTATGGTAAGAGGCAGCATCTCCTGTGTTTTCCTTTATTGGATCAGAGTATTATACCCTGCAAGATCTTGTTATGGTCAACTCATGTGCACACCAAATGAAGGAAATATGACAGAAGACAGAAACTGAACCAGGAGAGACATGATAGCAGTGTTCCAATATTTGAGGGGCTGCCCCAGAGAGGAGAGGGCCAAGCTATTTTCCAAAGCACCGGAAGGCCAGACAAGGAATAATGGATGGAAACTGAACAAGGAGAGATTCACCCTAGAAATAAGGAGGAACTTTCTGACAGTGAGAACAATCAACCAATGGAATAGAAGTTTGAGATTTGAGATTTTGAGATTTTATTAATATTTGTAGGCCGCTCTTTTCCCTGAGGGGACTCAGGGCGGCTCACATAAAATCGGGGAGGGGGAATACAGACGTTAAACATAGAGACATATAATAAAATAGCAAACAACATACATTCATCATTCGGGAGGGGCAACTATCCTTGTCCCCAGGCCTGACGGGCTAGCCAGTTCTTCAAGGCTGTGCGGAAGGCTTGGACGGTGGAGAGGGTACGAATCTCCACGGGGAGCTCGTTCCAAAGGGTCGGGGCTACTACTGAGAAGGCCCTCCTCCTTGTAGTTGCCAGCCGACACTGGCTGGCCGATGGAATACGGAGGAGGCCTAATCTATGTGATCTTATTGGTCGCAGGGAGGTAATTGGCAGAAGGCGGTCTCTCAAGTACCCAGATCCACTACCATGTAGGGCTTTATGGGTGACCAATAACACCTTGAAGCGCATCCGGAGCTCGACAGGTAGCCAGCGCAGCTCGCGGAGGATAGGTGTTATGTGGGTGAACCGAGGTGCACCCACAATCACTCGCGCGGCCGCGTTCTGTACTAGCTGAAGTCGCCGGATGCTCTTCAAGTTGCCTTTGGAAGTTGTGGGAGCTTCATCACTGGAGGTTTTCAAGAAGAGATTGGACTGCCATTTGTCAGAAATAGTGTAGGGTGTCCTGCTTGAATGGGGTGGGTGGGTTGGATAAGATGACCTATAAGATCCCTTCCAACTCTGTTCATCTGTAATCTGAACAACTTCATAAAGGAGAATATTTGTAATTCAGGGTTGAAATGAGGGGTCCTTGGTGCTCTCTGAGCTTGGTTGTTTTCTAGCAGATGTTTCATTACCGAGCTAGGTAACACCATCAGTGCTCTGATGATGTTACCTAGTTTGGTAATGAAATGTCTCCAAATAAACAACCAAGCTCAGAGAGCACCAAAGATCCCTCAGAACAAACTCAGCACCGACTCCATTTAAAGCATTATCACAAGCGGTTATGTTTGAATAGACATCTTTGCAGTCCCAAAGTCGGCTCCTTTCCTCCCTCTACCATTCATTCGTCATTCAATGTGATAAAAGATAATTTGCTTTTGAAAATTTGTTCAAAGGAGAAATTCTTGTGGCGTTCTTGTACTCCTTGACTTACGAAGTAGCCAAGGGATATCCATATCAACATGCTGATTTCACACTTGTTCCCTTCCGCACATCAATTAACTCCAAGGAAGGCTTTGTGTGAGCACTGTTTCCATGGGGCTTTCAGACAGGAAATACACACAGGGAGGTTTCAAAGTGCAGAAAACTTGCATAAAAGAAAAGAAAACCAGCCTCCTTCAATAATAGATTGAGCTCAAGTGTTACCAGCAAATGTTTTAAAAAGGGGGGAGGGGAGGGAGAGAAGCTTTCTTTCTTGTGGGAAAAGACTTGAGAAATGCAAGCCAAATTCCAGCATGCCTTCACTCGTACATCAAGACTAGCTACAAATGGGCAGAATGACTCCCTTATCATTCACTTTTGGTCGCCACGATGTAAAGAAGATGTGGAGACTCTAGAGAGAGTGCAGAGAAGAGCAACAAAGATGATTCGGGGACTGAAGGCTAAAACATATGAAGAATGGTTGCAGTGGTTAGAGTGCAGTACTGCAGGACACTTCAGCTGACTGTTATCTGCAGTTCAGTGGTTCTAATCTCATCGGCTCAAGGTTGACTCAGCCTTCCATCCTTTCGAGGTGGGTGAAATGAGGACCCAGACTGTGGGGGCGATATGCTGACTCTCTGTAAACCGCTTTGAGAGGCCTGAAAGGCCTATGAAGCGGTATATAAGTCTACTGCTATTGCTACTGCTGCTATTGCTATGTCTAGTTTGATGAAAAGAAGGAATAGAGGAGACATGATAGCAGTGTTCCAATATCTCAGGGGCTGCAACAAAGAAGAGGGAGTCAAACTATTCTCCAAAGCACCTGAAGGTAGAACAAGAAGCAATGGGTGGAAACTATTCAAGGAGAGAAGCAATTTAGAACTAAGGAGAAAGTTCCTGACAGTTAGAACAATTAATCAGTGGAACAACTTGCCTCCAGAAGTTGTGAATGCCCCAACACAGGAAGTTTTTAAGAAGATGTTGGATAATCATTTGTCTGAAGTGGTGTAGAGTTTCCTGCCTAAGCAGGGGGTTGGACTAGAAGACCTCCAAGGTCCCTTCCAATTCTGTTATTCTATTCTATTCTATTCTATTCTATATCTGCATGCAAAGTAGCAACTCTTCTCTGTTAGAGAACAATATCACATCAAGCAAAACTGCCTGTAAGGGGGCTCATTTCTTTTTAATTCCCCCATATAATACAGGTAATCCTCAACATATGACTGTAACAGAGCCTGCACGTTGCAGTCATATGGCACAATGGTCAGTTATTGCAGCAAATGCAGTGGTCATAAAGTAAAGACTGAAGCCATCATTGTTTGCTATGGCATGGTTGTGTCAAAAAATTGAAGTAACTTCCAGTTTTCAGCAAAACCATCATCAACCATGATCGCTTGACTGTGGGATACGGCAATTGGATGTAACTGCAGCCTGGTTGCCAAGCAACTGAAGTGAGATAATGGGACCACAGATGGGAGGGGGGGAGAGTGGAATCTTCAGAATCAGGTCATAAATTCAGAAGGTTGTTCAGTGACAGGTCATACGTCAAGGGCTACCTGTAAGAACATACTACAGAAGTTAGCATTAGATCTTCATGTTGCATTCAAGATGCCATCCCCAAAACAGGGAAAGGCAGGACAAGGTCTCAGTCAGACACATGTTAGAATTTAACTTAATTTAATATAAAAGAGTTGTATTCTGAGGGAGATGGACAGTCTCCAATTGTGATCTATAAATAAATATACATCTAATTAAATAATCAAGCAAAACACGGAAGCTAGAAGTATCATCGTGGATGGAGTCAAACACAACTACAAAGGACAAAAGGAGCCACAGACAACAAAATCTGTCCTTTTGTAATGCACCATGACAAGGATCGTGTCTAGAGGGAAGGTCTTTAATTAATTAATTAATAGGCATCTTCATAAGGAGCCCTCCTAAAACTTTTTTATATAACCTGCATTATAATTCATCATTTAGTTTTAGACCCCCTTCATAATCGTTGTCCCATTCTAGTAGGTTTCATCCACTCAATCCACCGGAATCTGTCTTCACGAAGGTCAATGACCCAATGGCTACTCTCAACCTGGTTTGGCCAGCCTGTCAAAGGTGTTGTCCTGGGTGTGGCCACTGCACATGCTACAGCTACTAAAAGCCATAGGTGAAAGCTGAGTGACAGGTGGGGACCAAAGCTTCCCTAAAGTGAGCTGCCCTAAAAGGACATGACATGCCCTTAAACCAGAGGTGCTACCTCTCCCGGAACACCCCATACACCCTTAGCATGGGAAGACTGATTCCAGCGGACTGAGCGGAAGAAACCTAGTAGAATTGGACAACGGGGATGAAGGGGGTCTCTGCAAGCGATGTGGTATGCTAAGAGCAAGGCAAGACACCAAAGATGCCCCTGCATTCAACCCATCTCCAACTGTCTCTCAACTCTTGTTCTGCTATTCGAGCAACGTGGAATCTGGGAAGAGAGAGTGTGGCTGATTATGCGCACCTCTCCCTCACTGTAATCCAATTCACATGCAAGTCTTGAAATAATAGTAGTAGTAGTAGTAGTAGTAGTAGTAGTAGTAGTAGTAGTAGTTGTTGTTGTTGTTGTTGTTGTTGTTTGATTATTTGACTACTCTTAACAATCTGGATCAGCCTTTTTTTTCTTTTTTTTTACAGAAAGCACATTTGCATTGCTCTCATGGGGAAAAGTAAGCATTGACAGAGAATATCTCTGTCCTCAGTCCTCTTCTAAGCCTCTGAAAGAACAGAAAGTTATTGGATTTATCAGAAGCCAGCAAGCCTCTCTGGCAAGCAACGGCATCCTGCTTCATCTGTTTGACACATATGACCTCTTATAGCAGTATAGATATCTGTACGATGGGGAAATGCTACTTTAGTCATTGTCATAGATTCATGGGAGCCTACGAACGCTTCTGGTGACAGCCAACAAAGGGGATAGTTGTTCCTTCTTCCAAGGGATCTTTCCCTTCAAAAGAAAGTTCAGGAAACAATAGCTTTCCATGATACCTCCCAAAGAGGAAGAAGCATGGGGAAATATGTTGAAACAAGACTGTTATCCTGGGCAGCTTGCAGAATAGTACTGTATTAAAGCTATACCATAAAAACAGTAATTAAAGCTTTAACAAGCAAATGAAAAACAAAAGGAAAGAACAAAGAAAGCAGCTTCCATGCTATTCTCTGGCTAATAAGAATGGGATGGGCCACCCAATGTGTACATCTCTCTCTCTCCTCCCTCCCTCTCCCTCTCTCTCTCTCTCTCTCTCTCCCTCCCTCCCTCCCTTCTTCCTGCTCTTTATCCTTCAGTATCAAATTACATGAATTATAAAGTTAGATAGCAGTATTTTTTTTTTGAAGGGACATGGTGGTACAATGGCTAAGATGCTGAGTTTGTTGATCAGTTCGATGGTTCAAATCCCTAGCTCCGTGTATCAGCGTAACAAAGTGAGCTCCCATTACTTTTCCCAGCTTTTGCCAACCTAGCAGTTTGAAAGCATGTAAAATGCACGTAGAAAAATAGGAACCACTTTTGGTGGGAAGGTAACAGCATTCTGTGAGCCTTCGACATTTAATCATGCCAGCCACGTGACCACAGAGACAGCACTGGCTCTTCGGCTTTGAAACAGAGATGAGCACTGCCCCCTAGAGTCGGGAATGAATAGCACATATATGCGAGGGGAACCTTTACCTTTATCTTTAGCAGTATTTTGGAGTAAATATCAAGCTGAGCTTAAGTAGGTTTATTCTTGCTTGGCTGATTCAGAATACACATCAGCAAAGGTTGAGTTATAAATCTAATTACGCATTTAATTGCTTAAACAATCAGCCTCCTGACTTTTTAACACTTGCTTCCAATACTTTATCCTGCTTCAGATACAGATGTGCTCACAAGGGTTTAGTAGTCCCCATCTTTGAACCATACTTATCGACAACCCACACCATGTCTATAAAACCAGACTTTGAACTTTATGGAACATCGACAATTTCTTAAAAGAAATAATAAAGAGTACAGAAGTCCATAAAGATATCATAAAATGTAGGCAGCCTAAGGAAGAGTGATATATAGAATCTGAAAAGCAATTTCACTCTTTTGTATTGCCATTGCAATGAGTAGGGCCCCCAATATTTTTTACAACATTTGGTAGAGATGGGGGAGCTTTTTGAGGTTAGCTTTGCTTTTGAGGTTATTGGGACGCGGTGGCTAAGATGCTGAGCTTGTCGGTTAGAAAGGTCAGCAGTTTGGCGGTTCTAATCCCTAGCACCACGTAACGGAGTGAGCTCCCGTTACTTGTCCCAGCTTCTGCCAACCAAGCAGTTTGAAAACACGTAAAAATGCAAGGAGAAAAATAGGAACCACCTTTAGTGGGAAGGTAACAGCGTTCCATGCACCTTCAGGGTTTAAGTCATGCCAGCCACATGACCAAAGAGATGTCTTCAGACAGCACTGGCTCTTCAGCTTAGAAACAGAGATGAGCACTGCCCCCTAGAGTCAGGAATGACTAGTACTCGTGCGCAAGGGGAACCTTTACCTTGCCCTAGGTTAGAAATTGCATGTGATCCTTTAAACCCAAACCTTTGATATGAGTCAGAGAAGAATCTGGGGACTCCATGTCTCATGTGTCATACTGAGGTCAATTTTATGAGCCCCCAGAATCCCAAATATTTGCTGAATTAACTAGGTGATATTGTAGTGCCTGTTAATGAATTTATATGAATGACCACTTGACAAACACTTGCCATTAACTATATTTTTTTCTTTTTTTCGTATTGTGCATTGTTTCTGGTCAATGCAAGCATTTCAGCACTTATTCATTTATTCTTGAATCCTTCAAATGTCTTTTGCATTTATCTTGAGTTCAGCTTTACATTCCCTTCTTTGAAGCAGAGATTGCTTTCTTTAAAGTACACTATGACATAAAATTGATTCATTGCATGTAATTTATGGTTTAATGTTTTGACCCTCAAGCATTTCTACCCTCAGGATCTTTCCAGAATGAACATTAGGAATCCTTAGTTCTTTGGCTTGTGGGCATTAGACAACAAAGATTATGTAGACTTTTCTAATTAGGTGCACCCTGGACTGATTCTTCAATTCTGTTTCTTTGTTGCTTTACTTGATTCTAGCTTTGTACACACCTTGTCAACTCTTGGCTCTTCTATGCTTCATATGGATATGACGTAACCTGCGTCAGAAATGCATCATATGGTCTCTATTCCTATATTATAACATATAACTCCACATGGCATGGAGCACACATTTTTAACTGATTAAACAATAAAGTAGGATATGACCTATAGCTTATCAATCCACACATTCCTCTGTAGAGACTGAATCTATCAAGAAATTATACCTGGTGAGACCTAGGAAAAGGGCCTTTTCTATGGTGGCTCACACACTTCTTTGGAACAACCTTTTCCCAGATATAAAGTTGGCTCTCACTTTGTTAGTTTTCTGCAAGGAAGGCCTTGAAAACAGGGTTTTGTCAACCCCATTTGGGGGCTGATCAAGTAGCTTGTTTGATTCTGCCCGTAGCCAGGAGTTCGATCCTGTTGGCGCTCAAGGTTGACTCAGCCTTCCAACTTTTCA